>NC_061091.1:76970200-77250297 GCF_015104395.2 Macrobrachium nipponense | reverse complement strand
CAACCAACCGATAAAGGAGACATCCAAACTTACACCGAGCGCCCCAGACTAGGCCTAGTGCACCAGCATACATAAACAGTAGCTCTAAGTCTTTTATATATAGTATACGGCGCCGAGTGAAATCCATAGGCCTAAATCCATCTCCGGGACAAAGAAATCCATAGTCATGAGGAGCAGGGGGGGGGGCGGGGGGGGGGGGCGATTAATCTCCGTTTCGGCCGGCGAGGCGAATCCGATATTCAACAGCGCTGGAAACAAAGGCCTTCATGGCGGGTTACTTAAGGATGACAGCCGCGAAACCTTTTGTTATGGCTGTTGAAACGGCCTTTAACCGGTTTGCCATTTGAGCAATGATGATAATAACTCCAGATAATGATGGCGATTACACACAGACTGATCTCAGAGGTATAAGTGTATGCATATATAGAAATCTTCCTCTTAGTACTACGTCAATCCCTCTTGGAGATCTCAAACCGGTGTAAATAGACCGATTATATTTTAATTAACATATTATATTTCGATTTATTTTAATAGTATTTAGATTTAATTGACGTTTTAATTCGTTAAATAAATCTTATATCTTCAAATCAATTTATGTTTCCAACATCAGATAGAACTATGGTACTATATAAAAAATAATAATAATAATAGACGGACGTCAAGAAACACCTCCCCCATCCAACCTTCATACCCTCTTCCCCCCATTCCAATTTTCCTGTCACCCCTCTCTCCCCTCAAAATCCAAGAACCCACACACCTATACCTCCCCACCCACTCCCTCATACCCACCTCCTCCTCCTCCTCCTACTTCTCCTCCTCCTACATCACCCTCAACACGCCTCGCGTATGGAGGTGGGTGTCAAGACACTACTTTCGCACCCATTCATTAAGCATTGGATACGGTTTAATGATGCTGCCCCATCTTCACTCTCTCTCTCTCTCTCTCTCTCTCTCTCTCACTGAAGCTTCTTCGAGTCCAACTGGCTTTTCTTGACTAGATTAAGAGAGAGAGAGAGAGAGAGAGAGAGAGAGAGAGAGAGAGAGAGAATATATCTAGTACCACAACGAAGAGCTTGGTTTGGTTCCTTGTGGAGGAACGTGACGTCACGGCAAGACGTCACTGAATGCATCAGATGTAGTATACTACTATTCACGGCTATTATTTAAATAAGTAATATATACCAGCCAAAAAATCCTTGACACAGCAGAGAGAGAGAGAGAGAGAGAGTGTGTGTGTGTAATGCTCTGTGGTTAGCCTTGGAAGAGCAGTGACGTCATGGGTTTACAGGAAGCCTGAGTGAGTATCTCTCTCTCTCTCTCTCTCTCTCTCATTGACAGTTAAACCTTTGAAAAAGAACATTGCGGAGAGTGCTAATATATAAGAAATCATACATAAATATATATATATATATATATATATATATATATATATATATATATATATATATATATATATATATATATATATGTATAACAGATCAGCCAATCGGTCGGTGATTCCGGATTCCTGAAATATTCCAGATCCACCAAATTCTTTGTCTCCCGTTTCTTTCATTTTCTTGTTTTTTTTCTATTTAATATTAATGTCTCTTAGAAATAAAAAAAATTAAAAATTTGTCTTTAATAAAAATATCACGATAAAAGTTCTCTCGTTAATACAAAATTATTTCATTATTAAAAAATTCACTCGTTAATAAAAAATAATTCTCTTTTTAAATAAAAAATATCTCGATTGAAATCTCTTGTTAATAAAAAAAAAATCTCTCGTTAATGCATAAATTCTCTCATTAATAAAAAATGTTCTCATAAAAAACTCTCGTTAATAAAAAAAATTCTCCTGTTAATAAATAAATTCTCTCATTAATAAAAAAATGATCTCTTTAATAAGAAAATTCTCTCTTAAGTAAAAAATTCTCTCATTAATAAAAAATTCTCTCGTTAATAAAAAAAATTCTCTCGTTAATAAGAAAATTATCTCATTAATAAATAACTTCTCTCATTAATAAAGAATTTTCTCATTAATAAATAGATTCTCTCGTTAATATAAAAATTCTCTCATTATTAAAAAATTATCTCGTTAATAAATAATATCTCGTAATATTCTCGTTATAACTATTCGTTATTTAAAAAATTCTCTCGTTAATACAAAATATCTGAACAGATTAATTAAATTTTAAAAAAAAAATATCTGAACAGATAATTATTAAATTAAAAAAAAAAACGTTTGTTAATAAAATATCTCGCATGAAAAAAATGACTAATAATTTCATAAAAGAAAAACCATTACTACGTTTATATGGCTATCATTATTATTATTATTATTATTATTTTTTTTTTTTTTTTTGCTCTATCACAGTCCTCTAATTCAACTGGTGGATCGTTTTCTATCACTCCTTCAGGTTGGTGTTCGTACCACTTATTACTGCAAGGTAGCTGGTGTTTTTTACGCAGGCTCCAGTGGAGGGCTTTTGCTACTGAATCATGCCTCTTTTTGTACTGGTTCTGTGCAAGTGCCGGACATTCGCTTGCTATGTGGTTTATGGTTTCATTTTTCGTATTGCATTTCCTACATATGGGAGAGATGTTATTTCCGTCTATCGTTCTTTGAACATATCTGGTTCTTAGGGCCTGATCTTGTGCCGCTGTTATCATTCCTTCAGTTTCCTTCTTGAGATCTCCCCTCAGTAGCCATTGCCACGTGTCATCGCTGGCTAGTTCTTTAGTCTGTCTCATGTATTGTCCGTGCATTGGTTTGTTATGCCATTCCTCTGTTCTGCTTGTCTTTCTCCTGTCTTTGTATATTTCTGGGTCTTCGTCTACTTTTATCAGTCCTTTTTCCCATGGACTCTTGAGCCACTCGTCTTCACTGGTCTTCATATATTGCCCCAGTGCTCTGTTCTCGATGTTGACGCAGTCCTCTATGCTTAGTAGTCCCCTCCCTCCTTCCTTTCGTGTTATGTATAGTCTGTCCGTATTTGCTCTTGGGTGTAGTGCTTTGTGTATTGCTCTTACCATACAGCTTGATGTCGTCCATGAACATCAGATGGTTAATTCTGTTGCCTCTTTTCTTGAGTTGGTACCCTGCATCCATCTTCGGCAGTAGTTTTGTCATGGGAATCATGGCGACTACGAAGAGTAGTGGGGACAGTGAGTCGCCCTGGAAGATCCCTCTCCTGATATTAACCTCTGCTAGTCTTATGCAGAGCTTGTAAGTATTGTATTCCAGTTGCGCATTGTATTTTTGAGGAAGCTGATGGTGTTTTCCTCTGCCCCATATATTTTCAGGCATTCTATTAGCCATGTGTGTGGTACCATGTTGAAGGCTTTCTTATAGTCTATCCATGCCATGCTTAGGTTGGTTTTCCTTCTCTTACTGTTCTTCATTACCATTTTGTCTATCAGGAGCTGGTCTTTTGTGCCCCTACACTTCCTTCTGCAGCCTTTCTGTTGGTGGGGGATGGTGTTTGTATCCTCTAGGTAGTTGTATAGCTTTTCGCTGATGATACTTATTAGTAACTTCCATATTATTGGTAGGCAGGTGATAAGCCTGTAGTTACTGGCTATATTTCTCTTACTCTTGTCTTTCTGGACTAAGGATGTTCTTCCTGTGGTTATCCATTTGGGCGCGTGGTGACTTGTGATACAATGCTGGAGTTGTTCTGCTATTCTTGGGTGTAGGGCCTTGAAGTTTTTGAGCCAGTATCCATGAACTTCATCGGGAGCTGGGGCTTTCCAGTTTGGCATTTTCTTTAGTTGGTGTTTGACTGTGTCTGTCGTGATGTCAGTGAATCTTTGTTTTATTCTCCCTGTTTCTCCAGCCTTGACTTCCTGGAGCCATGTTGCATGTTTGTTGTGTGATACCGGATTGCTCCAGATGTTTTCCCAGTCTCTCTTACTTGGTTCAGCTTCAGAAATTTCTTGGTGGTTGTCTTCCCCTCTTAGTTGGCTGTATAGTCTTTTCTGGTTGGTTCCGAATAGTTTGTTCTGTTGGTATCCCTTATTCCTGTTCATGTACCGTTGGATCTTATGTGCTTTGGCCTTAAGCCTCTGTTTTACATCTTCTATTGTGTTGTTTAGTCCCCTCTTGTGTACTTTGTATTTCTCGTTCAGTTCCTCCCTTGTTTTCTTGCTTCTTAGCCTTTTTTTCTGCCATCTCTTTCAGTTTACTCAAGTCCAATCTCATCACCATGATTTGCTATTCCAGGCGCCTTTTCCAAGGTGGTTGCTGTTTTGGTTTCTGTTGGGTTGGTTGTGCTGGTGGTGTTGGTGTTCGTATCCCCATCAGTTCTGCTACTAATCTTGCTCCTGCATATGTCAAGTTATTTGTTCTGTATTATTGGTGTGTATTAGTCTCATTATTCATTGACCTCACTTGTTTTCTCCCTTAATTTCTTGGTGTTTGTAGGCTTTCATGGAGGGGATCTTTGTTTTCTCTGTATCTGGCTTCATCCATTGTCTGATCTTTTCTACCCATTATTATTATTATTATTATTATTATTATTATTATTATTATTATTATTATTATTTTTTATTCCTTTTGTGGGGCTGCGACATATCGTCTGAAACTTCAGACATCCTCTTAGGCAGAGGTGGGTGATTGACTGAAGTGAGAGGGTGAGTCCCTCTGCTTTTATTGTGGCGGTGCAGCAGGGGGATTCGTGCCGCTGCCTTTTCATTGGCTATTGAATGTTGAGCTGCTTTATGATTGGCTGCCTGGCTGCTGGTTGAAGCAAGCTCCCGAGCGCATGCTCAACAGGCGCGTCGATCTTCTCAGCTGCGTAGCATTATGGTATGCTTCAATTTGATTCCTCAATGGCCGCGTGACATCATTAAGCAATCAAAATGAACCCTGGCGTGATGCTACGCAGCTGAGAAGATCGGCACGCCTGTTGAGCATGCGCTCGGGAGCTGGCTTCAGCGCGCAGCCAGGCAGCCAATGATAAAGCAGCTCCCCATTCATTAGCCAATGAAAAGGCAGCGGCACGAAGCCCTCCGCTGCACCGCCACAGTAAAAGCAGACGGACTCACCCTCTCACCTCAGTCCATCACTCACCTCCGCCTAAGAGGATGTCTGAAGTTTCAGACGAAACGTCGTGGTCCCACAAAAGGAATAGAAAGGAATAGAATTTAATTTTTTTTTTTTTTTTTTTGCTCTATCACAGTCCTCCAATTCGACTGGGGTGGTATTATAGTGTGGGGTTCCGGGTTGCATCCTGCCTCCTTAGGTGTCCATCACTTTTCTTACATATGTGCCGTTTCTAGGATCACACTCTTCTGCATGAGTCCCTGGAGCTACTTCAGCGTCTAATTTTTTCTAGATTCCTTTTCTGGGATCTTGGGATCGTGCCTAGTGCTCCTATGATTATGGGTACAATTTCCACTGGCATATCCCATATCCTTCTTATTTCTATTTTCAGATCTTGATACTTATCCATTTTTTCCCTCTCTTTCTCTTCAACTCTGGTGTCCCATGGTATTGCGACATCAATGAGTGATACTTCCTTCTTGACTTTGTCAATCAACGTCACGTCTGGTCTGTTTGCACGTATCACCCTATCCGTTCTGATACCATAGTCCCAGAGGATCTTTGCCTGATCGTTTTCTATCACTCCCTCAGGTTGGTGCTCGTACCACTTATTACTGCAGGGTAGCTGATGTTTCTTGCACAGGCTCAGTCGAGGGCTTTGCCACTAAATCATGCCTCTTTTTGTACTGGTTCTGTGCAAGTGCCGGGCATTCGCTTGCTATGTGGTTTATGGTTTCATTTTTCGTATTGCACTTCCTACATATGGGAGAGATGTTGTTTCCGTCTATCGTTCTTTGAACATATCTGGTTCTTAGGGCTTGATCTTGTGCCGCTGTTATCATTCCTTCAGTTTCCTTCTTTAGCTCTCCCCTCTGTAGCCATTGCCATGTGTCATCGCTGGCTAGTTCTTTAGTCTGTCTCATGTATTGTCCGTGCATGGTTGTTGTGCCAGTCCTCGTTCTGCTTGTCTTTCTCCGTCTCTGTATATTTCTGGGTCTTCGTCTACTTTTATTAGTCCTCCTTCCCATGCACTCTTTAGCCACTCGTCTTCACAGGTTTTCAGATATTTTTATTATTATTATTATTATTATTATTATTATTATTATTATTATTATTATTATTATTATTATTATTATTATTATTATTATTCTAGCGTACTTTTTTTTTCTTCAAATGTAGGCCTGCTACATATCGTACAGGTTTCCATGACTGACTACAAATAGTTAGTATATAGAAATGAATACTCTGATAGTACAAATAGTTAACAAGTATATATATAGAAATGCGTATCTGGATAGTACTACAAACAGTTAGCAAGCATTTATAGAAATGAGCACTCTGATAGTACAAACAGCTAGCGAGTACGTATAGAAATGTGTACTAGGATAGTACAAATGAAGAATATAGCTTAGTACAATCTACATAAACGGTTTAATATAGCTTCCCCCTATGACTGGTCGGTTAGTCTAGCGATCGAGAGGCTGAAGAAGAGGCCTCTAACTTAACGTCGTTCTACCTTGGTCGTAGTCGTTTAGATGTTGTGGGGGGGGGGGGGGGGAGAGGTAGGGGGGTTCAAGAAGAAGGTCTGATAGAGCAGGTTCAGTAGGGAAAAGGCAAAAATAAAGAAATAAGAAAGGAAAAACTCTGCTGGATGACTGACTGACGATGAGGTCTAACGATCTGCCGAGACATTAATTCTTCATATAGTATCGTCAGTAAAACATTATTTAGCAGCCACTACTGCTACTTCACAGTTGGCTATTTAATTACGTAATTATGTAGCCACCTGAAAGATATTGTACTAAAAATAAAAAAAAATATATAACCAAATAACATTTCTATCACTCAAAGAGTCATATAAGAGTCCGGCTCACGGCAAGACTTCAGTTAGACTGAAGTCGACGTTTCATAGCATAAACAGTGCGAAGTACATATATATATATATATATATATATATATATATATATATATATATATATATATATATATATATAGGAGGAATAAAATTGCAAACAGCCATCGTAGCATTGTAAATTTATTGGCCAAATTTTCGAGACGACGTCTCATCATCAGGGCTGTAAAATACAAAGAATAAAAATTAAAAAGTGGACTCAGTTTTAATCACTCGAACTCCTCAAGGTTTTAATACCAGTGTTTTTAGAAAAAAAGACATTTACAGGTCAAGGTACGAACTTTTACAGCAATTGCTCTTTCAGTTTTAAATTAAATAGTATTTTCACACTGTTGCACCGTGCTTATAGGCTATCCTCTACCTGGCACAACTTTCTCGAGGAAATCTTGTTTTTAGTTCAATTTTTCAAAAATAATTCGTATC
Organism: Macrobrachium nipponense; assembly: GCF_015104395.2. Classification (NCBI taxonomy): domain Eukaryota; kingdom Metazoa; phylum Arthropoda; class Malacostraca; order Decapoda; family Palaemonidae; genus Macrobrachium; species Macrobrachium nipponense. The sequence goes on along the minus strand of NC_061091.1, from coordinate 77,242,936 downwards.
CTTCCCTCTTATTCAACAAGTATGTAAATAGCTTCTTGAATAATATATTTCATCCCCGTCTGTCCATACCTAATGTCCCTAAATTGCTCATGTATGCCTCCATTCCTTTTGTACATTCGAAAATATTCAAACAAACACTGCAAGACTCAATTCGCAGTACATTTCCAGCTCTAGATATCAGATTATGTTAAAAAAATCCTAAGACAATTGGGTCATTATTTCACCATAAGGATAGGCTTCCTGCCTTGATGCGGTCTCTAGTGGTTTATTGTTTCACTTACCCAAAATGTAAAGTTGGGAAATATATCGGAGCTACTAAGAGATTGCTCAAAGTCAGAGCTGATTCTCATCTTGGAGTTAGTCACCGAACTGGATGTCAACTAAAAACTAAAGAATTTTATAATATAAGAGACCACTGTAAGAAATGCAAGACATCATTCTCTTATGAAGATTTTAATGTTATCGCCCAAGCACACAATGACCAATCTCTCTCTCCATCCTGGAATCGTTAACTATAAAGCAGCTTGTTCCTTCCCTAAACAGCCAGACCTCTTCCACTATCTTATATATCGCCTAAGTTGACGTCGCCCTCCTGAAAAACTGAGAATGTCACTCAGTTCTTAGCTCAGATAGAGTAAGGTACTAATACATTTTAACATCATAATTTTTTATATATACAAATTTAAAAGTTTTTTCAGTATTAGTTTTTTATGGATTTAGCTGTTTTTGTTTGGTTTAAATTCAAGTTTCTTGTTTTTAGACTTTGTGAGTTTTTTTTAACTGAGTCCACTTTTTAATTTTTATTCTTTGTATATTACAGCCCTGATGATGAGACGCCGTCTCGAAAATTTGGCCAATAAATTTACAATGCTACGATGGCTGTTTGCAATTTTATTCCTCCTGAATCTGCAGCGTTCTAGATGCCCAATCGTCCAGTATATATATATATATATATATATATATATATATATTATATATATATATATATATATATATATATATATATATATGCAGGCGGCGACGCCCTAGTCCGTGAGGCTTCGGACACGCCCAAAAGGGCGTATAAGCAGAAGAAGGTTCGCCGAGGGCCTAGACTGAAGGAGGAACCCCCAAACACATCGAGGAATTTTTTAATTTAAAAATCACGAGAGAGAGAGAGAGAGAGAGAGAGAGAGAGAGAGAGAGAGAGAGAGAGAGAGAGAGAGAAGCATCAAGACCTGAAAACAGAAATAAGAAGGATATGGGGCATACCAGAAGGAAATCGTACCCACATACCATAGGACCACTATGAGGTATGATCCCAAGATTCCTGGAAAAAGGAACCTGGAAAAACGGTTTGTGGGTCGAAGCAGCTCCTGGAATCGAGCAGAAAAGTGCTGGAATCCTATTAAAAAAAAACAGTCGAATGGGATGACTGTGATAGACCAAGAATACTTAAATAATAAAAAAATATTTAATATGATAATGATAATAATGAAATAAGACCCCCCCAGGGAGTTCGTTAAGTGTGAATAGGATTCATTCTGTTCGTCCAGTCAGGAGTATGGAATTCCAGACGTCATCTCCTCACCGGATCAGGCTCGCTCACTTAGCGGGAATATCCGCTAAGTAGACGGTAATATCCGCCATCAAAAGAGCAACAAGTTTTTAGACAGAGAGAGAGAGAGAGAGATTTCTCAGTATGCCTTGCCGGAAACTGCGCGTGTAACTTCCGACTTTCAGAGAGAGAGAGAGAGAGAGAGAGAGAGAGAGAGAGAGAGAGAGAGATGAGTATAGGCTAGTCGTGTTCGGGTGAGTCAGGATGCCTCTAGATTGAGGCACTAGTACTACTCAACGAGTGACTCAGAGTCTCTCTCTCTCTCTCTCTCTCTCAGCAATGAAAGAATTTAAAAAAGTATATCAATAATATAACTTTCATATATGAAGCCTACAGGCAGTTTATTTGTTTGTATTTGTCAAGACTTACTTTATCATTATCATTATCATTTTTATCATTATTATTAACACTTCCTCACAATTTAACAAAGAGTATATTAACGGTCGGAAATCCGGTATACTACGCTTTGACCGATAAAGTTTAAAAACTAAAAAAAGGCAAATTAATATATAAAAAGATAAACCACATCCGGACTAATTCTTGGAAAAACATGTTCGTTAAATGGCTAACATTGACGAGCTAATACACACACACACACACACACACACACACACACACACACACATATAACTATTATATGTGTTACGTTTTTGGCGGTAGATGCTTGTTTATATAATATCTCTCTCTCTTTCTCTCTCACTCTCTCCCTACTCCTGACAGACAGCATTGGGAAGCGAAGAAGCGATAGGTGAAGAAGAATAAAATCTTTTTTTAAGATAATCCAAGAAAAAGAAAAATAAGAATAAGATAAAAAAAAATCTACATTAGTCATCCGCCGCTCCCGATAAGGTCGAGGACGCATGCGCACACTTTCTCATTCGCTCAGCCGTACTAGACCGAGGTGACGAAAAAAAACGCTCTCTCTCTCTCTCTCCCTCTCTTTACTCCATAGAGGAGACTTGCAAAATTATTTTTTTTAAATAAAAAATTTAGGCTAATTAAACAAATATACTCAACATTTTAAAACGTATACCGGTATTCAAGTAATGTATCATTGTAAAATACTAGCTACGCGTTTACATTTATATACCCCATATTTTTTTTAAATCGTGACTTTTAAATGTTCCTGGTAAAATATTATCAAAGAAGAAATGAGATAGAAAAAAACTAGGTTAAAATAAAGTTGCCAAAACCAATATGCAAAGTCGAGTTCGAGACGTTAGTACTATAACTTTTTTTAATAGACGTGACAAAGACCTTACAAATAAAAAAATATATATTCAACGCTTCTTTTAAATGTGTGTGTATTTACCTTTATATTTTTTTTACCTCAATGAAGGGTATATTTTTGCGTTTCCGTTTTCGTAACAACTGCGACATTCAAGCGACGGACACTTGTGTTGGTAACACAACTACCAAAACTCCGAATAGCTTTCAACAGATGTAGAACGTCACAAATACACTTACACACTTACGCACACAACACTCACACGTATATTGGGGATGGTGAAAAATACTTTCAATCGACATCTTTCTGTTTTTGTTAATAAACTGATTGATAAATGTATATTTCCACTAAGGGTGCTATTTTAGATTCTTAGACTAATTAGAAATACGATGGAATATCTAATGTTGTAGGCCTATGGCCAAAGGCAGCGACCTTCGTTGGCGTCATTCAGAGCTGAAACGGAAACTGAAAGTGAGCGAGTATAAAATGCGCACGATCATGGCCAACTTTGACCTTCAATAAAATAAAACCCACTGAGTCTAGATGGCTGCAATTTGGTACGTTGGATGACTGGAGAGTGGATGATCAACGTACCGATTTGCAGCCCTCTAGCCTCGGTAGCTTTAAGATCTGAGGGCGGACAGACAAAGCCATCTCAATAGAAAACTAAAAGGTTTTAGGGGGTCCAAGGAAGGGACGGTGCAAAGAACCTTTAGTTATGCCTACAGCATACCGCACGAGGAGCACCCCTCTACGGTGCTGTTTACGACAGAATTAGTAGTCAAATATATTGAGGAAATTGCGTGTACATAACACTTTAATGTTATATATATTATACATATAATTAACACATACATAGGCCTATATAACTGGCTTGTCATTTCTAGCAAAAAATAAACGTGTGTATGTGTCAGCTTGTGTACGTATGTGTGCCAAACTTCCTCTTGCACAGATAATCAACCATAAAAGGTTTGTGTGTGCGTGTGAGTGTCTGTGCGTGAAATAGAAAGTGTCGCTAACGGCTGATTAACATATTCCGGAACCTTTCGCAACATAGTACGGAGTAGCAACGACTAGAAATGGCTCTTGCGCAATGTTGCAATCGTTGCATACAAAGCAATGCTCCCGGGATGTCCGACTAATATTTTGACTAATAGATTCTTTCGTGCAAAGCTGACGGGTGTATTCTGGACCCGATATGACTGGGAAATAAAGAATATTATATATATAAAAGGTATACTTTCACTGACGCATCGCCATGGGCGGTGTTGCCAAGTGTAAAAGGTGTTGATTTTCCATGTGCAATTGTGCTATGTTCCCAGACTTTTCTCTCTCTCTCTCTCTCTCTCTATTTGCGGGGAGAGGAACGAATTAGATAAATCCCGAATAACGTCAGAAAATCAGAAACGTTGCAATAACATTTTGTAATCTCTAAGTTACTATAGTACACGAAGACGCTTGAGAGAGAGAGAGAGAGAGAGAGAGAGAGAGAGAGAGAGAGAGAGAGAGAGTCTCACTTAACCGTAACTTCTTCCAATCTCGTGCGTAGTTCTGTTCTAATAACCACGCAGATGAACAGGGAGGAGGAATAGGAACTATCGACAGGCGCTTGTGTCAGAACTACCTCTGAAAAAAAAAGAAGGAAAAAAAAATTGCGCGAAAACACAAGTCCATCTCTAGTACGATATGCCATGTGGCTACCCATGCGCATCGCCAGAGCCATCATTTCGAACCTGACGTCGTATAGTCGTCGTCGTCGTCCTCTTTGTTCACGTTGTGTAACATGCTGAACGCCAGCACGCCCTTACGAAACTTCGTGAGCAAGCATATACTGCAAGCACGATGTCACGGAAAATGATTCGTGAATTGGCGAGAATAAAAACGGGACGTTTGTCGACGGAGAGGGGGATGGGGACGGGCCTATTGTACTAAAAATTCCACAGTTATGCATTAGTGACTTAGGGTCACAAATAGTTGCAGGAGCTAATGTCATATCTTCATTTTTTGAATGACCCACACACAGTTGTTTATTTGAGGAGGCGTGGTGTAAACCATTAACTTTTCAACAATATTTTAAAGGATGTAGTCAGTGGGCTCCCTTGTCGAGATTTGTGTCAAGTTAACAAAGAGACTTACTCTATGGGTCCATCAAGAACAAATATTCTCTCCTACTTTGATTTTGAGTTTACTGTATGTCATGTTATCCACTTGGTAAATCGACGACCAATATCTTTTAAAGAGGCTCTTAGGGATAGTGCAGCAGAAGACCTTCCTAAACCAAACCAATAACACCCGAAATGTTAATTAGGGGTATGAGCTTCCTCACTCAATGTCATTCCAGATTTACAACCTTTACCCAAAGATGAAGAATTTTGTCCTTGTGGAGCTACTAATAAATTTGGAAAACCAACTTTCTAGGATTAGGAGTAAACTTATAGATAGTTACCATCATGAGTTTATGCAAACACTTTTAAGCCAAGCAGTTGATAGGAAGGGTAGATATCGCCCGGTGGAACTCATCATCCTTTAAAAGTAGGTGACATTGTTTGATCAAGGAAGATAATACTAAGATAACAATTATCCTTTAGGTCGGATAAGGAAACTTTACGAATGATCTTGGGGAGACTACACATGCTGTAGTATTTAAAGGCCGTACCAGACAAATGTGTAAACTCCACAGTTTAATAAACTAATACCTTATCTTTCCTTAGATGATGAAGACTCGAAGTCCAGTGATTTGCAAAACTTAGACAAATCACCACCAGCTTCTGAGGAGGCCTAAAAGAAAGGCTGTGCTATGGAAAGCCGGAGAAAAACTTCTGAATGTTGAATTTATACTTTGATCAATTTAAGTTTTTGTATGTATTGTATATATATTATGTATTTGGCAATATCCAAAAAACACATGTTTTTTTGGATTCGTTCCCCCTGCAGTGTACTAAAATTCCATATGAATTTGTATATTTTTTTTTGTTTAATTAGCATGGTTCACTGGAAGACCAGTTAACGTAGTTTTCAAATATTTAACTACCCCCTTGGTTGTTAACAGCCTCACTGCCTTCCAGCGGCCGTTCTGGTTCTGTCCTAACCAACCACTAATGATTTTGCTTTCTTCCTGAGGTTTGACGGAAACTTAAGTCAGTTTACGAAGGAGATTTCAATCACGCAGGGTACTCGTAACTCAGATACTCTGAGTCTATTGACTATATAAGGCATATACAGCTATATCTTTGAAGTGACGACGACTATTCCTTTCGACATGTAATCGCCGTTTAACCCAGCCAGGAGAAGCATTCCTTCATCGCAGTCTCTCACTCTCACACGTACTTCGCCTTCGTCCCGGAGGGATGTATCGGTGGGTCTATAAAACTCAAGGGGAGTTTTGTTTGTCAATCCGAATCATTTGGAGGGATAATGCTTTCCCATATTAAATGCCTTCCAATTACCATCACTTACTTTTAGTATTCATTTAAAACCATCTGTTTCATTCCTGCAATATTTGTAATACGAGCTTTCGTACCTTCCAGGGATATAATGAATTAGTACTACGTGGACGTCAGTTTGGACTGTTGGTATATATATATATATTTAGATTTTCCAAGGTATGCAACTTTCCAAGTGTTATAAGTGCTGCACATGCTCATAATTAAATTTAGATATATGCATACGATAATTGTGTAGTGATTAATTAGGCATTTTGGTAATATTAAGGTATTTGGAAGTGGCTGAATTACTGCGGCTTCCCCCAAGCTTCACGATGATCAACTTTGTGTATTAGCTGCCGCATCAGCACCCTGGATGATAGGACAGTTTTCAATTACAATAAATTACTTAATTTTTCTTAATATTTCAATTAACCTTATCAATTTCCCGGTGTATGAATAAAAATTCAGCGCACCTATAGCTATTCCACTGCGATATTTAGACGATCGGTCTCTACGATATCCCCACACCCCCCCCCCCCTCCCCGCCTCTAGAGCCTCACGGTAATCAGGGTTCCGTCCTCGCCTACCCCGCTCCCCACCAATTTTTCGATAATAACGGTCTAGCATTTACGTGAATGTCGTCTGGCAAGAGCAGAGTGACGTAAAGCTATGCAATCCCAATGAGACTATCTCTGTGACACGTGCCTTTTAAAACTGTCCTAAACAAAATTAAAATGTAATAAACCCTGAAATTATTTAAAAGACTGTGAAATGGATCCAGCAAAGTGCAAAAATCGTCCTTTATATTTGCTACAGCATCACCGCGCAATGGTTCTCTAGGCTTAGTAACCTGGCAACAGCACCAAGCCTGTTACCACCATGCGATATTTCTGCTCTTCCTTTTGTGAAAGCTTTTATATATATATAAAAAAGAAGTCTCTCTCTCTCTTTCTCTCTCTCTCTGTCACGCTAAAACTTTCAGTATTAACGACGTCCTCCCACTTTCAATTCAACTCCTTTTTTTCCCCCTTTCACTTTCGCTTGCTGCCATTGCTACATGATCTGCGTGAGGTGGAGGGGATGGAGGTAGGGGTGGGGGGGTGGTTGTTGATACAACGAGGGTGCGAAGAAGGGAGGGGCTGGTGAAGGGGGGCGGGGGTTAGTAGTAGTCTAAAAAAACAGACTCGTCTCTCAATAATTAACAAGTTGTCGCTTCGAACATACAAGCATAATACATACAATATATATATATATATATAATATATATATATATATATATATCTATATATATTGGTTATATATTAGGCTCTTGGCCTGTTGCATAAAAAAAAACAAAAAAAAAGTCCAAGTGAATGTAACGACACAAGACTCGGTTGGCTGAAAAAAGGTCAAATGAGCATCTGCAATAACAATGACGTTTCTTCAAAAGAAAAAAAAGAAATTAAAAAAATAATGGGCATTTGAAAAAACAATTGGGTGCAAATATGAAATATGTAGAGCTGTATTTTAAAATAACAGAATATAATATAATATATATATATATATATAATATATATATATATATATATATATATATATACACACATGTATTGGCAGGACATCTAACAGCAACAAATAAATTATAGAAATGAATAAACATTATGGGCCTATTAGGTACCCCACCACCTTGGGAGGCGGAGGGGGGTGGGGGGGGGGGCACCTCCAAACTTTCTCCGAGGTTCGTAGTACCTGAGTTGCCGCTTTGGCGGAAAGAGCTTTTGCACTCGGGGAAATTCGCGGCAAACAAGAAAACAAATAAACAAATAAACAACTAAATAAATAAATGTATAAAAAGGACTAACAGATCATTTTAAAAATAGGTAGATTTTATTTATTTATTTTTGCTGGCATTCTCAAAGTTGTAATTGGAACTTAATTAATCTCAAGATATTACTCGATGTAATTAGTATACACACAAACCTAGCCACTGGGGGGCAACCAAGTCCTTATGGGTGCCGGTCCCAAGCCCGGATAAATAGGGAGGGTTGGTGTCAGGAAGGGCATCCGGCTGTAAAAATCTGTGCCAAACCAAAATGGAATGAGCCGAAATATGGAAAGAGGTAATGCTAGGGCGTACTCCAGTAAACGACGCACAGAGACATCGCCCTAACTCTGTGGTAAGGCGAGGGCTACTGCATCAGGAGCGGGTGCAGCTAAGAAGCGAGCTCACATTGGGTTCAGAGTATGTCAGCTAAATGTTGGGTCCATGACTGGGAGAGGTAGAGAATTGGCTGACTTGATGAGAGAAAGAAAGTAGATGTTGTGTGTGCAAGAAACGCGGTGGAAATGGAAATAAAGCTAAAGAGTTGGGAGATGGATATAAGCTATAGTATAGTGGAGCAAATAAACAAGGTAGAAATGGAGTTGGCATAGTACTGTCTAGTGAACTAAAGAACTCGGTAATAGAAGTTGCATAGAAAGAATGACGTATCATCAGATTGAAGATATGTTATGGAGGAGAGATTCTGAATATTATAAGCGCATATGCACCACAAGTTGGTTGCACAGAAGAAGAGAAGGGAAATTTCTGGATGAGACATGGATGGAATAATGCAAGAACTGGAAGAGCATGAGAGGGTGATAGTTGGGCAGATTTGAATGGCCATGTCGGAAGTGAAAATGAGGCGGATTGGGCGGGTGCATGGGGGCCATGGAACTTGGGGAGAGAAACCAGAAGGAGAGAGTGTAGTGGACTTTGCTGTGTCATTCGACATGGCAATAGTAAACACATTTTTTGAGAAGAAAAAGGGACACCTAAATAACATATAGGAGTGGGGGAAGATTCTCCCAGATAGACTATTTCTTGTATAAAAGGATAATCTGGTGGAGGTCAAGAACTGCAAAGTTATTCCAGGCGACCATGTAGCCCCCCAACACAGGCTGCTATGTATGGACTTGAGTTGAAAAGGGAAAGAAAAACCAAAGCTAAAGGGATAAGGTCAAAATTAAATGGTACGAATTACAGAAGGAAGGGGATAAGAAGAGAGAGTTTAAGAGGAGGGTTTTGGAGGATATTGATATAGGGATTGAAGATGTTCAAGAATGGTGGGGCACGAAATGCAGCAGTAATAAGAAGCATGGAAAGGAGCTGCTAGGAGAGACATCTGGTATCATATGGGAAGAAAAGGATAGTTGGTGGTGGGATGAAGACATTGAGAAAGTAGTAAAAGATAAGAAGGAGCAAAGAAAAGATGGGAAGAGTCACAGTCAGTGGAAGACAGAAATAGGTACAGAGAGAAAAACAAGGTGGTGAAAAAGGTGGTAGCCCAAGCTAAAGCAAAGTCGTATGATGATGTGTATAATGAGCTGGGGATAAAGGAAGGATTAAAGAAGATGATGAAGCTATCAAAGGCTAGAAATAAGAGCACCAAAGATATAACACACATCAAACAAATAAAGAATCAAGAGGGTGTAGTGCTTAGAAAGGAGGAAGACATTGTGAAGAGATGGAAAGAATATTTCGAACAGTTGTTAAATGAAGAAAATAATAGACTAATAAGAAGAGGATGGGCAAGTGAACATTGGCATGGTAATGAGGTTTTCTAGGCAAGAGGTACTAAATGCACTGAAGAAGATGAAGAATGGGAAGGCAACCGGACCAGACATGATCCCGGTGGAGGCATGGAAAGCATTAGGAGATGAAGGAGTGGATATACTGTACGATCTTATGATAAGATCCTTGAACAGGAAAAGATACCAAATGAGTGGCGTGGGAGTATATTGATCCCAATTTTTAAAGGGAAAGGCGATGTCCAAGAGTGTGGTAATTATAGGGGCATTAAATTGATGTCCCACACTTTGAAGATACTGGAAAGGATGATAGATGCTAGACTGAGAGAAGAAAGTACAAATAGGTAAAGAGCAGATGGATTTATGAAGGGAAGGGGAACAACAGATGGTATATTTTGTCTGAGGCAAATAATGGAGAAATTCGGGGAAAGACAAAGGGACCTACATATGGTATTCATTGACCTTGAAAAGGCTTATGACAGAGTCCCGAGACAAGAGGTATGGAGGAGCCTGAGGGAGAAGATGGTGCCAGAGAAGTATGTGCGATTGATACAAGAGATGTACCGGAATGTATTTACCAGAGTGAGGAGCAGTGTTGGGGAGACAGAAGGTTTTGAGGTGAGAGTAGATTACACCAGGGGTCGGCTCTGAGCCATTTATCTTTAACATAGTGATGGATGTTATAATAGAGGAAGTAAGGGAGACAGTACCATGGAACATATTGTATGCGGATGATATTGTTCTGTGCAGAGAGCAGGGAAGATCTGGAAGTGAAATTGGAAAGATGGAGACAAGTAACTGGAGGACAGAGGAATGAGAATAAGTAGATCCAAGACAGATATATGTGTACCACCACTGAGGGGGATGATAGAGAAAAGATTCAGCTTGGTGGAGAGCAAAAATAAGGAGAGTTGATAAGTTGTTTAAGTATTTGGGATCTTTTGTTAACGCTGGAGGAAGTATGGAAGAAGAAGTAAAACATCGGGTACAGGCAGGCTGGAACAACTGGAGAGCGGCCTCGGGAGTTCTTTGTGACAAAAGAGTGCCGCTTAGGTTAAAAGGAAAATTTCACAAGACGGTGTAAGAACAGCAATGCTGTATGGTACGGAAACAGCAAGCATGAGAAAAGCAGAGCAGAAGAAGATGGATGTGGCAGAAATGAGAATGCTTAGGTGGATGTCTGGGGTAACAAGAGTGGATAGGATCAGAAATGACTACATAAGGGGTCAACTAAGGTGGTGGAAGTATCAAAGAAAGTGCAGGAGGGGAGGCTGAGATGGTATGGACACCTGTTGAGGAGAGATGAGGACCACGCTGGGAGACATACTATGGGAGTGGAGGTGCAAGGAAGAAGAAAGAGAGGGAGACCAAGAAAGAGATGGAAGGACTGTGTGAGAGGAGATTTACATGAGAAGGGAATTGATGAGGCAGAAGTGCAAGATAGAAATAGATGGAAACGGCTCATCCGAACGGCCGACCCCTATAAAAATGGGAAAAAGCTGGGAAGAAGAAGAAGAGAATTAGTATACACACACACACACACACACACACACACACACACACACACACACACACACATATATATATATATATATATATATCTATATATATGTTAAAGAAGATCAAGGGCAGGAACACGAAGAGATTCACATTATCCTTTAATCCTACGTTTCGTGACAACATCGCCACATCTTCAGGGATTTTTCTACAAAATAAAGTATAAAATGTTAACATAAAATAAGAGCTGATCACAAGATCCAATAGTTGAAAAGTAAAAACAGTTTCTTTAATGGTAAAATTACAACTATCATACTTAAATTACAGCACACTTGATTAAAAACAGACCAGAAATACCAAACAACTTACAAATGACGAGAAGAATATTTAAAAATTAAAGCTAAATTACACAAAGATAAAAGTAATAACAAATATCATAAAAAGTAAAAGTTATATATTCACAAAACCACAGCCAAAAAACAGCTCAACACTTAACCAACCTTTCAGCATCAAAGATAAAAACACACTAAAAGTAAACAACGTCAAGAGGCACAAGGAATGACAGAATAATTAGGCTAAAACAATGGGACGGCAGAGGAATGGTTGTTTAAAGTTGGAACTCGTAGTTTGATGTTCAGAGTTTCAAAATCAACAGTTCGTTGGGTTCTTTGTTTGGCCAATAATTTAAAATCTTCGTAATTGACTGTGGCTTTACATTTAAAAGTATGCTTCCTTATATAAGATGTTTCAGGGTTAGATAATTTACACCCAGTTCTGTAACTAACGCCCCGATGGGAATCGGCCCTGACCCTGAGAAGACGTCGGGTAGATCCAACATATTTTCCCAGATTACATACTGGGACAAGTGTATTCATAAACGACACCCGACGTCATCAAAGGGCAGAGGCCGATCCCCTTAAACATGAAGAGCGAGCCAATGGTCTTTGGGATTTTTAGGTATAAGTTTTAGATTTACGGCTCCAAAATATCTGTGCACAATCTTGGTAAACTCGTTTACGAAAATTATCATTTAATAGATACGGGAAGCCTGGCATAAAGATGGGAGCTTGGGGACCTTGAAACTAATAGGCTGTTCAGAAACCCTTTTATGAGTAATTTATTTAAAATTCTATAAAGGATCTTAGTAGGAAAGCAATTAATAGAGAAGTATTGGAGGAGAGAAGTAATTTCTTTGTGGAAGAGAGACCAGGTAGAGGTAAGAGACAGAGCACGATAAGTAAGGTATATATCGAGTTGAGTTGAAATTGAGAAAACAGAAACTATAGAAGTTGGAAACCGAGCCCGGTAAATGTTTTCTTTCTGAAAATTGAGGTACTAAAACTTTCATTTTCCTTGGAGACCAAAATATCTAGGAAGGCTAATTTAGAATATGTTTCTTTTTCCATTGTAAAATTAATATTATTATGGTAATTATTAGCAAAATCTAGGAACCTGTCAGCATCGAAATCATGCTTGGAACAAGATAAAAGTGTCGTCCACGTAGCGTGAGTAAAACAAAGGGCGGAAGGCCAGGGCATTCGTCCAGAATGCGCTCCTCCAGGGAGCACATGAATATATTCGCAAAGGTAGGACCAAGAGGAGACCCCATGGCCATCCCCTCAATTTGTTTAAAAAGCTGTCCATTAAAAAAACAAATGCCGTGTCCAGCACGGCCAATTCTAAAAGAGCTTTAAAATTCGAATAACTAAAATTACAGTAAACAGACTCAGGTTCGGGGAATAGCTTATCAAGAATAATGTTATGGTCTCTCTACAGGTACGTTGGTAAATAGTGACTCGACATCAAAACTAGTCATGAATAAGTCGAGTCCTGGGGTAAAATACGTTCTTTAAATTGTTCAGAATTTTTAAGAGTATACTGGTTAGTGGTCAGCGGTTCCACAGAGGGACGAGAAATTTTGCCAGTTGGTAATTAGGTGTGTTGTAAGAGGCCAAGATAGGGCGAAGAGGAACATTATCTTATGTATCTTTGGTAAACCATAAAGAATTCCGTAAGATGAACCACTGGTGAAAATAAATCTTGGAACACTTTTCATCAATGATATTGTCATTTTTCAAGGTTCTGAGAAATCTATTGATTTTATCCTCAACTTTGAATATGCTTTGATAACTAGGCACACCTATTTTTCTGGAACCTGGTACGATCGCTTAAAATATTAGTCATTTTGTTGTTATAGTCACCTTTATCCATATTACCGTTCCCTCCCCTTATCCGGCCTAACAATGATAATGTCATCACGTTTAGAAAGGGACTTGAGGATTTCCAAATCACTCTTTTAAAAAAGGGAGCCCAGTTTGTTTTAAGTTTTGAGAAAGCATTTTGGGACAAAACCATTAGCTCACCTCTGTAGGCGGCTAAGGTCACTACACAAATTGAGATTTTTAAACGTTGAAATAACACTTCAAGGGGCAGAAAAACTGACAGTAGTTAGGTTTAAAATTTGGTAAGCAAAAATCTAACCCAAATGACAAAGGAATTCTTCTCGTTTAGACAATACATATTTCGAAAAGTTAAAAACAGTTTTATAACAAACTATGAAATTTTGGTAGAATAATTCCAAGGTTTGCCAATTTTCTATGGTGTCTCCGTTGTGTAGTAATTAATAAAAATTTTAACTAACTGTTATTAAAAAGCTGAGTAAAACACTCTTATCAATAAAAGAGAACGATTCGAGAACTTGTGGCGAAAACTATTGAATTGCTTGTTAAGGCGTTCAGTGTCTTTTTGTTTACAGCTAATTTCGTAGTAGTAAATACCTAATTGTGTCAGAATAAAACTGTGAGTGAATATAAGATTTTTTATAAACTTTAAATTTAACAAAATTTGGAACAATTTCATTAATTGAACAATATTGCAGGAACTCAAGGTCCAGACTTACTTTTTCTTTTTCTTTTTTCATACATATTTTTTTTTCCAATTTCCGACATTTTTGAGAAACTCCAAGGCCATAGCGATTCCTTACGAACTGCTGAAAGTTATTGTGTCCTCTTGAGCGTAAACGGAAAATAAAAAGGAGAACGAAAAAAGCATAATTCAGCTCCATTGTAGGATTTATTTGTAGAACATCCAGTGCAACCCAGCTACACACGACACAAGTCCAGACGTACAGGCGTTTATTCACATGTTAAAGAAGATCAAGGGCAGGAACACGAAGAGATTCACATTATCCTTTAATCCTACGTTCGTGACAACATCGCCACATCTTCAGGGATTTTTCTACAAAATAAAGTATAAATTGTTAATATAAGAGACTGATCACAAGATCCAATAGTTGAAAAGTAAAAACAGTTTAATGGTAAAATTACAACTATCATACTTAAATTACATGCACACTTGATTAAAACAGACCAGAAATACCAACAACTTACAAATGACGAGAAGAATATTTAAAAATTAAAGCTAAATTACACAAAGATAAAAGTAATAACAAATATCATAAAAAGTAAAAGTCTATATTCACAAAACCACAGCCAAAAACAGCTCAACACTTAACCAACCTTTCAGCATCAAAGATAAAAACACACTAAAAGTAAACACGTCAAGAGGCACAGGAATGACAGAATAATTAGGCTAAAAACAATGGGACGGCAGAGGAATGGTTGTTTAAAGTTGGAACTCGTAGTTGATGTTCAGAGTTTCCAAAATCAACAGTTCGTTGGGTTCCTTGTTTGGCCAATAATTTTAAAATCTTCGTAATTGACTGTGGCTTTACATTTAAAAGTATGCTTCCTTATATAAGATGTTTCAGGTTAGATAATTTACACCCAGTTCTGTAACTAACGCCCCGATGGGAATCGGCCCTGACCCTGAGAAGACGTCGGGTAGATCCAACATATTTTTTTTCCCAGATTACATCTGGGACAGTGTATTCATAAACGACACCCGACGTCATCAAAGGGCAGAGCCGATCCTTAAACATGAAGAGCGAGCCAATGGTCTTGGGATTTTTAGGTATAAGTTTTAGATTTACGGCTCCAAAATATCTGTGCACAATCTTGGTAAACATCGTTACGAAAATTATCATTTAATAGATACGGGAAGCTGGCATAAAGAGGGAGCTTGGGGACCTTGAAACTAATAGGCTGTTCAGAAACCCTTTATTGAGTAATTTATTTAAAATTCTATAAAAGATCTTAGAAGGAAAGCAATTATTAGAGAAGTACTGGAGGAGAAAGTAATTTCATTGTGGAAGAGAGACCAGGTAGAGGTAAGAGACAGAGCACGATAAAGTAAGGTATATATCGAGTTGAGTTTGAAATTGAGAAAACAGAAACTATAGAAGTTGGAACCGAGCCCGGTAAATGTTTTCTTTCTGAAAATTGAGGTACTAAAACTTTCATTTTCCTTGGAGACCAAAATATCTAGGAAGGCTAATTTAGATTATGTTCTTTTTGTTTTCCATTGTAAAAATTAATATTATTATGGTAATTATTAGCAAAATCTAGGAACCTGTCAGCATCGAAATCATGCTTGAACAAGATAAAAGTGTCGTCCACGTAGCGTGGAGTAAAACAAAGGCGGAAGGCCAGGGGCATTCGTCCACAATGCGCTCCTCCAGGGAGCACATGAATATATTCGCAAAGGTAGGACCAAGAGGAGACCCCATGGCCATCCCCTCAATTTGTTTAAAAAGCTGTCCATTAAAAACAAATGCCGTGTCCAGCACGGCCAATTCTAAAAGAGCTTTTAAAATTCGAATAACTAAAATTACAGTAAACAGACTCAGGTTCGGGGAATAGCTTATCAAGAATAATGTTTATGGTCTCTCTTACAGGTACGTTGGTAAAATAGTGACTCGACATCAAAACTAGTCATGAATAAGTCAGAGTCCTGGGGTACAAAATACGTTCTTTAAATTGTTCAGAATTTTTAAGAGTATACTGGTTAGTGGTCAGCGGTTCCAACAGAGGGACGAGAAAATTTTGGCCAGTTGGTAATTAGGTGTGTTGTAAGAGGCCAAGATAGGGCGAAGAGGAACATTATCTTTATGTATCTTTGGTAAACCATAAAGAATTCCGTAAGATGAACCACTGGAAAATAAATCTTGGAACACTTTTTCATCAATGATATTGTCATTTTTCAAGGTTCTGAGAAATATTGATTTTATCCTCAACTTTGAATATGCTTTGATAACTAGGCACACCTATTTTCTGGAACCTGGTACGATCGCTTAAAATATTAGTCATTTTGTTGTTATAGTCACCTTTATCCAATATTACCGTTCCCCTCCCTTATCCGGCCTAACAATGATAATGTCATCACGTTTAGAAAGGGACTTGAGGATTTCCAAATCACTCTTTTAAAAAAAGGGAGCCCAGTTTGTTTTAAGTTTTGGAGAAAGCATTTGGGACAAAACCATTAGCTCACTCGTAGGCGGCTAAGGTCACTACACAAATTGAGATTTTTTAAACGGTTGAAATAACACTTCAAGGGGCAGAAAAAAACTGACAGTAGTTAGGTTTAAAATTTGGTAAGCAAAAATCTAACCCAAATGACAAAAGGAATTCTTCTCGTTTAGACAATACATATTTCGAAAAGTTAAAAACAGTTTTATAACAACTATGAAAATTTTGGTAGAATAATTCAAGGTTTGCCAATTTTCTATGGTGTCTCCGTTGTGTAGTATTAATAAAAATTTTAATACTGTTATTAAAAGCTGAGTAAAAACAATCTTATCAATAAAAGAGAACGATTCGAGAACTTGGTGGCGAAAACTGATTGAATTGCTTGTTAAGGCGTTCAGTGTCTTTTGTTTACAGCTAATTTCGTAGTTTAGTAAATACCTAATTGTGTCAGAATAAAACTGTGAGTGATATAATGATTTTTATAAACTTTAAATTTAACAAAATTTGGAACAATTTCATTTAATTGAACAACTATTGCAGGAAACTCAAGGTCCGAACTTACTTTTTCTTTTTTCTACATATTTTTTTCCAATCCGACATTTTTGGAGAACTCCAAGCCATAGCGATTCCTTACGAACTGCTGAAAGTTATTGTGTCCTCTTGAGCGTAAACGGAAAATAAAAAGGAGAACGAAAAAAGCATAATTCAGCTCCATTGTAGGATTATTTGTAGAACATCCGTGCAACCCAGCTACACACGACAGTCCAGACGTACAGGGCGTTTATTCACATGTTAAAGAAGATCAAGGGCAGGAACACGAAGAGATTCACATTATCCTTTAATCCTACGTTTCGTGACAACATCGCCACATCTTCAGGGATTTTTCTACAAAATAAAGTATAAAATGTTAACATAAAATAAGAGCTGATCACAAGATCCAATAGTTGAAAAGTAAAACAGTTTAATGGTAAAATTACCAACAAAATTAAACTTTTTTAAAATTACAATTGATCATACTTAAATTACATGCACACTTGATTAAAACAGACAGAAAATACCAAACAACTTACAAATGACGAGAAGAATATTTAAAAATTAAAGCTAAATTACACAAAGATAAAAGTAATAACAAATATCATCAAAAAGTAAAAGTCATATATTCACAAAACCCACAGCCAAAAACAGCTCAACACTTAACCAACCTTTCAGCATCAAAGATAAAAAACACACTAAAAGTAAACAACGTCAAGAGGCACAAGGAATGACAGAATAATTAGGCTAAAAACAATGGGACGGCAGAGGAATGGTTGTTTAAAGTTGGAACTCGTAGTTTGATGTTCAGAGTTTCCAAATCAACAGTTCGTGGGTTCCTTTGTTTGGCCAATAATTTTAAAATCTTCGTATTGACTGTGGCTTTACATTTAAAGTATGCTTCCTTATATAAGATGTTTCAGGGTTAGATAATTTACACCCAGTTCTGTAACTAACGCCCGATGGGAATCGGCCCTGACCCTGAGAAGACGTCGGGTAGATCCAACATATTTTCCCAGATTACATCTGGGACAAGTGTATTCATAAACGACACCGACGTCATCAAAGGGCAGAGCCGATCCTTAAACATGAAGAGCGAGCCAATGGTCTTGGGATTTTAGGTATAAGTTTTAGATTTACGGCTCCAAAAATACTGTGCACAATCTTGGTAAAAACTCGTTACGAAAATTATCATTTAATAGATACGGGAAGCTGGCATAAAGAGGGGAGCTGGGGACCTTGAAACTAAATAGGCTGTTCAGAAACCCTTTTATTGAGTAATTTATTTAAAATTCTATTAAAGATCTTAGGAAAGAGCAATTATTAAGAGAAGTACTGGAGGAGAAAAGTAATCATTGTGGTAAGAGAGGACCAGGTAGAGGTAAGAGACAGAGCACGATAAAGTAAGGTATATATCGAGTTGAGTTTGAAATGAGAAAACAGAAACTATAGAGTTGGAACCGAGCCCGTAAATGTTTTCTTTCTGAAAATTGAGGTACTAAACTTTCATTTTCCTTGGAGACCAAAATATCTAGGAAGGCTAATTTAGAATTATGTTCTTTTTTCCATTGTAAAATTAATATTATTATGGTAATTATTAGCAAAATCTAGGAACCTGTCAGCATCGAAATCATGCTTGAACAAGATAAAAGTGTCGTCCACGTAGCGTGAGTAAAACAAAGGGCGGAAGGCCAGGGGGCATTCGTCCAGAATGCGCCTCCAGGAGCACATGAATATATTCGCAAAGGTAGGACAAGAGGAGACCCCATGGCCATCCCCTCAATTTGTTTAAAAAGCTGTCCATTAAAAACAAATGCCGTGTCCAGCACGGCCATTCTAAAAGAGCTTTAAAATTCGAATAACTAAAATTACAGTAAACAGACTCAGGTTCGGGGAATAGCTTATCAAGAATAATGTTTATGGTCTCTCTTACAGGTACGTTGGTAAATAGTGACTCGACATCAAAACTAGTCATGAATAAGTCAGTCAGATCCCTGGGGTAAAATACGTTCTTTAAATTGTTCAGAATTTTTAAGAGTATACTGGTTAGTGGTCAGCGGTTCCAACAGAGGGACGAGAAATTTTGCCAGTTGGTAATTAGGTGTGTTGTAAGAGGCCAAGATAGGGGCGAAGAGGAACATTATCTTTATGTTATCTTGGTAAAACCATAAAGAATTCCGTAAGATGAACCACTGGAAAATAAATATTGGAACACTTTTTCATCAATGATATTGTCATTTTTCAAGGTTCTGAGAAATATCTATTGATTTTATCCTCAACTTTGAATATGCTTTGATAACTAGGCACACCTATTTTCTGGAACCTGGTACGATCGCTTAAAATATTAGTCATTTTGTTGTTATAGTCACTTTTATCCAATATTACCGTTCCCCTCCCCTTATCCTGGCCTAACAATGATAATGTCATCACGTTTAGAAAGGGACTTGAGGATTTCCAAATCACTCTTTTTAAAAAGGGAGCCCAGTTTGTTTTAAGTTTTGAGAAAGCATTTTGGGACAAAACCATTAACTCACTCTGTAGGCGGCTAAGGTCACTACACAAATTGAGATTTTTTAAACGTTGAAATAACACTTCAAGGGGCAGAAAAAACTGACAGTAGTTAGGTTTAAAATTTGGTAAGCAAAAATCTAACCCAAATGACAAAAGGAATTCTTCTCGTTTAGACATACTATTTCGAAAAGTTAAAAACAGTTTTATAACAACTATGAAATTTTGGTAGAATAATTCCAAGGTTTGCCAATTTTCTATGGTGTCTCCGTTGTGTAGTATTAATAAAAATTTTAATACTGTTATTAAAAAGCTGAGTAAAAACAATCTTATCAATAAAAGAGAACGATTCGAGAACTTGGTGGCGAAAACTATTGAATTGCTTGTTAAGGCGTTCAGTGTCTTTTTGTTTACAGCTAATTTCGTAGTTTAGTAAATACCTAATTGTGTCAGAATAAAACTGTGAGTGATATAATGATTTTTTATAAACTTTAAATTTAACAAAATTTGGAACAATTTCATTAATTGAACAATATTGCAGGAACTCAAGGTCCAGACTTACTTTTTCTTTTTTCATACATATTTTTTCCAATTTCCGACATTTTTGGAGAACTCCAAGGCCATAGCGATTCCTTACGAACTGCTGAAAGTTATTGTGTCCTCTTGAGCGTAAACGGAAAATAAAAAGGAGAACGAAAAAAGCATAATTCAGCTCCATTGTAGATTATTTGTAGAACATCCAGTGCAACCCAGCTACACACGACACAGTCCAGACGTACAGGGCGTTTATTCACATGTTAAAGAAGATCAAGGGCAGGAACACGAAGAGATCACATTATCCTTTTAATCTACGTTTCGTGACAACATCGCCACATCTTCAGGGATTTTCTACAAAATAAAGTATAAAATGTTAACATAAAAGAAGAGCTGATCACAAGATCCAATAGTTGAAAAGTAAAAACAGTTTAATGGTAAAAATTACAACTATCATACTTAATTACATGCACACTTGATTAAAACAGACCAGAAATACCAAACAACTTACAAATGACGAGAAGAATATTTAAAAATTAAAGCTAAATTACACAAAGATAAAAGTAATAACAAATATCATAAAAAGTAAAAGTCATATATTCACAAAACCACAGCCAAAAACAGCTCAACAACTTAAACCCACCACCTTTCAGCATCAAAGATAAAACACACTAAAAGTAAACAACGTCAAGAGGCACAAGGAATGACAGAATAATTAGCTAAAAACAATGGGACGGCAGAGAATGGTGTTTAAAGTTGGAACTCGTAGTTTGATGTTCAGAGTTTCCAAAATCAACAGTTCGTTTGGGTTTCCTTTGTTTGGCCATAAAATTTTAAAATCTTCGTAATTGACTGTGGCTTTACATTTAAAAGTATGCTTCCTAATAAGATGTTTCAGGGTTAGATAATTTACACCCAGTTTCTGTAACTAACGCCCGATGGGAATCGGCCCTGACCCTGAGAAGACGTCGGGTAGATCCAACATATTTTCCCAGATTACATCTGGGACAAGTGTATTCATAAACGACACCCGACGTCATCAAAGGGCAGAGCCGATCCTTAAACATGAAGAGCGAGCCAATGGTCTTGGGATTTTTAGGTATAAGTTTTAGATTTACGGCTCCAAAATATCTGTGCACAATCTTGGTAAACTCGTTACGAAAATTATCATTTAATAGATTACGGGAAGCTGGCATAAAGAGGGAGCTTGGGGACCTTGAAACTAATAGGCTGTTCAGAACCCTTTTATTGAGTAATTTATTTAAAAATTCTATAAAAGATCTTAGAAGGAAAGCAATTATTAGAGAAGTACTGGAGAGAAAAGTAATTCTCTAATAATTGCTTTCCTTCTAAGATTCTTTTATAGAATTTTAAATAAATTACTCAATAAAAGGTTTCTGAACAGCCTATTAGTTTCAAGGTCCCCAAGCTCCCTCTTTATGCCAGCTTCCCGTATCTATTAAATGATAATTTTCGTAATAAAACGAGTTTACCAAGATTGTGCACAGATATTTTGGGAGCCGTAAATCTAAAACTTTATACCTAAAAATCCCAAGACCATTGGCTCGCTCTTCATGTTTAAGGATCGGCTCTGCCCTTTGATGACGTCGGGTGTCGTTTTATGAATACACTTGTCCCAGATGTAATCTGGGAAAATATGTTTTGGATCTACCCGACGTCTTCTCAGGGTCAGGGCCGATTCCCATCGGGGCGTTAGTTACAGAACTGGGTGTAATTATCTAACCCTGAAACCTCTTTTATATAAGGAAGCATACTTTTAAATGTAAAGCCACAGTCAATTACGAAGATTTTAAAATTATGGACCAAACAAAGAACCCAACGAACTGTTGATTTTTGGAAACTCTGAACATCAAACTACGAGTTCCCAACTTAAACAACCATTCCTCTGCCGTCCCATTGTTTTTTAGCCTAATTATTCTGTCATTCCTTGTGCCTCTTGACGTTGTTTACTTTTAGTGTGTTTTTATCTTGATGCTGAAAGGTTGGTTAAGTGTTGAGCTGTTTTTGGCTGTGGTTTTGTGAATATATGACTTTTACTTTTTATGATATTTGTTATTACTTTTATCTTTGTGTAATTTAGCTTTAATTTTTAAATATTCTTCTCGTCATTTGTAAGTTGTTTGGTATTTCTGGTCTGTTTTAATCAAGTGTGCATGTAATTTAAGTATGATAGTTGTAATTTTACCATTAAACTGTTTTTACTTTTCAACTATTGGATCTTGTGATCAGCTCTTATTTTATGTTAACATTTTATACTTTATTTTGTAGAAAAATCCCTGAAGATGTGGCGATGTTGTCACGAAACGTAGGATTAAAGGATAATGTGAATCTCTTCGTGTTCCTGCCCTTGATCTTCTTTAACATGTGAATAAAACGCCCTGTACGTCTGGACTGTGTCGTGTGTAGCTGGGTTGCACTGGATGTTCTACAATAATCCTACAATGGAGCTGAATTATGCTTTTTTCGTTCTCCTTTTTATTTTCCGTTTACGCTCAAGAGGACACAATAACTTTCAGCAGTTCGTAAGGAATCGCTATGGCCTTGGAGTTCTCCAAAAATGTCGGAAATTGGAAAAAATATGTATGAAAAAAGAAAAAGTAAGTCTGGACCTTGAGTTTCCTGCAATATTGTTCAATTAATGAAACTTGTTTCCAAATTTTTGTTAAATTTAAAGTTTATAAAAAATCATTATATCACTCACAGTTTAGTTCTGACACAATTAGGTATTTACTAAACTACGAATTAGCTGTAAACAAAAAGACACTGAACGCCTTAACAAGCAATTCAATAGTTTTCGCCACCAGTTCTCGAATCGTTCTCTTTATTGATAAGATTGTTTTTACTCAGCTTTTTAATAACAGTATTAAAATTTTTATTAATACTACACAACGGAGACACCATAGAAAATTGGCAAACCTTGGAATTATTCTACCAAAATTTCATAGTTGTATAAAACTGTTTTTTAACTTTTCGAAATATGTATTGTCTAAACGAGAAGAATTCCTTTTGTCATTGGGTTAGATTTTTGCTTACCAAATTTTAAACCTAACACTGTCAGTTTTTTCTGCCCCTTGAAGTGTTATTTCAACGTTTAAAAAATCTCAATTTGTGTAGTGACCTTAGCCGCCTACAGAGTGAGCTAATGGTTTTGTCCCAAAATGCTTTCTCAAAACTTAAAACAAAAAAAACTGGGCTCCCTTTTTTAAAAAGAGTGATTTGGAAATCCTCAAGTCCCTTTCTAACGTGATGACATTATCATTGTTAGGCCGGATAAGGGGAGGGGAACGGTAATATTGGATAAAGGTGACTATAACAACAAAATGACTAATATTTTAAGCGATCGTACCAGGTTTTCCAGAAATAGGTGTGCCTAGTTATTTCAAAGCATATTCCAAAGTTGAGGATAAAATCAATAGATTTCTCAGAACCTTGAAAAATGACAATATCATTGATGAAAAAGTGTTCCAAGATTTATTTTCCAGTGGTTCATCTTACGGAATTCTTTATGGTTTACCAAGATACATAAAGATAATGTTCCTCTTCGCCCTATCTTTGCCTCTTCACAACCACCTAATTACCAACTGGCAAAATTTCTCGTCCCTCTGTGTTGGAACCGCTGACCACTAACCAGTATACTCTCTTAAAAAATTCTGAACAATTTAAAGAACGTATTTTTAACCCCAGGACTCTGACTTATTCATGACTAGTTTTTGATGTCGAGTCACTATTTACCAACGTACCTGTAAGAGAGACCATAAACATTATTCTTGATAAGCTATTCCCCGAACAACCTGAGTCTGTTTACTGTAATTTTAGTTATTCGAATTTTAAAGCTCTTTTTAGAATTGGCCGTGCTGGACACGGCATTTGTTTTTAATGGACAGCTTTTTAAACAAATTGAGGGGATGGCCATGGGTCTCCTCTTGGTCCTACCTTTGCGAATATATTCATGTGCTCCCTGGAGGAGCGCATTCTGGACGAATGCCCCTGGCCTTCCGCCCTTTGTTTTACTCACGCTACGTGGACGACACTTTTATCTTGTTCAAGCATGATTTCGATGCTGACAGGTTCCTAGATTTTTGCTAATAATTTACCATAATAATATTAATTTTACAATGGAAAAAGAACATAATTCTAAATTAGCCTTCCTAGTATATTTTGGTCTCCAAGGAAAATGAAAGTTTTAGTACCTCAATTTTCAGAAAGAAAACATTTACCGGGCTCGGTTCCAACTTCTATAGTTTCTGTTTTCTCAATTTCAAACTCAACTCGATATATACCTTACTTTATCGTGCTCTGTCTCTTACCTCTACCTGGTCTCTCTTCCACAATGAAATTACTTTTTCTCCTCCAGTACTTCTCTAATAATTGCTTTCCTTCTAAGATCTTTTATAGAATTTTAAATAAATTACTCAATAAAAGGGTTTCTGAACAGCCTATTAGTTTCAAGGTCCCAAGCTCCCTCTTTATGCCAGCTTCCCGTATCTATTAATGATAATTTTCGTAACGAGTTTACCAAGATTGTGCACAGATATTTTGGAGCCGTAAATCTAAAACTTATACCTAAAAATCCCAAGACCCATTGGCTCGCTCTTCATGTTTAAGGATCGGCTCTGCCCTTTGATGACGTCGGGTGTCGTTTATGAATACACTTGTCCCAGATGTAATCTGGGAAAATATGTTGATCTACCCGACGTCTTCTCAGGGTCAGGCCGATTCCCATCGGGGCGTTAGTTACAGAACTGGGTGTAAATTATCTAACCCTGAAACATCTTATATAAGGAAGCATACTTTTAAATGTAAAGCCACAGTCAATTACGAAGATTTTAAAATTATTGGCCAAACAAAAAAGGAACCCAACGAACTGTTGATTTTGGAAACTCTGAACATCAAACTACGAGTTCCAACTTTAAACAACCATTCCTCTGCCGTCCCATTGTTTTTAGCCTAATTATTCTGTCCATTCCTTGTGCCTCTTGACGTTGTTTACTTTTAGTGTGTTTTTATCTTTGATGCTGAAAGGTTGGTTAAGTGTTGAGCTGTTTTTGGCTGTGGTTTTGTGAATATATGACTTTTACTTTTTATAGATATTTGTTATTACTTTTATCTTTGTGTAATTTAGCTTTAATTTTTTAAATATTCTTCTCGTCATTTGTAAGTTGTTTGGTATTTCTGGTCTGTTTTTAATCAAGTGTGCATGTAATTTAAGTATGATAGTTGTAATTTTACCATTAAACTGTTTTTACTTTTCAACTATTGGATCTTGTGATCAGCTCTTATTTTATGTTAACATTTTATACTTTATTTTGTAGAAAAATCCCTGAAGATGTGGCGATGTTGTCACGAAACGTAGGATTAAAGGATAATGTGAATCTCTTCGTGTTCCTGCCCTTGATCTTCTTTAACATGTGAATAAACGCCCTGTACGTCTGGACTGTGTCGTGTGTAGCTGGGTTGCACTGGATGTTCTACAAATAATCCTACAATGGAGCTGAATTATGCTTTTTTCGTTCTCCTTTTTATTTTCCGTTTACGCTCAAGACACAATAACTTTCAGCAGTTCGTAAGGAATCGCTATGGCCTTGGAGTTCTCCAAAAATGTCGGAATTGGAAAAATATGTATGAAAAAAGCAAAAGTAAGTCTGGACCTTGAGTTCCTGCAATATTGTTCAATTAATGAAATTGTTCCAAATTTTGTTAAATTTAAAGTTTATAAAAAATCATTATATCACTCACAGTTTTATTCTGACACAATTAGGTATTTACTAAACTACGAAATTAGCTGTAAACAAAAAGACACTGAACGCCTTAACAAGCAATTCAATAGTTTTCGCCACCAAGTTCTCGAATCGTTCTCTTTTATTGATAAGATTGTTTTTACTCAGCTTTTTAATAACAGTATTAAATTTTTATTAATACTACACAACGGAGACACCATAGAAAATTGGCAAACCTTGAATTATTCTACCAAAATTTCATAGTTGTTATAAAACTGTTTTTAACTTTTCGAAATATGTATTGTCTAAACGAGAAGAATTCCTTTTGTCATTTGGGTTAGATTTTTGCTTACCAAATTTTTAAACCTAACACTGTCAGTTTTTTCTGCCCCTTGAAGTGTTATTTCAACGTTTAAAAAATCTCAATTTGTGTAGTGACCTTAGCCGCCTACAGAGTGAGCTAATGGTTTTGTCCCAAAATGCTTTCTCAAAACTTAAAACAAACTGGGCTCCCTTTTTTAAAAAGAGTGATTTGAAATCCTCAAGTCCCTTTCTAAACGTGATGACATTATCATTGTTAGGCCGGATAAGGGGAGGGAACGGTAATATTGGATAAAGGTGACTATAACAACAAAATGACTAATATTTTAAGCGATCGTACCAGGTTCCAGAAAATAGGTGTGCCTAGTTATCAAAGCATATTCAAAGTTGAGGATAAAATCAATAGATTTCTCAGAACCTTGAAAAATGACAATATCATTGATGAAAAAGTGTTCCAAGATTTATTTTCCAGTGGTTCATCTTACGGAATTCTTTATGGTTTACCAAAGATACATAAAGATAATGTTTCCTCTTCGCCCTATCTTGGCCTCTTACAACACACCTAATTACCAACTGGCAAAATTTCTCGTCCCTCTGTTGGAACCGCTGACCCACTAACCAGTATACTCTTAAAAATTCTGAACAATTTAAAGAACGTATTTTACCCCAGGACTCTGACTTATTCATGACTAGTTTTGATGTCGAGTCACTATTTACCAACGTACCTGTAAGAGAGACCATAAACATTATTCTTGATAAGCTATTCCCCGAACCTGAGTCTGTTTACTGTAATTTTAGTTATTCGAATTTTAAAGCTCTTTTAGAATTGGCCGTGCTGGACACGGCATTTGTTTTTTAATGACACTTTTTAAACAATTGAGGGGATGGCCATGGGTCCTCCTCTTGGTCCTACCTTTGCGAATATATTCATGTGCTCCCTGAGGAGCGCATTCTGGACGAATGCCCCCTGGCCTTCCGCCCTTTGTTTTACTCACGCTACGTGGACGACACTTTTATCTTGTTCAAGCATGATTTCGATGCTGACGGTTCCTAGATTTTGCTAATAATTACCATAAAAATAATATTAATTTTACAATGGAAAAAGAACATAATTCTAAATTAGCCTTCCTAGATATTTTGGTCTCCAAGGAAAATGAAAGTTTTAGTACCTCAATTTTCAGAAAGAAAACATTTACCGGGCTCGGTTCCAACTTCTATAGTTTCTGTTTTCTCAATTTCAAACTCAACTCGATATATACCTTACTTTATCGTGCTCTGTCTCTTACCTCTACCTGGTCTCTCTTCCACATGAAATTACTTTTCTTTTCCTCCAGTACTTCTCTAATAATTGCTTTCCTTCTAAGATCTTTTATAGAATTTTAAATAAATTCTCAATAAAAGGGTTTCTGAACAGCCTATTAGTTTCAAGTCCCCAAGCTCCCTCTTTATGCCAGCTTCCCGTATCTATTAAATGATAATTTTCGTAACGAGTTTACCAAGATTGTGCACAGATATTTTGGAGCCGTAAATCTAAAACTTATACCTAAAAATCCAAGACCATTGGCTCGCTCTTCATGTTTAAGGATCGGCTCTGCCCTTTGATGACGTCGGGTGTCGTTTATGATACACTTGTCCCAGATGTAATCTGGGAAAATATGTTGGATCTACCCGACGTCTTCTCAGGGTCAGGGCCGATTCCCATCGGGCGTTAGTTACAGAACTGGTGTAATTATCTAACCCTGAAACATCTTATATAAGGAAGCAATACTTTTAAATGTAAAGCCACAGTCAATTACGAAGATTTTAAAATTATTGGCCAAACAAAGGAACCCAACGAACTGTTTGATTTTTGGAAACTCTGAACATCAAACTACGAGTTCCAACTTTAAACAACCATTCCTCTGCCGTCCCATTGTTTTTTAGCCTAATTATTCTGTCATTCCTGTGCCTCTTGACGTTGTTTACTTTTAGTGTGTTTTTATCTTTGATGCTGAAAGGTTGGTTAAGTGTTGAGCTGTTTTTTGGCTGTGGTTTTTGTGAATATATGACTTTTACTTTTTATGATATTTGTTATTACTTTTATCTTTGTGTAATTTAGCTTTAATTTTTAAATATTCTTCTCGTCATTTGTAAGTTGTTTTGGTATTTCTGGTCGTTTTAATCAAGTGTGCATGTAATTTAAGTATGATAGTTGTAATTTTACCATTAAACTGTTTTTTACTTTTCACTATTGGATCTTGTGATCAGCTCTTATTTTATGTTAACATTTTATACTTTATTTTGTAGAAAAATCCCTGAAGATGTGGCGATGTTTGTCACGAACGTAGGATTAAAGGTATAATGTGAATCTCTTCGTGTTCCTGCCCTTGATCTTCTTTAACATGTGAATAAACGCCCTGTACGTCTGGACTGTGTCCGTGTGTAGCTGGGTTGCACGGATGTTCTACAAATAATCCTACATGAGCTGAATTATGCTTTTTTCGTTCTCCTTTTATTTTCCGTTTACGCTCAAGAGGACCAATAACTTTCAGCAGTTCGTAAGGAATCGCTATGGCCTTGGAGTTCTCCAAAAAGTGTCGGAAAAAATTGGAAAAAATATGTATGAAAAAAGAAAAAGTAAGTATCTGGACCTTGAGTTCCTGCAATATTGTTTTTCATTAATGAAATTGTTCCAAATTTTGTTAAATTTAAAGTTTATAAAAAATCATTATATCATCACAGTTTTATTCTGACACAATTAGGTATTTACTAAACTACGAAAATTAGCTGTAAACAAAAAGACACTGAAACGCCTTAACAAGCAATTCAATAGTTTTTCGCCACCAAGTTCTCGAATCGTTCTCTTTTATTGATAAGATTGTTTTTACTCAGCTTTTTAATAACAGTATTAAAATTTTTTATTAATACTACACAACGGAGACACCATAGAAAATTGGCAAACCTTGGAATTATTCTACCAAAATTTCATAGTTGTTATAAAACTGTTTTTTAACTTTTCGAAATATGTATTGTCTAAACGAGAAGAATTCCTTTTGTCATTTGGGTTAGATTTTTGCTTACCAAATTTTTAAACCTAACTACTGTCAGTTTTTTCTGCCCTTGAAGTGTTATTTCAACGTTTAAAAAATCTCAATTTGTGTAGTGACCTTAGCCGCCTACAGAGTGAGCTAATGGTTTTGTCCCAAAATGCTTTCTCAAAACTTAAACAAACTGGGCTCCCTTTTTAAAAAGAGTGATTTGGAAATCCTCAAGTCCCTTTCTAAACGTGATGACATTATCATTGTTAGGCCGGATAAGGGGAGGGGAACGGTAATATTGGATAAAGGTGAACTATAACAACAAATGACTAATATTTTAAGCGATCGTACCAGGTTCCAGAAAATAGGTGTGCCTAGTTATCAAAGCTATTCAAAGTTGAGGATAAAATCAATAGATTTCTCAGAACCTTGAAAAATGACAATATCATTGATGAAAAGTGTTCCAAGATTTATTTTCCAGTGGTTCATCTTACGGAATTCTTTATGGTTTACCAAAGATACATAAAGATAATGTTCCTCTTCGCCC
This sequence comes from Macrobrachium nipponense, assembly GCF_015104395.2. Taxonomy (NCBI): domain Eukaryota; kingdom Metazoa; phylum Arthropoda; class Malacostraca; order Decapoda; family Palaemonidae; genus Macrobrachium; species Macrobrachium nipponense. The sequence continues at coordinate 77,213,078 of NC_061091.1, read as the reverse complement.
TATCTTGGCCTCTTACAACACACCTAATTACCAACTGGCAAAATTTCTCGTCCCTCTGTTGGAACAGCTGACCACTAACCAGTATACTCTTAAAAATTCTGAACAATTTAAAGACGTATTTTACCCCAGACTCTGACTTATTCATGACTAGTTTTTTGATGTCGAGTCACTATTTACCAACGTACCTGTAAGAGAGACCATAAACATTATTCTTGATAAGCTATTTCCCCGAACCTGAGTCTGTTTACTGTAATTTTAGTTTATTCGAATTTTAAAGCTCTTTAGAATTGGCCGTGCTGGACACGCATTTGTTTTTTTAATGGACAGCTTTTAAACAAATTGAGGGGATGGCCATGGGGTCTCCTCTTGGTCCTACCTTTGCGAATATATTCATGTGCTCCCTGGAGGAGCGCATTCTGGACGAATGCCCCCTGGCCTTCCGCCCTTTGTTTTACTCACGCTACGTGGACGACACTTTTATCTTGTTCAAGCATGATTTCGATGCTGACAGGTTCCTAGATTTTGCTAATAATTACCATAATAATATTAATTTTACAATGGAAAAAGAACATAATTCTAAATTAGCCTTCCTAGATATTTTGGTCTCCAAGGAAATGAAAGTTTTAGTACCTCAATTTTCAGAAGAAAACATTTACCGGGCTCGGTTCCAACTTCTATAGTTTCTGTTTTCTCATTTCAAACTCAACTCGATATATACCTTACTTTATCGTGCTCTGTCTCTTACCTCTACCTGGTCTCTCTTCCACAATGAAATTACTTTCTCCTCCAGTACTTCTCTAATAATTGCTTTCCTTCTAAGATCTTTTATAGATTTTAAATAAATTACTCAATAAAAGGGGTTTCTGAACAGCCTATTAGTTCAAGGTCCCCAAGCTCCCCCTCTTTATGCCAGCTTCCCGTATCTATTAAATGATAATTTTCCGTAACGAGTTTACCAAGATTGTGCACAGATATTTTGGAGCCGTAAATCTAAAACTTATACCTAAAAATCCCAAGACCATTGGCTCGCTCTTCATGTTTAAGGATCGGCTCTGCCCTTTGATGACGTCGGGTGTCGTTTATGAATACACTTGTCCCAGATGTAATCTGGGAAAATATGTTTGGATCTACCCGACGTCTTCTCAGGGTCAGGGCCGATTTCCCATCGGGGCGTTTAGTTACAGAACTGGGTGTAACAAATTATCTAACCCTGAACATCTTATATAAGGAAGCATACTTTTAAATGTAAAGCCACAGTCAATTACGAAGATTTTAAAATTATTGGCCAAACAAAGGAACCCAACGAACTGTTGATTTTGGAAACTCTGAACTCAAACTACGAGTTCCAACTTTAAACACCATTCCTCTGCCGTCCCATTGTTTTTAGCCTAATTATTCTGTCATTCCTTGTGCCTCTTGACGTTGTTTACTTTTAGTGTGTTTTTTATCTTTGATGCTGAAAGGTTTTGGTTTAAAAGTGTTGAGCTGTTTTTGGCTGTGGTTTTGTGGATATATGACTTTTACTTTTTATATATTTGTTATTACTTTTATCTTGTGTAATTTAGCTTTAATTTTTAAATATTCTTCTCGTCATTTGTAAGTTGTTTGGTATTTCTTTCTGGTCTGTTTTAATCAAGTGTGCATGTAATTTAAGTATGATAGTTGTAATTTTTTACCATTAAACTGTTTTTACTTTTCAACTATTGGATCTTGTGATCAGCTCTTATTTTTATGTTACATTTTATACTTTATTTTGTAGAAAAATCCCTGAAGATGTGGGCGATGTTGTCACGAAACGTAGGATTAAAGGATAATGTGAATCTCTTCGTGTTCCTGCCCTTGATCTTCTTTAACATGTGAATAAACGCCCTGTACGTCCTGGACTGTGTTATATATATATATATATATATATATATATATATATATACACACACATACATACATCATAGTTACGGTAAATTTTTGATTTGCCAAGCCAACTACGATATTTTGTTAATAAAGGCCGACGGGAAGAGAAACACTTAGACCTAGTTCGGAGAGAGAGAGAGAGAGAGAGAGAGAGAGGGGGGGGGGGAGCTTAACCACGCCGTTAGCAATGAAGGCTTTTCAGCCTCTGAATGAAAGACAGACAGCTCTAGGCTATTAGGCCTAGAGGTCTATATGAGCCACTGGAAAATACGTGATACAAAAGGAATTCCAAGCCTGTTTCTACTTTGCTTGTAGAGGCAACCTCTCCTATGCAACGTGAAGCCAAAATAATAGTAGGAAAATGACATCGTTTATGGACAATTTACGAGGAATCACCCGCAGCCAGTCCTTAAACTACGACACGCACGCACTTTTGTTTATCACGAAACGAGAGAGAGAGAGAGAGAAGGATTTGCTCTTCAAGAACCTGAGCATATTTGACTTTATCTAAATTTTGCTTTTCAAGTTGATACAGATATCATAGTCTAAGAAAACTGTTTTCCACAAGTTGGCCATCGGCACCATTGATTCCCCCCTCAAAACAAGAAGAAGAAAAGAAAGAAGAAGATGGAAGAAGAAGAAGAAGAGGTGGGAGAAGAATGCCTGTTTAAGCAAATTTCCTGTTATTGCCATTTAACTTTAGGAAACTATGAAGGAGTGGGGGGTGGGAAAGGGGGGAAGGGGGGGGGTAAGGGGGGGGGGAGGTAAGGTTAGGTAGGCGGGTAACTGGGCCAAGGCTAAACTGTGGAGTAGTCAGTGTTGAAAGTCGATAGTTGAGGCCACAGTTTCCCATACTTGCTCTGCGTTATGTTATTCGAGATCTTATTCATGAATTCATTTGTTCATCGAAAAAATGTAATTACTTATTAATTTGTCTGTTTTTCTAATAACTATTCCCCCCTCTCTTTGTATTTTCCATTGATCTGTAGCACTTCTTTCCAAAGAACAACATAAACATTCTTCGGAAGTTTGCATTTCAAGTCGGTGGCTTCTGAGTTTGTTCCATATGAATAAAGTTCGTCTTCTGATTATAATAATAATAATAATAATAATAATAATAATAATAATAATAATAATAATAATAATAATAATGGCACAGCAAAGAATTTGCAGCCTTGCTTACTGTAGTACTACGCTGGGCAAGGCACATACCAGAAGAGATTCACCAATATAGCGGAATCTTGCACTGTAATTTACTCATTGTTATATTTTTTAAAACCTTCTGTCTCGTAGAGATTCTGACATATTATCATTCAAGACAGGAATTACGGTGCTGTTACCCCCCGAAAGGATCTTGTCTACAGAGAAACTCCTTCTTGAGTGTTACTTTTGATAGTTAAGAATAAGTAACAAGTAATTCAACTCTGAGTAGGTTTGATCACTGATATCCTTCGAAAAGATTGAGAAATTGGATGGTTTTAAGGACTCCGGTGGGACCCATTAGTGGTAGGAGAGAGAGAGAGAGAGAGAGAGCGGTTGGATGAAGATCCCTCTAATAGATTGTCTCTTTCTGCTTTATCTATAAATGTGGAAGCCATCTTTTGGATATTATATATATTTTTTCGACAAATATTCCAACGAAAGACTGAATCATTTTAACGAAAAAGGAACCTTGATCATTATTCTGCAGATAGCGGTTAAAGAAAGAGGCTTACCGTGAATACGTAGGCGAAGGCTGTTGAATCGAATGGGTCATGGTCAACTGGCCCATTTCTGCCATAAAAAGAGCATCACTTATTATTTTCTCGGCTAGTATTCGTTGTATATTATCTTGTACGGCTCTCATTTTTTCAGCCGCATGTTTGCCCAAAACATCGTACCGATCTTCTGCTGGTTTCGGTTTCTTGAAGTGGTCTTCAATTGCGCCTAGCACTGAGTCACATTTATCCGTACTCCTTTTAGTTGGCCTTGCAAGGTTTCTGTGTGAAGTTTTTGTTGCAGGGGTATCTTCTTTACGTAGAAATGTGTCTTTCATTTCTGGCGTAGGTGGAGCACTGTCTTCATCAAGACCCTCCAAACCAATTTCATGTTCTTCATTTTGATCCTGTAACAGACACATATATATTAATAAATATGAATGTATTAATTAAATATTAAATATGAATGTATGGTCAATGAAAAGTGCACCACAGCTAATACGACTTTTCTGAAATGTTTAATAGATAGATTCCTTTTAATTTTTCTAAGACACTTTTCCTTCTATGGCATTTCCCGTCGGAAATCAGCCGTTTATGAGATATAACCCACTTTTAATGCTATTGGTTAGGTTAGGTTAGGTTAGGATTAGTTAGGTTAGTTAGGAGGGGTTCAAAGGGGGGCTTTGCCCCCCAAGGGCTAAGTGATAAAGATAAGGGGGTCCGGGTGGGGGGGCTTCGCGCCCCCCTGGTTAAGAGATAACTCCAATAGGTGTTACTGTTCCAAGGAATAGCTATATATAGCCTAACTGGCTAAAATAGCAGATTAGCATTATAATTAAACTTCGTATATCTCATAAAAGGGCTGATTTCCGACGAAATGCTATAGAAGAAAAGTGTCTTAGAATTGTTTAAATAAAAGAAAATGCATGTTTCATTGCTCTATCGTATATGACGTAATTTTGCAATATTCAACATGACTTAAATTATACAGTGCGCACTACATTAAAAGTGGCTATATCTCATTAAAGGCTGATTTCCGACGGAAATGCCATAGAAGAAAAGTGCCTTAGAATTAAAAAATCTGTTCAATAAACATATCAGAAAACTCGTATTAGCTGTGGTGGCACTTTTCAATATTGACCGAATGTATTAATGTGTTAATTATTTAAACATTCTTCAGGTGCCACAAAGTGAACGTGATTGGATTGCTATAGCAAGGGAGTTTGAGAGGAAGTGGAATTTCCCACATTGCCTCGGCTGTCTGGACGGTAAACATGTGGAGATCATCCCCCCAGCAGGATAAGTGGCTCATTCTTCTATAATTATAAGCGAACGCATAGCATGGTACTCCTAGCTATTGCAGATGCAACCTATAAATTTATAGCATTTGATTTTGGGACGAATGGCAAAGTGTCAGACGGGGGTGTTCTTAAGAACAGATATGTTGAAACCATTCCAACAGTGTGATTTAAATTGTATCGAGAAAAAGGTATACAATTACCGAGTATCTAGAGCCCGCCGGATAGTTGAGAACGTTTTTGGTATATTAGCAGCACGTTTTAGAATTTTTCACACAGCCATCAACATAAAGTTAGAATATATCGATGAAGTGGTGAAGGCAACTGTAGCATTGCATAATTATTTGATGTCAAACAGTACTATATCCTATGCACCACCTGATTCTGTAGCTTCCGAGGACTTAGAAAACGGCCTAGTCAATCCTGGACTAACCTCAGATATAATTCACGCACGGTCCCATTACTAAATTCTCATGTTTCCGGTAATCTACCTTCAAATGCCAAGCAAGTCAGAAGAGAGTTCATGGAGTATTTCAATAATGAAGGCCAAGCGCCTTGGCATCAAAGATTTGTGTATTAACTCCATCATTAGTGCATATTAATATTGCTGTCTACCTATCATAAATGTGTACTGTCGATGGTATTCTCTACATATACCTATACTGTACAACTCATGTAAAAAGCTAGTGAACCTAAACAGAAATCGATCTCTAAGTATATAATTTGGAAAATAACAACATTATAAATATAAATATAAAAATTAGTGAAATTATAAATAGGTATACTAACCTGTGGGTCATCGAAGTTGGATGTCGAACGTCGAGGCGTTTCCGGGTCATCTAGGAATTGAAGTAGGGGATAATACCACAGAGAAGGCGTGTAAACAGTGTCGGCTCCGGCACCTGATTGAAGAGATTGGGAAATTTTCCTCTTTTCCTTTCGGTAATTAGTCCTGAGGGCATTAATTTTCTTGATTTGTTTGTTTGTTTGTATGGTGTTTTTACGTTGCATGGAACCAGAGGTTATTCAGCAACTGGACCAACTGCTTTAGTGGCATTCTTATCGATAAGTTTCAATTTGCTTAGCAAAATGCTGTTAGCAGCTTCTCTTTTCTGTTTATTGTGATAATCTGGAGATTTACATTGCCAAAGACATAAATGGTTTTCGTATTCTTTAATAAAATCTTGGAGCAACTCACGATCTGCCATTTTTCAATCACACAGCACTTCATTCAGTGATGAAGACTATACGCCACAACTAGCCGTGAAAAGCAAGCTATACGGATGCCAGATGTTGCTATTTTCAGGAAAAATATTTCATAATCACTGCCTTTTCAATGTATTCAAATTTTTACACAAATTGTACACAAATTTTTATTCGGCATACATTTAGTATTAACCTGAAAAAAAAAAATATTTTTTTAATGGAATTAAACCATAAACTTGACACCCTCAACTTTGATCAAGTCTTTGGTACACACGGTCCAGTTGACTTGAACAAGTCAAGACTTGACTTGACGACATGATTCAAATTCAATCATGCCTTAAAGCGACTTGTCAAGTCTAATACTTGATCAAGTCTCACCATACAGACGGTCCAGTTTGCTTGAACAAGTCACTTGATCAAGCATACTTGTCAAGTTTACTTGATCGTGTGTAGCCAGCTCTACTGGAAGAAGCTATGAAGATCTTAAATACTCTACCATAATTTCACCACAAGCTATGAGCTACATAGTTCCAGATACCTGCCGTGCAATTTTCGAGGTTTTGAAGGTTGACTATTTGAAGGTCAGCAAATCATCGTATCTATAGAAATAATACCCACTTCATTTAACAAACTCCTTCAAATTTTAACTGTATTTCTATTCAACGCCTTGAGAAAATAGGGACAGAAATAAGGACACATATCAATAATGAACATTTATTTCCATGTACCTAATTTAATCTCAATTTGTGATATATCATTATATGTAATACATAGGAAAAATGTAAACAAAAACCCAATGCTATGATAATACACCTATTTCGTGTATTCCCTTTTCAATTTGTGATATATCATTATTTAATACAATGTAAAAATGGAGAAAATAAGCATGAAATTCAACAATAATACACTTATTTCGTGTATTTATTTAATTATCACCATGACCTCATGTATGAACATTAACTTTGAAACTATAATTACGTTCACCTAACTATTTTTACGGCGTAAAATTAGAAACATATGATGCAAGACTGCTATTACTTGAGGAATTACCATCCAAAGCATCAGGAGGTTTCAATTCTGCATATCTTGGTTCGCTTTGATGCGGCTGAACTGAACTGAAGAAAGACTGGTGGGGGCCATCATACTGTGAATGTGTAGGCGAACGCTGCGGAGACGTTCGGTATGTGTTACTACAACCGCTTTCTGATTCCCTCCAGTCTGCAACAAAATTTTCCCGCACTTTTGCTTATGATTCTGTTTAATTTTACGTCTTTCTGTTTATGTTAATGATACCTTACTTCTTCTATTTATGTTTGTGACATTTGCCGTCTGTGCCCATCCCTAAGGGGCTGGTACTAGACGGTGATCGTTTTGCGCGTAAATTGGGTAGGTACCGACCTAGAAAGGAGGTATGGTTGGGGGGGGGGAGGGTGGGTGAACAGTCTTCATTTTTACCGAAAAACGCCCTTTACTTCCCCCACATCCTCTAAAAGGCGGTACTTTCAGATGCAGCTGTGGCAGGCAGTACTAGTACAATGTAACTTAACCTACACACACCGTACACCACATCTTAGTTGGACTTTTGTTTGCTAATAACAGAGGTAAACGTGAAATTTTGACTGGAAATTATAGAACAGGATGTATATAATGCAGTACAATTGAGATCATTATCAAAAGTACCGAGATAATAAGAAATTTGCTTTCTTAAGTTCATGGTTTTTTTTTAACGTTTGAAGACCTGGTATACCAAACATGGCGTAACCTCAGCGAGACGCCGCTCTGTTGAATACCAGCGATCGTGGATGAAAGTAAAAAAATAAATAAAAATGCGGTAAATATTTAAAATTATCTCGCCTTTACTGCAATGTATACATACACCCTCTTCTATACCCTTCAGTCATAAGATTATATGATTAAGAGATATCTCCGTTGGCCTGTAGTACCATAACTGCTGTAATTGTACCTGAGCTAACCTATTTAATAATAATAATAATAATAATAATAATAATAATAAACACATGGACAGTGCCAGTAATCAGATACAACGCAGGAACAGTGGAATGGACGAAGGCAGAACTCCGCAACATAGACCAGAAAACTAGGAAACATACACAAAGCACTACACCCAAGAGCAAATACGGACAGACTATACATAACACGAAAGGAAGGAGGGAGAGGACTACTAAGCATAGAGGACTGCGTCAACATCGAGAACAGAGCACTGGGGCAACATCTGAAAACCAGTGAAGACGAGTGGCTCAAGAGTGCATGGGAAGAAGGACTGATAAAAGTAGACGAAGACCCAGAAATATACAGAGACAGGAAAATGACAAACAGAACAGAGGAATGGCACAACAAACCAATGCACGGACAATACATGAGACAGACTAAAGAACTGGCCAGCGATGACACATGGAAATGGTTACAGCGGGGAGAGCTCAAGAAGGAAACTGAAGGAATGATAACAGCGGCACAAGATCAGGCCCTAAGAACCAGATATATCCAAAGAACGATAGATGGAAATAACATCTCTCCCATATGTAGGAAGTGCAATACAAAAAATGAGACCATAAACCACATAGCAAGGGAATGTCCGGCACTTGCACAGAACCAGTACAAAAAGAGCCATGATTCAGTAGCAAAAGCCCTCCACTGGAGCCTGTGCAAGAAACATCAGCTACCTTGCAGTAATAAGTGGTCCGAGCACCAACCTGAGGGAGTGATAGAAAACGATCAGGCAAAGATCCTCTGGGACTATGGTATCAGAACAGATAGGGTGATACGTGCAAACAGACCAGACGTGACGTTGATTGACAAAATCAAGAAGAAAGTATCACTCATTGATGTCGCAATACCATAGGACACCAGAGAAAGAAAGGGAAAAATGGATAAGTATCAAGACCTGAAAATAGAAATAAGAAGGATATGGGATATGCCAGTGGAAATTGTACCCATAATCATAGGAACACTAGGCACGATCCCAAGATCCCTGAAAAGGAATCTAGAAAAACTAGACGCTGAAGTAGCTCCAGGACTCATGCAAAAGAGTGTGATCCTAGAAACGGCGCACAAGGTAAGAAAAGTGATGGATTCCTAAGGAGGCAGGATGAAAAAATAATAATAATAATAATACCCTTCTCAAAGCACCTGCCAGAGACTTCATCATGGGGCTGACACACACATACACACGTACCATCTTTAGGCCTATTCCAGTTCCATGTGGCTAGAAATTGGGCATATCTTATGCAGCCATAGGCATATGTAGATCACCGTACACTCGTATGGTTTATTCAAAGGAAACAGAACGACGGCTAATTGGCATTCATGTTGCGTGTAATCACTATCAAAAACAGTGAACCTTCACCTGTCCCTGCAGATTCGAGTTAATTCAGGCCTAACTAGAAACGGCCTAATACCAGTTTTTTTTTCATCAAAAATGCGAAGTTTAGTTTATTACGAGGTGAAGATTTTCATTTCTGGGTCACATAATGCGCATTATTACACGCCATTACAGAACACAATAATTACAAATAAAATCGCAGAATGGCTCCCAGACCTGCAGAGTTTTAAACTAAAAGATATACTCTGTGGTCATCTTAATCAACTCCATACTCCAATAACATCATTTCCACTCCTATTAAGGATTGGGATCTGATTTCAAGGCTCTCGAACCAACATTCGAATTGCAACTTTTCTTCACTCGAGCGGCACGTTTGACAATCCAGTCGTACCAATTTACAAAATAAGATTGAACCCAATTGACTTGCTTGTGGTACTCCTCTTCTTATAGTGTTTCAAAATTGTGATTGCCCTGTAAGTCCCCGACATTTTCAGGTTCTGAAAAGCTTATCTATTATACCAATGGACTGCAAATCATTTAAAAGTCGTTCTTGCATACAGCTGTATCACTGAGCTCATTTAAGAATAAAATACCACAGTTGTCTTCATCCTCCATTTCTAATAGTTCTCTGTATTTGGTCTATGGTCACGAAACTATGTATAAGAGATTCTCTATGCTTGAAATAAAGAGGAGTAATAGGAACCAGGTGGAAGGATAGAGTTAGGAATGATACCATAGCGAAAAAATCGGAATTTCCTCATGCAGGTCTATAAGAGGACATATAGGCCTACTAGGGGTTGAACTATGTGAGGTGTGGGCAAGACAATCGCAAACCACAGAGGCCCTTTGGCGTTGGAAGGCATCAAACTGCAGTGCAGTCACAGCTTATCTTTACAAAAATAAAAAATAAAAATTAGATAAACATTAGATATCTTTTGTTGTACTGAACCTTACGAGGTGAATTTTCACTGTATAATTAGTCACAGTTGTTTTCGCTAATTCAAACGGCGATAGAAAGAATAATTTAATGCTGTTATTGAGTTCAGACACATACGATCTGAGAATGGCAAGGGAAAAATATTGCGATGAAAGATTATATATATATGCGTGTACAACAGAGTTAGAAATACCCATATCTTACATGAGAGTGTACGTGCGTGTGTATGTAGAAATATAAAAGAAAGATCGCCATATAATTGAAAACAAGAATGGAACATGAATTCCTTTTTGGCTATATTTTTTTTATCTCTTGTCGTTGGAATAAAGTAGGCGAGGGACAAGGAACTCACTAGCTACGTCAGGGACTCGGGGGTTCAAGACAATAATTGTTGTCCTTGGCCAGAGAGGTTGAATGCCTCGACGTCTGGTATTGGGGTGGGGTGGGGTGGGGGGAGGTGATAAGCCCAAATGAAATTTAAAAAAAAATGCGCCTGGACATTTCAGAATCTGATGATATTGTTGTTATGAATCTCTGGATATTATGAATCTGCAGGCTGCAGCGAATGACATTTTAGGTTTATGTAATGCTGTGAGAGAGAGAGAGAGAGAGAGAGAGAGAGAGAGAGAGAATCAGTCATTTATATTAATACTATGGACACCCGAAACACGCATTCCTTTCTCTTTGAGCAACGGTGCAACCAAATTATCAACCATTAAGAAGAAGAAGAAGAAAAAGACCAAAATATGACAATAATTGTTTCGAAGAGAGACGGTACCGCCCCCTTTTCCAACATGTCTCGAGCTCACCGAGGGTTCGGACTTCGAAGTTCGGACAATTCGAAAATACTATTGTCCGCCCTTCTGTTCCCTGGGAAAGAGGTGTTTCGTGGGGTACGACAACGAAACCGTTAGAAATAATTTCGTGTTCGTCTTTTCGTCGGATTCGTCCGGAAGAAATTTTAGGATATTAATTTTATTTTTATTTCAAAAGATTATTTTCGGGGGTTCAGACCAGGTGCGTGCGAAGCAGCAGCAGTGAACCATGATGATGCTGTAGGTGTTCATATCGTCGGCGTTTAAAGTTAGTTAATATTCCTTTTAACGGATTTCGTTTATCAAGTTGCCATTACTCTTTAAGACCGCAACACCATGATAATAGTCTAAATAATAAGAAGTGGGGAAAAACGAGAAGAAAATAGACAAGATGAAAAATGTCTCCTAGAAGATCGCCGATATTGACGCCATTCACGAGCGGCTGCGTTCGTTCGTGGTGATCGATACCGAAATAGACAATGCCCAAGTGGACCCAATTGACACCTGTTGTGCTTATAACGAGAACATTATTAATATGTATATAGAAATGATAAATACAGATGTCGAAAGACGCCTCGTGTTCTTAATGCATTCGCCGATAATTCGAATTTTTTATTTTTTTGGTCCCGTTGTCCGAAGTCGCTACGCGCAGACTCGGACGTGACGCCTTCGAGGAGGAGGACGCCGCGTCAGTGGGAATGGTCTTTCCGCGTCCATCTTTTCCCTTTTTCCTGGTCGACAGGTAATTCTCCTCCTTTCCCACCCTTCCGGACGACAGCTAAGCGTCCCCCGCGCGTGCATGCCTGCGAAAGGGGCGTCCGCCCCCCGCGATTTCCGTCGGAATTATTAACCGTTTGTTGTTTCGGGAGTCGAGAGAGAGAGAGAGAGAGGGACGCGCCCATAACAAAGGGGGCCCGACCGCCGCCGTGGCCATTTTCCCCCATCCCCCTAATTACCGACGCTGTGCCCAGCGACGTGGCGTCGGTTTTTTGGGGGGCGACGTCCCTCGTTCGTTGCAACATGAGATGCCCTTCGCGACGACTACTAGGAAATGGGGGGGAGTTACGAAGGGGGCGGTTTTCGGGAAAGATCGGGTTCTTGAGGACCCGTTTTTTTCGGGGGTGTCCCAATGGCGGCATTTGAACGATGAATCTTCTGATAATATTTACCCAGGGTTTCCATGACCCTCTTAAGTCTCTTCATTCCTAACCAATTTACATTTTTTTTTATCAAACATTTCCCTACGTCATTGATCATCGTAGGCCTATGGCCGCCATGAAGCCGCCACCTACCAAATTATTTTGTATATTTTAATAACGATTGTATAGGCCTAGTTCCAGTTTCCCTTCAGGCCTATTATATCCGGCAATTACGAGAACCAACCTGAGGGAGGCTGGATGATTTTGGGATGGGAAACCAAAAATGAATATAATTAATCTTATGTAACGTAATTTCCAGCAACAAAAGCCATATTTTAAGTTAGGCCCTAAGGGAGTCAATACAGTTATGGAGTTGAGCGTCTTTTAGACGCGTAAGACATTTTAGATGGAATATAAGGTACTCGTATAGTCTCCTTGACCTGAGTCCCTCCCTGGATGCCCCGGTGAGGTTGGGACCCTTATTATTCTACCCTAGTAACGATCACCTAAATATCAGTTAAATGTTGAACGATTTCTGTTATTTGTTTGCCTATTCATTATTTAATATTAAATAGTTTTATTACTGTGATGTCAAGTCTCCTCGACGCTAATCCAGAAGTCACGTTCGGAGCTTTTGTAAAATAAGTCGCCGGATCCTTAATGTAAAATACATACATTCATCTCTCTCTTGTGCCCCAATCCTTAACTGGTCAGAGTGGCCACCCCAATTTGTACTGATGAGCATTTTATCGGCACAAGCAGTGCTTCAGGCTGTCTTTCACTGAAACAAAATTCTATCGCCAAAGCCAGTAGTCTGATACGACTTCATTTGCCTTACTTTCCCAACTGTTTAAGTTGATAATAGGCATTTGTCAGCAGAAGGGATTATGGTCGGCATTGCTGCCTTGACCACACTGCCTAACGTCAGTGTTACTGTTACAATTGCCTTCGTATAATTTGCTTCTATAATTGTCAAAGTTTACTATCAGTAGGAGATGGATATTTGATTCAACATTGCAAATTCTGAGACTTCTTTAAACTTTTATTAAAGATTAGATTTGAAGGTATTTCTACAGAAGCAGTCCGCACGGACTGCAAGGAATGTAACCGCGGATACGACATCCACTTGGGATTGGGGCGTCCAATGTATTTTGCCGTGTTTAGTACTGGCCCCTTGGGGTTAATTACAGTCGTCCGAATAAATATTACGTAAAATTCTTGTTCAGTAGGTAAAACTGCATAGAAAAATTGTAACTGCCATAGTCTAGGCCGCTGCGGATAGGTACCCTAGATCTACCGATTTGAAAAATTTTCTTTGAATATATTTCAATTGGTAGTTTTTTCAATTGTTAGTTTTTTCGTGATCGAAGCTTAATTACCAAACTGAAGCAACGTTACGAAGAAAAATGTTGCCATAGTTAGTGTGGCCAAAGAGCGATTACCAGATATTGCTATTTGACCATGTTATCAGACGAAAAACCTCAAAAAGGCCGCACTGATTCTGTTTCGAGTCGATTAGTGTTTTTGCATACGTAAAATCACATGGGTTCTCCATCAACTCAGCTTATCGTAAAGTTAACTGTTCTTCAACTGTAGTAGTTCATATAAACAGGGAGTCCTAAAACACTTGGTGCAGATGCACAAGGTGTAAGGACAAAAATTATAAACATTTTTCCATTCCTTCTATGAGAATTTGAAAGTGACTTTTTACAAACCCTTGTGGCACCTCTTTTACAAGACGGTCGTAAATTTTACCGAGTTACACATGTTTTCTAGTAAATGATTATGTTTTGTAAAATTATGCTTATAGCGCATACAACATTGAAACATGAGCTAAAATCCGTAAAAAAAAATTGATTATATTTTTTGTAAAATATTTATGCCAATTTACTGAGATCGAAAGTTCACTATCTTTTTTGGATTATGCATGTCTTTTCTAATGTTTCTTTGTAGTTTTCTTTGGAAAATTACAATTATAACAGACATACTACATATAAAAGATATGAAGTAAAACCAACAGCAACCCCTTGGTCTGTTTATGAGCAAATATATGTAATAAGACATCATGTGAGAGAGGCATAGTAACCTAACCCAGGATACCATATCTCGAAGTGGGCAAGGACCTTATTTATTTTTTGTGTTATTTAATTTTTAGGGTAGATCTAGGGTACTTATCCCCGGCGGCCTGACTATGGCATTTAATTTTTAGGGTAGATCTAGGGTACTTATCCCCGGCGGCCTAGACTATGGCAGTTGCGGTTTTTCTATGCAGTTTTACCTACTGAACAATTATTTCAAGTAATATTTATTTGGACTACTGTAATTAATCCCCCAGGGGCCAGTACTAAACACTGCGAAATACACTGGACGCCCCAATCCTTAGTGGATGTCGTATCAGTGGTTACGTTCCTTGCAGTCAGTGTGGACTGCTTCTGTAGAAATACCAATGTTTAGTTATTTCTTATTACTCCACTGAAAAGTGTGGCTGGTTTCATGTCCCAATTGCTTAGAACTTATGCTAAGATTGGGGAAGTTTGCCTATAGAAATATTCATTCTTAGCCATAATGAGTATATGTGCTAAATTTGCTCTTTAGTTTAAAAAAAAAATCCCATGTTTGCAAACTGGTAAAGTCAAGGTTTGCTTGGGTGTACAGCAGTTTTATGACTCAAGTCGTTTGCTTAACAAAATTTTTTTAGTTTATCAATGGAATGTGTAGGACTAATTTTAATTTTTTTAATTTTTTTCAGATGAGAAAAATATTGCCAAGATGGATGGAATGCTATCACTGTATTGGAATAACCACAAGGCAACATTCTGTCACATCCTAGCAACTCTCAGGGAAAAAGTAAGTATTTTTTATTTGAACATTCGGTTGGAATTATTCTAAAGGTTTTCAGATGGAATTGGTATTGCGTTGTATGCAGTAAGCACTTTAATACAGTGGACCTCCCGTATTCGCGTTCTCCAGATTCGCGAACTTGCACATTCGCGGATTTCTATGGGGAACGTTTCCCCGCATTATTCGCGGAAAATTCGCTTATTCGTGGTATTTTTCTATGAGAAATATCAACAATCTTGGTTTTTTGTTATAATTTTCTTTATAAAAGGGACTTTTTGTGATAAAACTATTTAAAAAACAAAGTATAAAAATATTTAGTGGGTTTTTCTTGAGTTTCAACTAACAAAATAGGCTGTTCTCAGTGTTTTTATAGGGGTACAAACTATTCGTGGGGTCCTTACTATTCACGGGGGGGGGGGGTGGGGGGGGGGGGGGGGGGGGGGTGGGGGGGGGTTTCTGGTACGCATCCCCCTCGAATGGGGGCGACCACTGTACATTGATTTGTAGGTTACTGGTGTGTTATTCTTAATTACAGTAAGGTGGGTTTATTTTATGGAAAAAACAGAATGGAAGGTATGAAAAGAATAATGTAAGTTACTTTCATACATGTAGTCCCCAGTTATCGGCGGGGGTTCCATTCCCTGGGCCATGCTAATAAGCGAAAACCACCATTAACTGAAACCGGGTGGCCAAAGTGCCGATAACCGATTGTTGGCACCATAAGCACCGTTACAGCGCCTCTGTTAGGTATGTTGCGGCGCCAGAACTATAATTGCCGCCTACAACTGGAACTCGGCCCATCATGGCTCCATAAGTCGCTGATGTTTTGCCCTAAAACCAGATTGCCGATAACCAGGGACTGCCTGTAGTTGTGTTAAGACTGAAGGTTTGTTCGCGAATGAACATATAACAAATTTTCTAAGACAATTTGTATTTTTCATAGCTACAAACATGAGGTCTTAACGTTTTACTGCCCGCCTCTAGCCGCCCCTCTACCTTCTTGTGACATCCTGCGTTGGGAAGACTAAATGTGATAGTGTGGGTGCGCGGTCTTTGACCAGTTTTCACCCCATATATGCACGCGTTGCCAGATCTCACAGATTCCTTGCTTTTTCATCTCTGATTGTTTAACCGGACCCAGCTAGACGCTAGAAAATTATCTCATTGTTAAGACCTCAAGTTTGTAGCTATGAAAAATGTAAATCGTCTTAGAAAATTTCATCTTAGAAAATTTGTCATGGTAGCTTTAAGAAATTGGTTTTCATGCTTTTTTCCCTTGATGTTAAGATGTTATAGAATACAGTTTAAATTGTTTAGTACTATTAACTCATGGATTATGCACCTCTTCAGCCCCCAGCAACACTCCTTTCATTCCTTTCCCTGTGCCTCTGTTGTGGTTCTCTGTCTTCCATCTCACTTTCCACCTTCTCGTAACAATCGTTTTGCAGTGCAACTTTTTTTATTTATTTATTTTTTTTTCTCCCTCCTGTTACGCCTTTTAATCCTCCTCTTATTCTCAATCTCCCTTTCAGCGCTGAATGACCTCAAAGGTCCCAGAGCTTGGCCTATGGCCTTAATGTTTATAATCCATCTATCCTATGGATTATGGCCAAAGTTCAGGATTCAGGATGTCCAATTTTTAATATTTGGTTTGAATAGTGTACTATTATTATATACCTGAGAACATAGGAGTCATTTATTGAATCTCGTGAGCTGTTGTTATATGTATATATAAAAAAAAAAATGTGCTTCATAGTAAAAATGTTTAAGAAATATGGAATTAGTATTTAAAAAAGTATTGTGGATAGATGACTACAATTTTGTAAGATTAGTATTCGAAATGTTTGTCATTGTTTAACATATATTGTATGTACGTTGTTTTTTCCCTACAGAGCAGAAAGAGTAAAGTGGTTACAGTGGACCCCCAGTATTCGTGTTCTCTGGATTCGCGGATTTCTCTTGGGAACATTTCCTCCCCATTATTTGCAGAATTTTTCTTTGAGAAATATCCATAAATTCCTGTTAATCAATTTCTTTAAAAAAATGCTCTTTTTGTGATAAAACTAATAAAAAGCCAAGTGTAAAAATTTTGAGTGGGTTTTTCTTGAGTTTTAAATAACAAAATAGGCTGTTTTCAGCGTGTTTATAAGGGTTGTAACTATTCGCGGATTCTAACTATTTGCTGTGGGGGGGGGGGGGGGGGGGGGGGGGGGGGTCTAGTACATATCCCCCACGAATATGGGGCGACCACTGTATATTCTCTCTGTACTGTAATGTATGAATATCATTGGCGGTAAAAATAATTACTGTACAGTGAAACCTCGTTTTATTGGACTAAGGGGTTTTTTTTGGGGGAGGGGGGTGGGGTGAAAGGTTGTCTGTTAAAGCCTATTGTCCGTTGAAGTGAAACATTTTATTTAATTTTTTCCGTGTCCTAAGTGATGGTTATCGGTAGTTCAAGCCTCAGCTCGGTGCGATAACCACCGATTTACATGAAAAGATTGACAGTTTGATGTAAACTAATAATAAAGGTGATATAAAAACCATTTTCACCGTAAATAATAGTGGCATATCTTCATAATAAATAGCCTATTCAAGGAAGAATTCCATGTCAGTGAAATCCACTTTTAACCGAGTGAACGAAATGCAAACATCAAGTCCTACGGTTGCGTTTATAGTGACCTTTTTCGTTGGGTAACCTTTCAAAAATTTTAATGGTATAATGTAGTAGGCAGTGATAACATTTAGGATGACATAATATTGAATTTTAATTTGAAATTCATTATCATTTTGGTAGCGAATAACTTCTCCAAACAATGCAGTCATATGTTTGCGATTGGGGATGAAGCGTAAACATAATAAAACCATATTTAACTTGTACATTTTTTTAAATATCTTCATAATAAAAAGCCTATTCAAGGAATATATTTTTTATATATCTTCATAATAAAAAGCCCTATTCAAGGAATAATTCCGTTTTAGTAACATCAACTTTTACCTATGCGAGCCCAGCTGACAAGTTGTAAACGTCATTTGTTATCCTTTCGAAATTTTAATGGTAGTGTAATTACAGTAGTGATAATGTTTAGGATACATGATGGTATTATGTATTCATTATCATTTTGGTGGTAAATAAAGTTAGAACATTTCAGTCATATGAATGATAATTATCACACATTATTCTATTGTTATTTTCATTGATGTATGTTTTTATTTACAGGAGCGGTACACGGATGCCACTCTGGCTTGTGAGGGTAAATTTTACCCAGTGCATAAGTTGGTGCTTTCAACATGTAGTGAATATTTTGAACTTATGTTTGAGAATACTCCATGTAAGCACCCTATTATAGTGTTAAAAGATATAAAGCCCGATGAACTAGAGGCATTACTTAGTTATATGTACGCTGGTGTAGTGTCAGTGGCGCAAAATGACTTAGCTAGATTAATAAAAGCAGCTGAGCTGCTTCAAATCAAAGGGCTTGCTGTCCCTGATGAACCCCCTAGCACAGAAGACAACAAAAGACCCCTCTCCTCTAGAGACAGTAGAGAACAAAGAAGTCCTCAGCCAAAGAGGAGAAGAAGAGAGGAAAACGGTTCCTTAGCCTCTAATAGTCCTAGCACCTCGCCTAAAACCTCTCCGTACCCTCACGATAGTGAATCTCGAACACATTCTAGAACGTTAAGTGAAAACAATAGGGCAGAGCAAAGACAAGATTCTCTAGATCCTTCAACCTCGCAGGAGTCATCTGAATCAGATGTTAAGGTGTGTTGCCAAATTCTATGTTGTGGTGTTCGGTTGACAACTTCGGTTGGTATGCCTTTGTCTGTGTGAAAATTAAAGACCAGTTTCAATTTTTTTCATAGTATTTTTTCAAATTGTTCAATTTTTTCCATTTTACCTAGTAAGCATTTGCTAGAAATTGAGGTTAAGATCACTAAAATGGAATACTATGCAAGTATATTAATTGTAAATTTTCAGTAGATACTCTATCGTAGATTAACTCCTTTCAGGTTATGGTTGATGAGACCCTAGTCAAAGAAGAAGCAGTAGAGACTATAGATGACAGTCAATCTGAGAGGTTAGATTTCATGCCATTAAGTGATCCTGGGTTAGATAACCCCGGTGGGGATGATCCTCTTTCGTCTAATAAATACGAACAACCCGGGGGGTTGTCAGGCCAGGCACAACCCATAGCTGATGCAGTAGCAGAAGCTTTAGCCGGGCCCTCTGGAATGCAAGGGGTAAGTTGACCTTTTTTTTTTTTTTAAGTTAATTTGTTGTACAAAGTATACGAAGTATTGTTTTAAATTTGTAAACATTTGAACAGTTTTGTAAATAATGCCAGGTGTTAGTATGACTTAAACATTGTCAAGGGCAGTGCTAAAAATCAATTTGCACAAGGTTAGGTTTTTGTACCTTGTCATAGATAATTTAGATAAACTTACATGTATATACTACTCTACTTTCATAGTAGGTGCCTATAACCAAGAGTCATCTGCACTGGCTGTTTGGAAGGAACAAGTAATGAGTATAGCCTGTTAGTACTATTTACTAATTTAACAGCTTGTATAGTATGGATAGTCAAATAGTTAAGTTACTGAAACAAAAATTTTCTCTCACAGTGGCTCGGCGTAGGGGACATGCCCAGTGGCTTCTCATCCGAAAATTATGGGGGTGAGGGAAGCCAAGATGTTCACGGGAGCCCAGGTCAAGCAAGTGGCCCACAAGCACAACAGAGGGTGAGTGTTCACTTTAAAATTTACAGAAAAGGAGCCATTATTATATAAATGTTTCATCACTTAATGATTTAGTTTCCATTATGTATGAAGGTGTTGGTATAGTGTCCTGTTCTAGTCTCCAGATGAGTCTTTTATGATTGTTTTCTCTTGGGTTTTACTCTCTCGCAATTGGAAGGTTTATGTTATTGGGTCTAGACTTGTATTCTGTGAACTTCCAGTAACATCTCTTCTAGAGCTAAAAGGATGCAGATAGCTGTCTATTGCTCGTGACCTGATTAAACCGCAAATGATATGTACACAGATTTTGTATCATAATCAAGAGACTGTACTGTCACACACAAGTTTACCATAAGTATTGAAAATATACAACATTAAAAATGCAATAAATGATGGGTAAATGTAATAAAAAAGACCAGTAAATATAAACCTTATTTAGCATAGCCAGTTTCAAAAAAAATCTACTTTTTCAATAATTTTTGACAAAACTTACAGATGATCTGAGGTCATGATTATGATGACTATTGAAATACAGCAATAGAAAGTAGTAGGATGTTAATGTTATCTATGGATATGAAAGGTTTTTTCGATTTTTTTTTTTTTTATAAATTTGAAGGTTATTTTTTTCTTTTGCTAGTGGTTCATGTGAAGTCTCCTATTTTCTTAATTTTTAGCAGATAAAATGCAATTTTTAAGCATTTCAATAAGCAAAATCCTATGACCCTGATTGTTGTTGTTTCATCACTGCCCCATTAGTCACATAGTGTCTTATTCCTGTACTGCTCTTACCCAGATTTACGTATGATACTCACTTTCCCCCTGCTTTACCCCGGGACTTCTTTTTGTAAAGTTTTCCTGTTCTTCTTTTTTTTGTACTTTGTGTTCTCTTTAGATAGCATTGAAGCATATTTTTCTTCGTCTTTTCATTTTTATCTGTTGTTCTTTCAGTTCATCAGGTTTACCTTTTGTGCTTGGGTAGGTGTTAATTTTCTGTATTTTTTTTTTATCTGATATTAGTATTTGGTTCTTGTTCCTCAAGTTTTATAGGTTAAGTTGCTTGGCCAGATGTATGAGTAGTTTTTTATTTTTTTTTTGGTGATCTGGGTAAAGTACTACCGCTCATCGTATATGCAGTACGTAACTTGTAAATTTTGGTCCTAAATAGGTTTTTTGATGTAATTTTGTGATTTTTAGTTCTGCCAGTAACTCTTACTTTAGTGAGAATTGGCCCCTAAGTTATGTTGTCCACAGACTGTCGTATTGTGCATTTGACAGAATTTTCTGTAATTGGTCTGTAAGTTTGTAATATCATGCCTCCCTCCCTAGTTCAGTCAAGGAGTTGGTTTCTGTGGACAATGTTTCAGCTCTCACCGCGCTTCACTGTCTTCAGGTCATCATTCCATTGATAAGAAGGAAGTGGTTCTCCCTTATCTTCTTATGTTGTCATTTGCTCAGCTTTGAAGAGTCTCTTTTTTTTAGATCATTTACTATCATTCGAATAGGAATGTGGAAATGACAATTTACCTTTACTGAATTATTTTTGAGAGGTGTAACCCAAACATTTGGATGTCTTATGTTGTTTGATCACAGCTAGTCATGTCATTGACAGAGAGAGAGTGTTATCCTTCATCCAACTCAGCGTGGCTTTCATTACCCTTCACTTGGCGGGCATGCAGGGTTCAGCTCTCCAGTGTACTTGCTTTTGGGTCTCAGGTTGCTGATGAGTCGGCATCTTCTTCATTCTCTTGCAAAGCACTTTATAAGTTAAACCATTGTTCTGCAGTCATCTTCAACCTCTCACTTCTTGAGGTTTTGCTTCCCTTCTACGCTGATAGAAGGCCACTTATGCCTCCTAACAGTTTTACTAGTTGTGGTTTGAAAAGTTGGTGATTTGAAGATTTTCCTGGTTCTGGATATGGTACCTCTACCATATGCAGGGATAAGCCAGTCTATTGGTTTTGTTAATTCTCATGCTGTTAGTGTTTACAAATGCCTCTGCTTATCAAGTGCGTATGAAGCAGTTACAGGCAGTCCCCGCTTATCGGCGGCATTGATTAACACCGTTTTGGTTTTACGATGCTTGGCTAACATCATCATTAACCAGAGTCTTGGAGCTGATAAGTGATTTATGGCTGATAAGCATTTTATAGCCTTTGGTAGACAGTTTATGGCTGCCATTGAGCCAGTTATCAGGGCCGGTTAGTAGTTTATTAGTGCCAGTCAGCACTTAAGCATCGTAAACACCATTTATCGCCACAGTGGTATTTAGTTATCAGAGCTCGGCCAGGAGCAGAGCCCCCATTGTTAACCGGTGACTGCCTGTGCTATTGATCTTGGTTATTTTCAAGCCCTCTTTTGGTACTTGCATGCTTCATCTCCCCAGCAGTATGAGCTCATCTTTTTCCTTCTGCATAGGATGAAGTATTATCAGTAGCAGAACAGAGCATTTGCATTGAATCTCTGGATCTTGACAAACTCAAGTATAGTGACTGGCGAGACTAAGCTGTTCTTGTCTATAGAAATAACGATTATACAATTGATGGGTTTTCTTGAAAAAAACTTGTCAAATTGTTTAACTGTAGAATTCTGGTTTGTTTTCTTGTAGAATTCTGGTTTGACATCAGTAGTTCATCATTGTTCTCTGTAACTATTCACAGTGTGTATAAGTTTGGGATTTAAGATTTTTGTGGGTATACAATGTAATATTTCTGTGTAGTTAAGACAGGATTGTTCAGTAATTTCCATGTGGAGTGTGGAAGGTACTTCTTCTCAAGTCGACAACAACAACGCAACTCTTATTAAACGTGGTATTTACAGTAACTAACCTCGGCAAACGTGTGTCTTAATTTGGTTGTTTATGTCAGTACTTGCTGTTGTATATGGACTGGGAGCTAGCTCAATTTATTCAAGTGAAAAGAGGAATAAATATAAATGCTTTGAAACACCTGGATTGACTGTCCCTTTTAAAGAAATGAACTTCTGCCAAGCTTCAGCCTGATAGTACTTGCCATGGGAACCATTTTAAGGGGTCAAAATTCCACGTTATTTATGTTTTGATTAAAAAATTTTTTATAGGTCAGGTGCTTTGGTACACAGAACTGATATTGACAGAAATTTACGCCTGCCCTAGATGCTAGACAAGGGTTTGAGAGGGGGGATGGGGTAACTAGTTAATTCAAGGAATAAGAGAATGAATTGAAATTTTTCCGAACTGAAGATAGGTACATTATTGTTGAGAAACACAGATGACAGAAATTTTCAATTGATAGTTTGGTGGGACAGAAAGCTCAAAGGGGCTCCCCCCCCAAAATGGCCAATTCATTCATTTGTACTGGCTCCATGGGGCAGTAACAAGAACTACCGAACTAAAACAAACATAGATGATGGAGGGTTTGGGAAGTGTGGATTAGTATTCTGTAGGTATTATTACATTATTTCTGTTTCTCGTAATTATTTGTTATTGGAAATGTAATGAAAAATTATAAAACCTGTCATTGTTTAAGCGGGTTTCATGAACTTTCCTTATGCCTAGGCCAGCTTAATACAGTGGGCCCCCCATATTCGTGTTCTCCAGATTTGCGGACTCATTCATTCGCAGATTTCTCTCTGGAACATAATTGTGACCTGTTCGCAGTATTTTTCTATGAGAAATATTAACAATTTTTTTTTATTTTTTTATCAAATGCACTTTTTGTGATAAACTTAAAAAAAAAAGGTATACAAATTTTTATTGGTTTTTTCTTGAGTTTTAATTAGCAAAATAAGCAATTTTAAATATTTTTATTGGGGGTTCCAACTATTCGTGGGTTCTAGCTATTGTAGGGGAGGTGGGTAGTCTGGTAAACATCCCGCGCAAATAGGGCGGGACCACCGTACTGTAATTTCTATTAACATGGTGCTTCCATCAGATGACAGAACTTAATCGTAGCCTACAGGCTAGGCCTGTTTACAGCATATCTCCAGGCCGCACAACTTGCATTAGGCAAATTACCGTACCTGTTACATACGACGTTATACTTCGACTGTATTTTAGGCGTACTCAATTCTTAGCCTAATTAATACACTGTGTTCAATGCCCAAGAGCTGGAGCCTTTTGGATTGTTGATGCTAATTGATGCTTCTCAGAGCTTCAAAGATATGAATATTTCTGGTAGGTTAATGGAGGTGGGGAAGGATATGCAGAATCAAAGATGAAATCTGTAGTTTAGGGAAATTAGTTAATTTACATTTGCAAAGTGTAGGCCTGACTTAGCCTAGGCTAGACCTGGCCTACACTTTGCAAATGTAAATCTTCTAATTCTAATTTTCTCACACCATAGAGATTTTATTTTTTATTATTTCATATGTAGAACCAAACTCACACTGTGAGGTTCTCTTTCAGGGAGCCAATGGCCAGTATTATAATCTGACACAGAGACTGTATGGAGTGCTAACCGCAAATAAAACAACACAGGTCAAATCAGCGCATATCTCTTTCTCTCTCTCTATCACTTTTTCAAGTTATACCTTGGCAGCGTAATTTTTTTTGTCTTATTTTATTTATAGAAAAATACCCAAAATAGCTTTTTCACTTTTTACAGAAATGTTTGATCTGATAAAAATGAATGTTTAGTTACCGGGTTTGAAAGAGTATACATCACAAGAAAATCTATGAAAAGCAGCTGAAATTCACTTTACACAAGTGAAAGGTGTTTTCAAAGACATCACAAATTATATTTTGTCATCAACTGCAAAGGATCCCATCAAAATTTATTATCGCAGTGACTTGAATAAGAGGTACACGCTGTTAAACCCTCAAAGAAAAGGCCTTCCAAACCACAAGCTGAAACTTCTTGTATCCCACCCAAAGCAAAAATGATCATCTTCATATCTTCCAAAATCGAATTTAAAAGGTGTGTACTTTGTGGATGATGTATTTTCTTCCCTCTCAAGGGCAGGGAACCAATGAAAAATTTAATAAGATTGAGTCAGTGCAGTCTGAGCTGCAATTCTTAATGCTGCAGAGAAATTTCGGGAACTTGACCAAAGCCAAAGAATACTATCTTTAGCAACTGTGGACCTGGCTGCAATCGAGGCTATTATAATTCATGCAAACTACAGTTTTATGTAAAACAGCTCAGAAACTGCCAGTCAATAGTCTATCTAACAGAAAATTACATGAATAACCTTTGCCAGTCTACCAAGCCTGAACAGAACTGAGGTAATTGAGAGAAATACACCGAAATATATATCCCAACTAATGCAGTTATACAAGGAGGTATACATATGTAGTTGCAGGCAGCCTCAAGGCTGAACTTGATTTGTACACTCATCAAGCACATGACTGAAAAACTGAAAAGCACATTTGGTGATAATATCAAAGTTGGTAAAGAATACGCAATTGTACAGGAAACTTCATCTTTAACAGTGACATTGAATTTGATGATGCATAATCCCAACTATGAGTACGATGCTCCGTCATGAAAACGTTAGAAATACAGCCATGGTGCTAAGATCTGAAATACCGAATATGCCAAAAATCAAGTTACCTGTGCAGACATCCATTGAAAGCTTAACCATTTATGGACAGGCACCATCATATGAGTATCCGAAACAGGTTTTGGGTGGTGGATGAGCTAACTCGCAGTGAATATCGGTCTTACATGCCATACAATTTGGATGAATTTAG
Source organism: Macrobrachium nipponense (assembly GCF_015104395.2). Classification (NCBI taxonomy): domain Eukaryota; kingdom Metazoa; phylum Arthropoda; class Malacostraca; order Decapoda; family Palaemonidae; genus Macrobrachium; species Macrobrachium nipponense. The sequence goes on along the minus strand of NC_061091.1, from coordinate 77,187,492 downwards.
CATGAAAGACGTTCAGAGCACCTTGATGGTCTATAAATGTGGCAACTTTGGTTTCTTGGCTTGGGGAGTTGGGAGTCAGAGATAGTTCTCGGGTTGATTAGACTTGAGGGGAAATGTTTCTTGCTGTCTGTCCTATGGTGTCTTTTTTTATATTTTCCTACTTATGATGGGGTTAGGTGTAAAAAACCCATCGTTTATTAGAAAATCGTAGCTTGAATATAGCTTAGCCTACACTGAGGTAATCAGTAATATCTATACTAATATGGTAGCCTAGCCTACACTACACAGTATACTCTATACATATGTGTTATAGTAATTAGGCACCATAAGGATGCTTGTGGCGCCGATAACAGGTTTTACCCCCCCCCCCCCCCCCCCCCACCCCCCCCCCCCCCCCAACCCCCCCCCCCCCCCCAACCCCCCGGAACAGAACCCTCGCTGATAACCGGGGATTGCCTGTACATATACGGTAGCCTAGCCTACAGTGTATATACAGACAGACCTTGGTTAATTTTGGGGCAGGGGTGTGTCTGTTCCAATGGCTTGATGATGAGTGAAAGTTGCCAGTAACTGAAAATCTGCAATTTTTGGCTCTTATTGGCAAACATATCCAGTTAATGGCGCCTCTGTTAGGTTTGTATTGGTGCCAATACTCTATCATCAGCACCGATAACCAGAATTTGGTGCAATTTTCTGTGATTCTTGGCCCCAGACAAGTCCCATAAGACTGGATCACCAATTACACGGACTGTATAATTTTACAAAATAAGATGAAATTATTAGAAAAAGCATGCATAACTTGGTGAGCTGTGATGAGTGCAAGCGATTAGAAACAAAAATTGTATACACTTGCAGCCCAAGAAACCAAGAGAGACTGTCTGATATTAAAGCTAACTTATATGTATGTCTTATCGGTGAAATTTACCAAAACTGAGACAGTCATAGGAAGCCTAAACTTGTACTACAAGATTGAAACCTGTACTTTGAGCATATCCTTATGCAGTTTACCGAAAATGCATCTCTCGCTATACACGATACATGTATTGTATGTGATGAAATCTTGGTTTTGGACTACGAGCAACCTTCAATTCCGAAATGCGGAAAAATTCAAAAATCGAAACACAGCTCTCCCTGAGGGTTTCGCATAAGGGATTGTGGCCCTGTGTGTGGGGAATTGCCCTTGTTTGAGCTGGTTAGCTGTCTAAATGTATGCAACAGGAAGGTCTGCGTTGAGGATTTGATGATAAGACGGTTGTGGAGTTAGCTTTTGGGGTAACTGCCTTAGATCCCTGTAGGGTGGGAGTGATGCCAGTACACCTCATGTGGTGGACTGTAGGCAATACTTGAGGTTCTTTGCAGTGTTCCTTAGGCCCGTCTGCAACCCCTTCCTTTCCTTTTTATTGCACCTCCATTCATAGTCTCGTTCTGCCACCTTCTAATATTGTTTCATAGTGCAAGGGCTTTCTCCTTTTGCATATTTCAAATATTTCTACTCTCTATTTCCCTTCAGTGCTGAAGGTCCTAGTGTTTGACCTTTGGCTAAAATTGTACTATAATCTTCAATTTTATTCTTTTATTGTATATTTTCTTCAGGTGCCAGTGCACATTGGGTGTCCAGTCCACTGACAAAACCTTAAAGCTATAGTGATAGTTAATAAAGCTATACAAAACAATAATAGTAAACTTGTACGTGCAGGAGTTGCCAGATCTCACAGGTTCCTTGCTTACGATCTTTGATTGATTTTAACCGGTTACCAGCTAGTGCTTGGAAATATCCTATTGTTAAGACCGAAGGTTTGTTAGCTATGAGAAATAAAAATAAATTTATTAAAAATGTTGTCAAGTTACTAGTATTCATTTGCTTGTGGGAAGAGCATGTAACTTAATTCCTCATTGGTTGGGGGTGGGTGGGTGCCACTCATTAGGAAATGACGACAGCTGTTTCTTGAATTGCTGTGCTTGAGTGATATTCATTGACATTTACATCTTGAAGTCAGTTGGCGAACTGTTTATGCATCTACAGTGCAAAACTTTCATGAACAGGAAATGATCGCTGTGCTCCAAGACTCAAGAGTGCTCATGTCTTGTCCTCATGTGGTGTTTTGAAACATTTCCATGAAAAATTATGTATTCTAGGATGTAGTACAGTTAACATTCCATTGCACTGAACTTCGTTGTCTACATGTTGATGCTGTTTAACTGGGTTTTAGATAGAAATTGAATAAATATCACTTTAGTACAACTGTGTCATAAAATATCTGTACTGTTTATGTATTTATTTTGTTTTTGTGGGGAATTCAAGAACTGAATGAAATTTACTTGATTGCTCCTTTGTTTTCTCTATCGCACAGTACCTGGTAATAGCCCGTTATGGTACTTTAAAGTGGAGTTATTTGCTTTATCCATTTATTCATCTCGCTGAGCTTGGATTTCCCATGCTATGGAACTTGCAAGCATATCGTTGGCTAGGTGTTGTTAAAAAGAAAGATGATGGAGTTTGGTGTGGTTGAACTGTCATCGCCATGATCATTATCTTTTGTGTTGTGTTTATTACTTTTTTTCTCTCATAACTCTCAATCTGGAGAGGAAGGATGAGGACGTGTAAAATGATGAAACTTTGTGATATGTACAATTTGATATAATGGCTCCTTTTCTGCTGTATTTGTATTGATTAATGGACATTTCCTTCTATTTGTATACTTTGTTAAAATGCTGAACATTTTGTGAATTATTCTTTTACCTTGTGAATGCATCATGTGGCTCATACATCAGTAGGTGACCTCTGCATAGAAGTAGTAGGAAATATTGCAGTGATGGTGAGTGAGTGAGTGAGTGGGTAGTGTGAATGTGGGTGTTATTGCTACACTGATGGTCTTGCAGGTAAGTCAGCATCTTGTAGCATGTGAGAGTGAAAATGATGTTGTGAATGACTGAGGCTAGTTACTACATTTATCCACATTTTATATATGTTTAGGTAAAGCTGCTGGGTTTGTCTGGATTTAGACTGGGGCACCCTTTCTCTTGCATTTTGTGTTGTGGTAGTAATGGTATTGTCTTCCTGATAACGATTATGTAAATGGATTAGTTCCTCACGCAAGGACGACAGGTCTCTCGGTTTCTTCTGTTTAGGCTTGGGTGATAGTACGTATCGGGTTCTCCCACGTTTGCAAAACCTGGATAGTTGAATAGTATTGCCATGAGTCCCGTCATTTGGAACTTGCCTTAAAAGTTTTCTTTTGAAGTTTGTTCTCAATCTTTTATGAGGTCTCTCTCAGTTGGCATTTTCACTGCAGAGGTAAATATGTATCAAGAGTGGACGAGGAGATTGAATTACAATAAGGCACAGCGAGTCAAGACACATGCCATTTGTAATATATAACTTCATTAAATTTGTGTGAGTTTTACTGATATGTATTTTTAAGGTATTTTAGGAACTGTTCAAAATATCTGAGTTATTTCATTTCTGAATAATTAGGTCAATTTGTTATAGTATATGAAAGAAGTGGGCAGGTTGAAATGATTTGTCTATTGGTAGATACAGTCGGTTGTCAGCTGGGTAGGAACTTTGTAATTTGGTGCCACTGTAGTTGATTTTGTATTTTGCTTTTGGTCGGTCCAGTTGGCGATTTGAATTCCATTTGAAGAAGGGTGTAGTCGTCATCGAAGTCACATTTCCTTCAAGAGTATCTCTCTGCAAATAAATGTTATTTTACCTCAACCCCTTTAATGAAATCATTTGTATGTATGTTTCGAGTTTTGAATTACGCTGTTGCGAGCCATGTTAGTGGGTATCTTCCAGTACATCATTCTTGGTTCATTGTTTTCTCTTATTTCTGTGTATTTTCTTGCCTAAGTCAGTGTATATTCAGCGTAATTTATGGTTTTGATCTATATGGTTGTGCTCAAAGTTCATGTATTAGATCATGTTCAGGTGTGTTGTCATATATATTCTCAGTTTATTATCATTGTTTGCACTTGTGTTGATTTGTTGAAAGTTTATTACTTTAGTATGGTCACATAATTTGTGTTGTTGCTTGTACCAGCTGGGTTTCTGTAGGCATAAAGCAGTTTGTGCCCCCAGCAGCTTATGATTGCGGGCACGAACAGTGGTACCACAACAGGGCCATAATATAAGAACTTAAACTTGTTTCATACTGATATCCCTACCTCTGCAGCCTCAGAGTTTCCCACAGCCTTGTTTGTCTAGGCATTGTTGGCCAAGCTGGTGCAAGGTTGTTAAAAAATGCCACTGCTCAGGTGATAAGTCTTCTCATTATGTTTCCCCCCAAGGTCTAAGGGTATCAAGATGTTAGGACTGTACATCTATGGAGGATAATCATCTGCTTATGCCTTGAAGTGCCTCCTCATCCTCCTGCCCAATTAGTGCCTTACCACTGACTGTGCCTGCTTCCTTCCAGATTCTTGTGGAAACTGCTTCACTTGTCTGCTTGCCCCAGGCCTCTATATAGATCCCATTGCACTCACTCAGCTGCCTGGCCATGCCTCAGGTCCTGCCACTCCTTACCTTTTGTTGCTTTGGTGTCTACTTTTCTTCCCTCAGAGGCTTCTGTTACTCTGCTTGTAAAGAGTACCATTTGGCGCTTGTAGAGGAAGACTTGCCAGTTGTGGTTGAACCAGTGGACTTGCTGGGCATTTATGAACCTTTTCGGACAGATTGAAGGAGCTGTATCATACTTTATTTCTCCCTTAATTTCTTTGTGCCTATTGAGCTATTTTTCTCTCCTTAATTATGTCCCTCTGTTTGAATCCTTACTGTTACTGTGGAATTTTACCCTTCTCTTTCCTTTGGTATCCTGAAGACTTTGTGGCCATTCTTGTCATGGTTCCATGAAGAGTTTGATTAGCCACTACTTCAGACTGTCATTGTTGTTACTCACAATAAATGGACAGGAGCAGGGATGATCATGTTTCCCTGGATTCAATACGATGACTTGGATTGTTCCAACAGTGACCATGAAATGTCAAGGTCAGTCCAACAGTGACCATGAAATGTCAGGGTCAAGTGATTGCTCTTAATATACAGAGTATTGTCTGTGTCCATCCAGGTTTCTAGTAAGGAATTTTTTTACTTGCTGGTTTTGTGAAAGTGGTTGGTTTCTTCTGAACCCTTTACCAGCTTTTTATATAGTACGTATATCATTTTTTTTTCACGAGTTAGTTTTCTTCTACAATGGTACTACCAGCCATTGGGTTAGCTGAGGCCTAACTCTTCTGGTGTTTACAATTTTTTGTATCCTTGATATATGTTGCCAACATATACTGGAAATTCAACAGCTCGACCTTTTACTAGAATTGTGATTCAGGCATTGGTATGATTTAAGGGTGTAGTGATACTACATACTACTATTTTTGTAATAAACATCTTTCTTTATATATCTAGTCGTTCTGTTGCATAGGACATACCCTTTTCCCTTCCCCTCGGAATTGCTTTTCCATCTTCACCTTCTGAAAGAAGTGATTCAAGTTTGATGAGTAAGTTTTTTGAGGCCAATAAAGCATATTATTTAATGGGTTCATCTAAAAAATGTTAGAGCTGTTGAAAAATTAGTTAATTATGGTACCATAATTCATGTACGTAAATACTATCACATGTATTTTTGTGATAACTCGGTTGAATATCTAGGGTCACTTCATACTTACTCTCATACATACATACATATATATTGCCCCGAGTGAGGATCGAACTCACGACCTTTCAGATTATGAGACTGACGCGCTGCCTACTGCGCTACCGAGGCTCTACAGGTGCTGTATTGACATTTGTCAGTGAACTCCCTCTACATTCTTTCTATTGGCAGTGCTCCTCACTCCTATCCTCCTATCTTCCTCATCCCCCTCAATGATACCATTCCTTCTCCCCCCCCCCTTCATGTTCATCTTACCCTGCAAAATATTCCACCGTGCATTTCTATGCTAATTCCAGATAATCCTTTGCTCACTTCATTGTTGTACTCTATCTACCTTCATACACATGGCCTTGTATCAACATACCACATCCAGCCCAAACTGAGAGCAGAAATACCACTGTGATGTAATCTTGGAAGATCTGATGAAGGCATCAGCTTTCAAAGACAGTGAAGCCTCATTTCTTTTCCATATGCAAACTTGGGAAGCAACTATCAAGTTCAATAATGAAAGGATTGGTAAAATCCGCAATGAAAATATTTTTTACTTTGCCCTCGACTGAGTCATTCAGATAAACGCAACAAAAGAGCCTTTATTTTATATAGAACTCGATTCACACAACAGAACTTGTTGCTCGTCAAAAGAGAGGACCCATTTTGTTCCAGAAACAGCTACATACAGATTTATATATTATAGAAGCTAATGATGGTAAATAATGCTGTGCTCATTCTTAGGCAATTCACAGATGTAAGCCTAGTAAACATTATTAGCATATTGACCTTTCTTTGAATATCAAAATGTATGAAATACAGGCAGTCCTCGGTTATCGGCGGACTCGGTTATTGGCGATCCGGTTTTATGGTGCTTGTCCAGCGCTATAAAATCTGCGATTTCTGACGCCACATAACCGAGTTTCGGTTATCGGCAGCATGAGGTAGTACCGATAATAGAGTTATGATGCCATGAGGGCCATAAATTGCCAAGTTGCTGTTAATGGCGGTTTTCGCTTATCTGCACCCAGCCAAGAACGGAAACCCAGCTAAACTGGTTATTAGCAGTTATCAGCATGGTGCCAATAAGCAAAAACCGCCATTAAGCGAAACTCGGTGATTTATGGCACTGATAACCTGTTAATGGCGCTACTATTAAGTATGTTATGCCGCCATAACTCTGTTATCATCACCAACTGAAACTTGGCCCGTTTTGGCACCATGAATTGTTGGTTGCTAGAGGAGCCCCGTAAAACCGGACCACCGTTAACAGAGTCGGTCGATGACTGGCGACTGCCCCTAATAAGCACCTGAGTCATGAAGAGAAATACACCTCCATTTAGATCAGAACTCAATAGATAAGATCCATAGATAGTGCACTACATAAAAAAAGTGCAAGAATGTGACAAGCCAATGGCCAGCTCTAAGAGCACTCAAAATTATTAGTTTAAACGAGCCCTAGGACGATAAAGGTCACCACGTAAGCAAATATGGGTAATGCAGTTAGAGCCTAGAGAATAATGATGAATGACCATGCATGGGTGCAATGCATCTGGGGAGGCTTGGGACCGCTGTGTTCCCACATTTGGGCAACCAGTTAATTCTAAAAGAAAAGGATATGGATATAGGCCTTAAAGTTATGTGGGCTGCACTGAGGTTGCATTGGAAGCTGTACCTTTTAAGCCAAGCAATACTTTTGGTTGATACCTCTGATGAATCTTGAGTCTCACGTCAGGAAACTTTTGGTATTTACTGTATGTCTAACCTGTGCCCTATTCATTCCTGAGATTTCTGCTGAAGGAAGCATTAATATTTAGACTTCCTCATCTGAGTATTTATTTCGTGCAGTCATACTGCAGCTTATACAAAAATCAGAAACCTCCGAAGTTCTTTTCTTATTTAGATTCAAACCTATCTTGCTTTAAGGTCTATTTGTTTTCACCATGCTGACTTGAGTTCTTTGGGTGCCTTCCATTCTGTAACTGCAGTTCTTGAAGAGGACTATAGTACTCATTTGTTGTCTGTATTTAGTGCAACTTGTCTGGGTGGAAACTGCCCACATGTCATTCATCACTTAATTATTGTGGAATAAAAAATTGGTCCAACATGAACGTTTTAATTAGATATCAATAATACTTTGTCATATGTATGTAGGTTGTGAGACAGTTATTAAAATTTGGTAAAGTTGTTTAAATATCGTAGGTTTTTTCTATGCTTTTACATAGACTTTGTTAATCATAACTAAGGACTGACATGATTATGAATATCAGGTTGTGACATGTAAGCCTTTTTTTTTTTTTTTTTTTTTTCTCCCTTAGATTCATGTTACACTGTAATGTAAAGAAATATGTCTTCTATTAACTAGATTGAGCAGAGTGTAAGCAACATTAGAGATACCTTTATCAGGAGTTCTGTGTCCTTTTTACCACACAATTCACGTTCTTGAAGAGAGTGATCTTTTTTTGTATCATTTGACCGCATATATTTTATTGTAAGCCTTTTGTAAAGTATAGATTCTCATAGAAATACTTTTTCTTAAGTGTATGGTATTGCTATTGAGTCTACAGAACAAAATTAATAGGAAAATTTTTAGGTGTGTATTATGATATAATGAGGACAAACTTGTGATTTAACTTTCTATTCATTATCAATTAATAATGAAGAAGATAAAAGAAATATCCAGAAAAATTATCATAATCTTATGACATAGAAGTTTTGTAATTTATAGAAAAAGTTTTTTTTTCTGTGGGAGACAGACATGGATACCAACCAATTTATATGAAAGACTTCACATTTGATTTTTGAAAAAGACTGAATTTAGTACATACATATAGTAGAAGCTTTTGAGATACGTATATGAGCTCGTCAGAGTTCTTGAGCGCCTCAGCAGGTCGGTATGGTCTTGGTCTGCCACCTCGGTGGCTGCGAGTTCAATTCTCGGGTATTCCATTTAGGGGTGAGAGATGCGTATTTTTGGTGATAGAAGTTCTCTCTCGACTCGGTTCAGAAGTCACGTAAAACTGTTAGTCCAGTTGCTGAATAACCACTGGTTCCATGAAACGTAAAAACACCATACAAACAAACAAATCAGAGTTCTTGAAGTAAATCTATTGGCAAAGATACACTGATTCATCAGGCAGGAAGTTTTACAATTAGTGATTTTTATTTTTTATTTTTTTTATTATCATCATCATCCCTGGTTATTGGCAGACTCGGTTAATGGCGATCTGGTACGTATTATGGTGCTTGTCTAGTGCTATAAAATTGGCGATTTATGGCGCCATAAAATCAGCGATTTATGCTGCCATAAAATCAGTGAGTTAAGGCACCGTAATGGACCAAGCCTTATTGTTAATATAAATTATTATAAACTACAGGAAAGTAAAAGCTTTAGCATTACTAGAGTTGAAAGCAATGTAAATTAGTAAAAGACCACAATAAAATTTACCTATCTGTACAATAAGCATGGAAAATATTTAAGTAGAACGGCAAATAAAAATGAATGTATATAATCGTGATTTTATCAGGTAGCTTGTGCACTAACCTCTTCTCCTCCATCTCTTCCAGTTAGATAAGTTAAAAACATAAAAGTAATGTTTCAACTGAAGGAGAAACGGCTCTTATGCTAAGAACAACCGAATCATATTTCAGCCATCATACAATAGTAAACAATTACTGTAGTTATGTTACAAATGGAATAGGTCATATATGTTTACATTATACCTTTATTCTGTATGGAGAAAAAAGTGGCAAATACTATGCCGCACTATTACATTTAAGCTGCAAGTTACAGCTGAAGCAGAGGAGAAATAATGTTCAAGCTGCTAATAACTATAAATTATCATGCATCAGCAACATGGATTAAACTCTGGTAAATTTGATACCCATGAAACTAAGTACTCGATTTACGTATATAACTGGTGAGAAAAGTAATATTTTAATTAAAAGTACTGGGCTTATACCTGAGTATTCTAATAGTTGCATCACTAAAAGTGCATTTAGTCATGAAGATGTGAAAATACAACAATTTGTGATTATTCCTCAGTGAAAAATACCTTGAATAGGCGAATTTTCCACGAATAGTGGGTATATATAATAGTCCATAGAAAATCTGAATAGGTGAGTGCGAATTGTGAGTCCGCGAATAGTGGGGGCTAACTGTATCCGAAAGTACGATAAACTACGGTCCCTTATCTTGATGATCATCTGTTTCTTGGAAATCTTTATCGTGAAAACTGGAATCTGTAAGCAGAACAAATACTAGTGGTAAAACTAACATTTATGATAAATCAGGAGAAACCTCAACTTGTGATACAGTAAAAGTGACACCTGCTACAGTGCCATGGGCACTTGGAAACACTTGAGTACTAATGTAGTCAAAATTACTAAAGAGGAAACATTACAACAGCCAAACTATCCAAGTTTCAGGGAGGTGATATTGCATTTGAAAAGTTTGGACACTAGATCTTCCTGCCAATAGTGTTGTTGCCTCGTTAACTTTTGAAGAGAACAAGTTCTTGTCGGTAGATTCTTGACTTGCCATACAGTGCGGGTATGCAGAGTTTTGACATGTTGGCTTTGTGTTCTGATAATCAATTGGCAGTTAATGAGATGAAAGGATTGTTGATTTGCAATGAGATGAAAGGATTGTTGATTTGCGAAGATCCATAGGACAACCCCCATGTTGTGTAAGAGTGGTGTCCAGACGTTTGTAGTATTTAGTTGGGTAAGAATGTACTCCTAGGAAGTGTTTTCCAGCCCAATTACCCATGAGCAAGGATTCAATCTTTGAGGAAATCCTCTTTGGTCAGGAAATATATCCAGTTTGGGATTGTTGCTGTATAGGTCATTCACTTACTGATTTATTCCCAAGTTAGTTTGAGTTCTGGATGGCTGAGGATTGTATGGCTATTGGGAAATTTTACTCTGTTCAGTGCCAACCTTGTGAGCAACTGTTGCTGCTGATGTGGGTGAATGAGCTTTCGATCACTGCATTTTTTTTTTTTTTTTTTTTAGAAGGGTTTTATTTCTTGTATAATTTATTTTATACCAGACAAAGTGCCATCTTACTGCCACAATAATAGGACCCACTTTGCTTGATCTCATTCTCTGCTAAACCTGAATGTGCTGATGTCTTAGATTAGTACTACTTCAATTAGTGATCATTACAATAAAAAAAATTCTTTAGGGTTGGGATTGGCTGAAATTGATAGTTGTTCATATACCTTGTTAATAATGTAAGGGATAAATTCTCTAGCGCCTGCTGGAGTCCAGCGTGCCTCCTCCTTCTCCCCTATCTATGTATGGATCAGAAACATGGGCTCTTAAGAAGAAAAGAGGAAGTAAAGTGTGAGAGATCAGAGATGAGAATGCTGAGGTGGATTAGGGGAATATTGCTGCTTGAGAGATTGAAAAATGATGAAATAAGAAGTAGGGCACCTTAACCCTCTTACGCCGATTGGACGTATTAAACGTCGAGTCAAAATGTCTCCCGTATGCGATTGGACGTATCATACGTCGGCTCAAAAAAGTTTTTTTAAAAATTCGCGGAAAAATACTTATAGGCCTACCAGCCGAAAACTTTTGTATCACGCGCCTTGGGGGATGCTGGGAGTTCACGGATCAAGGCGTTTTTTTGTTTTGTTTACAATCGCTACGCAGGCGCGCAAGCGCGAATTCTTTCTTATCGCACTAAAAAAAGTATCAGTGACACATCTCGGAATTATTTCGTCACTTTGACATAATTATTGCACCATTTAAATTATCCTTTACATGAAGTATTATGAAAATGTGCGCAATTTCATGCACAATACAACTAAATATACCATGATTGTCAGCTTTTATCAATTTGAAATATTTCATATAAATAACGATAAGTGCAAAAATTTCAACCTTCGGTCAACTTTGACTCTACAGAAATGGTCGAGAAAACGCAATTGTAAGCTAAAATTCTTATATTATAGTAATATTCAATCATTTGCCTTCATTTTGCAACAAATTGGACGTCTCTAGCACAATATTTCGATTTATGGTGAATTATGAAAAAACGTTTTTCCTTACGTTCGTGCGATAAACTCTTCCGATAAATTTTTTTTCGTGCGATGTGTCTAATGTTTTCACCCTTTTAAATTTGCCGTTACATAAAGTTTTATATATGGAAATGTGCGCAATTTCATGCACAATACAACAAAAGACAACCCATGGTTGTAGCTTTTATCAGTTTTGAATTATTTTCATATAAATAACGTTAAGTGCAAAAAATTTCAACTTTCGGTCAGCTTTGACTCTACCGAAATGGTCGAAAAACGCAATTGTAAGCTAAAACTCTTATATTCTAGTAATATTCAATCATTTACCTTCATTTTGCAACGACTTGGAAGTCTCTAGCACAATATTTTGATTTATGGTGAATTTATGAAAAAAAAAAAAATTACGTTCGCAGGCGGGTAACTCTTCCGAAAAAATCAGAATTTTTTTTGTGCGATTGTCGAAATGTTTGCACCATTTAAAATTAGCTGTTTCATAAAAATGTTTTATTATATGAAAATGTGCGTCGAATGTTCATGTAGAATACAACTAAAAATGATTGAAGGTTGTAGCTTTTCTCTTTTTTCGAAATATTTGCTATAAATCACGATAAATAGAAAAAAAACCACGTTCGGGTCAAATTTGACTCTACCGAAATAGTTGAAAAACAAAAACGCAATTGTAAGCTAAAACTCTTACGGCCTAGTAATATTCCGTCATGTTTCTTCACTTTTTGAAACAAATTTGAAGTCTCTAAAACAATATTGTGATTTATGGTGAATTTTTGAAAAATATATTTACCTTCACTCCGCGCGCCGATTCGCGGCCGCAAGTCTCCGAAATACGTACATGGCATTATCCTAATATTTGCTCCTTTTCATATTAGCCTTTTATAGAGTTTCATATATCAAAATGTGCGCAAATTCATGAAGAATACAATAAAAATAATTGAAGGTTGTAGCATTTTTCCATCTTCGAAATATGTGCATATGAAAAATATATATATTAAAATTTCGACATTCGGTCAAATTTAACTCGTCCGAAATGATCGAAATCTGCAATTCTAATCTAAAACTAAAATCTTACAGTATCGTAATATTCAATCATTGTCTTAATTTGAAACAATTGAAGTCTCTAGAACATTATTTGAAAATACGGTGAATTTTTGAAAAAAATATTTTTTTGCCGTCCGCGCGTTACGAATTCGTACATCATTTTGTGATAATATTTTTCCGGTGTTACTTTTATTGTTTTACAATGTATTATATATCAAAATGATTGCAATTTAGTGTACAATACAACGCAAAAAAAAGTAACTGGTTAGCTTTGACCGTTTTCTGCACAGCGTGATTTGAATACAATTATGTATGAATTTTTTTTTTTCGCTACCATATATCGCATTATTACATATGATAATGATATTATTTTTCATTTCTGATGGTTGCATTCTAAACTTCAGGCAATGACAAAAAAAGAGCCAAAAAATGAACTCTTAAATCTTCAAAGTACGCGCGCTGTAATTTTTTGAAAAAATTATCCACTTCCGCGCTCACTCAAACCAGGGCCGGCATACGGGAGACGTTTGATTTTAGGGCTCCGGCTTTAAGAGGGTTAATAAAGATTACAGAGGAAATAAGAGTGTCACAATTGAGGTGTTATGGGCATGTGTTAAGGATGGATGACTAGGAGGGAGTGAAGACGGCTTGGAAGGAACCTGTCAGAGTAAGAAGATTGAGTGGAAGATGGAGAATGAGATGGCGAGATATAGTGAAGGAAGATATGGAGAGAAGAGTTTTGGTGTTGGATGATGCCTTTAATAGAAGGCAGTGGAGAAGGCGCGTCAGGTAACCGACCCCTTAATGTAGGGATACTAATGGTGGGGAAGACGATGACTCCCCTGTTGGCTGACTCCCTTACCCACCAAATCCTTTCGTTATTTTTGACTGGACTCCGGCAGGCGCTAGAGATAAATAGAGAATTTATCTCTTACGTTGATACTGAATGATTGTTAGCTATGGAAAACAAAAATGGATTTAAAGTTTGTCATATTAATGAAATTTGTAAAAGAGAAAAAATGCACAACTTTACTTACAGTATAGTCCTTGTGGCACCAAGTCACTTGTGTTTTTGGGGCTTTGTGAATAGAATAGGTGAGAGTAGAAGATTGAATGTAGAAATGTTGTACAAAAACCAAAGAATTTGAGCGTGATACATTTCAAAGATGGGGTAGGAGTTGGAACATTCTCCAAGTTAGATGACAAAGCAATGAATCGAAAGCTTGAGAGCAGTGTGTAGCAGATATTGTTTGTGGTGAAAGAAGTATCAAGTGTGAACAGCATACTGGTATATTTATTATTAAATTCTAAGTTAGATGAAAGTTTTGCTCTATTTGGGACTTCTTGCAAATTTGTGATTAAAGGTTAGCACTTGTTTATTTGTGTACATTATCTCTTGAGTCTTGGTATTGTAAGGAAAGTCGTTGATATGCTATGTATGCCAGCATCAGATAGGGAGAGCTTACTGAAAGACATTTTGGTCATTGAATTTTTTTGAAAAATTTTATTGGCTGTTCTTGTTGGAAGGTATCTGGATTTAATGTCAGATTGTGCACTGATGGAGTTTATCCAGGTATTAAATATAGTGTCACCTTCAATAGAGGATTCAGTTGTGGCAAAGACCTTTTTCCCTTCCTTTCTTTCATGGCAGGAATATCCGTTCTCTTTTAAAGGAAATTTGAGTCACAGAATAATTTTAATCTCATGAGTTGTAGACAAGTTATGATAAATGCACCAAGCATCCTATCAGAGGCTTTGATATGTCTGAAGTAACATACTTTTTTTTTTTCCCCCCCTAATGTTACTGGTTTTTAGTAGTACTTTGTTGATATTTGTGCTCATCTTAATTTTCTTCACGCTTTCTCCTGTTTTCCCATATGGGCATTCCCGTTAGTGGAATGTTGTTCCCATGTTAATGGTCTTGTATTGTTGTTCCGTTTCATGTTTGCAGAAATATGTTATAGGTGATTTTGCATAATTGCATGTTATGCTGTAAGGAGGGACCGTATTGTGTCCTTGATCTTTCAGTCTGTTGTGTTGGTTCTTATCTCCTTTATGACTGTTCTTTTACAAACACAAAAACTGCATCATGGTGGAAATACAGTACACTGGGATATTTGTACACATATAGATTGGGCTTGCTTGTTATATTATGTTAATGAATCTTGCTTGGTTTTGCCTATTCAGAGGTTGGTGCCTTTAGCCAGGGTGGTTAACATTGTTTTTTCCTGTCCTAAGTTTAAATTTCAGAACGTCTTGCTCGACTGATTTTCAGTAGTTGTAGTATATGTTTACGGTAGAGGTCTGTATGAAAGGATGTTCGTGAGAGAGAGTAGTTTTCAGAGGAAGGTTTGAAGGAAGTGTCCATTATGTATTTTGTAGAAATTAAGATCTCTGCATTGGTGCTTGTCACCAGAGTAGAGAGTTAGGGGGCTCCAGGCCATTTTTCAGCCGTAGATTGTTCAGTAGATTGACAGAAACTTTACTTTCAATTGCATTCAATCAAAAATGTTGTAGCCAAGTCAGAAGCAGTAGCTCCTGCAAAAGCTGTAGCCCTCTAGTGACTGTTGCTGCTGTCACTCCGGTGTTTATTATTATTATTATTATTCTAATATATTATGATTATTTGTTTGTATAGTACATAGATATACAATGTTGTCCTGATATTGATTGAACTCTTGTTCATGGATTAACACTGAATATGAAGTCTGGTATGCAGAAAGGAAGTTTGTATGCTGAAAAGTTATATATATTCACTCTACAATTCATTTTAAGAGGGATGATTTTATTTTCTTTTTTTTTATTCACCACTGGAGCACTGATTTTGGGAAATAATACAAGTTGCTTTTATTGCGTGAATAAATTTGTGCCGTAGAGGACACTCGGATGATTAGTTCCGATTGCCTTCTACACCTGGCGTTATAAATTTATTCATACCTACTCTATTTGGAAAGCCTATGTTTGTGGGTATTTCCTGACATTTGTTCTGAATTTCCGTAACTTGTTGCTGCAAGACCTTTTGAATTGTTTGTAGTTTGATTTTGAATTGGATCCTTGAGGTGTGTCAGGACTAAATAAAGGAAGTACCCACTCCCCCCGAAAAGGAAATTTATCACGTGTGACGATGGAAAGTATGAAACACGGTGCCTCATGTCTCTGGTGTACCGTCAGTGAAGTTTTTCACTTTGTAAACAGTACCTGTATTTGTCTCTGTGCAAAATCAATGGAAGTTGTAAATGTAATAGAGGTAAAATAAAACTGAGAATCTCTCTCTCTCTCTCTCTCTCTCTCTCTCTCTCTCTCTCTCTCTCTCTCTGTGCCTATTTGCTATTACAACATAATAACTCTCTCTCTCTCTCTCTCTCTCTCTCTCTCTCTCTCTCTCTCTCTCTCTCTCTCTCTCTCTCAGATGCACCTTTTATAATTTGATGTCCCTACTTTTGTGTATAATTACAAAATGGAAATTGTATAAGAAATATTTTTGGCCTGCCAGTTGTGGAAGACCTATATACATTTCGTGGAAAATATTGTCTGTTGGGATTTCTTAAGGCACGAGAACCTGCGAGCATTTTTCAGCATCATTTTTGCTCTCATTGAATTTTACACTGGGACCCGAATCCAGTGTCTCTCATATATACCTAACTCCAATTGTCAGGGTAGAACTGTGTGGGATGAGGCACTAAATCATGAATCGTCTTATAAAGGATGTTCCCAATGGGCACTGTGTACAGTCAAGTAACAAGACTGCTTTTGGTGGTGAGTAATGCACCACCAATTGTTACTACCCAGGAGAAGCTGGAAATTGCAGTGTATGCATAGGTTTGGTGGAGTTGGACTCTTTGGAATCTGAGGTAAACAGTTTTATGTCCATTTTCACGTTTGAAAATATTTTCAGTAGGTTGGCGAATAAACAAGAAATTAATATTTTGAGCATGCGTGTTTTGAGTTGTAGCTCTTGAGGCTAATATTTGCTACTAGGACTACCGTGATGTCTACCTTTGTCAGCCGGCGTATCATTCATTAATTTAGGAAATCATAAGTTCTGAGTTTTCACAAAAACATTATTCCATATACAAGTACTGTTTGTGGTATTTAGAATGTTTAACAGTGTTTGAGTATGGTAATGAAAAAACATGTCATATTTGTATATTAAATGAATTTTATGACTTGTGTCTGTAACCTAGGTACAGTAGGCTGTGTTGGATCTTTTTTTTAATTAACCAAATGTGTTCATTGTACATTAGTTTTCCCATTTGTATGTGTTTCATTCACCTTCAACATATTGTGGACATGAATTGATTAAATTTTATAAGTTGTGCTGTTTTGTTTTAATCCTTTTCATAAGGAGTATTTTAGGTGAGTGAATATACTGTATTGCCCTGCTGCTGAAAAGCTTATCTACAATAAGTTATATGTAACCATTAGAAAAACAAAGACAACATTATCTGCCACATTCTTCCGTCAATTACAGTGGACCCCAGGATTTTGGGGGTGGGGGAATGTTGATAGGTATACAGCGGACCCCCATATTTGCGTTCTCCGGATTTGTGGACTCGCACATTCGCAGATTTCTCGCTGGAACATTTCTCCACATTATTCGCGGAAATTCGCCTATTCACAGTATTTTTCTATGAGAAATATCCACAAACTCCTGTCTTTTTTTTTTTTTTTTATCAATTTAACATAAAATGCACTTTTTGTGATAAAACTATCAAAAGAGCCAGGTATAAAAATTGTCAGTGGGGTTTTCTTGAGTTTTAACTAATAAATTAGGAGGTTTTAAGTATTTTTCTAGGAGTTCCAACTATTCTTGGATTCTGACTATTCACTGGGGGGTCTGAAACGCATCCCCTGCGAATAGGGGGGGACCACTGTACGCCCCCCTGCAAATCACTAAGATCTGTGGATACTTGACACCCATCTAAAAATGCTTATAACTTCCCAATTTTAATACCAAAGACCCCGTCTAAAAATGCTTATAACTGAATATTTTGGTTGTTTTATCATAAAAATACATTTAGTCATGAAATTGCAATAAGTAGTGATTATTTCTTTATGAAAAATTGTGCGAATAGGCGAGGCAACTGCAAATAATGTGGATATACATTCTACAGAAAAATCTGCAGATAGGTAAAGCCACAAATCCAGAAACACGAATAGGCTGGGGTCCACTGTTCCTCCTAATGGGGTACAGTTTTAAGTGCCTAGAAAAATTTGGGGTGGGACTAGATGCATGCGTTTATTCGTGTTATAGTACAGTAACTATTTTTAAAATGTTATTGTTAATTTCAGTTAAGAGATTTAGATTGATATATACCATACATTCAACATGAGTTTGTATGCAGTTTTCCTTTGGTCTCTTGCTACCTTGCTGTCCAACTCCTTTACTTGCTCCAGTTTTATTGGCTTGTTTATGAACAGATCCTTTAAGCAACCCCTGTGAATATGAAATGTAACTCATTTGGTTACTCGTAGTAATTATAAATAAAATTTTATGATTACACCCTTAAGACCGCTTTTCTTAATGAATCCCCCCCCCCCCCCCATTTTTTCCCCCCCCCCCATTTTTAAATTTTTTTAATATTGCTAATGCTGTTGTCATTGAATCCAAAACTGAAAAATACATGTGAAGAAGCAACCACTACCGAAACACATTGATATAAGATGGGAAGGGGGGGGGGGCTCTTTCAAATTCTAGTACATTGTATGTATTTGGATTATAGATGTGCATGTGTATATGAACTGAAATAGATTTATATCCATCCTCATGTCGTTGTGGGTTACAGTACGCTCACTTGATTCTCTCAAGTGAGTTTGTTACTGATATAAGTCCTGTAGTGATTCAGTGCTTACAGTAGTGAGTGCTTCTGAAAAGTTGATGAAATTAGTTGAAAGTCCACAGGCAGTCCCTGGTGTACAAGTGGGTTTCCATTCCCGATGGCATGCCAGAAGCAAAAAAATGGCCTAAAACCAGAACATCATAATCATAATGGCAATAAAAAGCGATTGATGCACTGTAAAACTGGTTTGTGTCGCTAAAAGTAAGCACGGTAAAGTCCAAATGTGAAAACCAAGACACCCGTAACCCTGGGATTGTCTGTTGATAAACAAAAAAAATGACATAATTATGTAATATCTTAACTTAGAGTCAGTCTTTAAAGGTGCATCCACTTGATTTATACATGTATTATAGGTACATACTGTATGTATTTCATCTCTCCGTGTGACTGATGTCAATTTTTTCACTACTTGTGAAACTTTTTAAATATGTCCATTAATTGGGATAACAGAGAAACTTTTTAAATATGTCCATGAATTAGGGTACCAGAAGAGGAGAAATAGATTTGTAGCAAGGACTGTAATGTCTTTCCTTATCCTTTTGTTGTAGTAAAATGCTATTCGTCAGGTAGGATGTGAATCAAGTTTGTGCACTATTTATGCGTATGTGGGGCTGTGAATTGGCGTACATTATATGACCTTACCACATGTAAAAGTTATAGAATTGAAACAAGCAAACAATATGCTGGCTTAACAGTTTGATAAATATTCCTATACAGGCAGTTCTTGAATTGGCAGCATCGGTTAATGGCATTTCGATGACTGGCTAACTCTGTTCGTTGACCAGATTTGTGGCGTTAGTAAGCAAATCAGTCTTGGTAAAGTGGTTTGTTGGCGTCAGTAGGCGGTTTATTGGCGCTGATAAGCGAGTTATTGGCACTTACAACGATGTAAACACCATTTATTACCATAATTATATCAGCATTTTTCAGTTGACCGGAATGGGAACCCTGCTGTTGACCGGGGGGACTGCCTGTAGTACTGTATGTACTATACAATGTATTACTCTAAACCCTTCTAACCATTAAAATTGTTGTTTTGCACTTTTTGTTTTCTATATTCTCTGGGAAATTGTGACAGCTGATTTTGTGATAGATTGCCACAACTATTTCAACTACTTCACTGGACTTTAGCATTTGATGCAAAATCCTCATTTCAGTTAAACTTACATCATACTGAAATATCCAAAGGTACTCATGTTTCCCCTCTGTTTTGTGGCTTCTCTTACACTTTCTTAAACTTATGACCCAGTCAGCTTCTCTCCCAAAGTGTCCAAGACCTACCAGTATAAAAAGCAATTAAACAAGAAATTTCGTATGTGAATATTGCCATGTGCCATGTTAGTACATAACACTATGACTTGTGCCCGGGAACTATATACGTACTACCAATGATAAACCCTAATCTGCTGAAATGATTCTGGAGGCGTTTACCCTATTCATATCCCGAGAGGCAATTTGGTCTCGCTACCAATGAGTTGAAGCTTATGTGGACCGCGGCTTATTTATTTTTCCCTTGTTCAGCTTTTTATATGCCCAAACAGCTTCAGTATATGTGATCTTAACAATCATAATTAGTCAGATGTAGTGGCCCATTATGGTGGGGGGGTGAAGTTTACATGTATAGTACGTACTTAGATAGTAGGATTGATTGCCCATCACTCGTTAAAAGGAATGTTTGTTGTTAATGACTACTATAGAATAATTTCTGAAAGTGGGATATCACATGGACTTTTTTTTGTCCCCTCCATGACATAGAGTTCCTCGCTAACCCCATAAATTTGATAAGCCATGGGATCGCTAGTGAAGCAGTAAGTTGGAGAGGGTGAAATAACTCTGCTTTCCCTTGTGATAACCCTTTTTTTGGTTTTACTACAGGGTATGATTTTAGTGTACGTATATGTGTAATGGATCTTATGTATTAAATGTAACAAATGAATTGGGCCTAATTAATTATACAGGCAGTCCCCGGTTATTGGCGGACTTTGTAATCGGCAATCTGGTTTCAAAATCAGCGATTTATGGTGCCACATCGGGCCGAGTTCGGGTTATCAGCGCCATAAGGATCCTTACGTTGCCATAAGAGTGCTTATGGCACTGATAACCAGTTATCGGCACCATTATGGCCCCATAAATTGCAGTTTCAGTTAATGGCGGGAACGGAACCCCTGCCAATAACTGGGGACTGCCTGTATTCTTAACTTGAAGCAGCTGTTGTTGTAATCCAGGTGCCAAAATAATCAGCATTTACTGATGAAATATACTTAGTAAAAGAGGTGTTTCTGCAATCCTTAACTAATTCTCCTTCATTGAAATTGTTGTGTTCACTTTCTTCATTGTTAGAAAGGGTTTACTTTTTGGGAGTTTCATAGCAGTAAAGAGCCAATATACTGTAAGGTAAATGTGTTATGTTTCCACGAAGTACAGCGTTGCTAAATTTTGATAAATCTTTTTGTTTGGTAAATTGCTTCTTTGAAGCAGCAAGTCCGAGTCGTAGTCCAGTGGTTTTAGTAGGTTGTTTCAAAGTACTAGAAAGGAGTTGTATTTTATTTATAGTAATGTTGTACAGTAAGAGTGCTATTTTACTCGGACTTTTTCAAGTGAGTTAGCCTGTAAGCCTTTCAATTTGCTTTGACATTTTCATGCTGTCAAGTGGTGGCTGTAATGAGGGTTTGTGTCCTCCTAGGGCTTAAGCGCTGCTGCTGAGGAGACGGCCGCATCAAGGGTCTACCCACGTGGCGGAAGTTGGACGCAGCAGGTATTCCAGTGTCCATATTGCAACAGGTCTACCTTCAAGCAAATGAGTGATTTGAAGCGTCACATAAGAACTCACACTGGTGAAAAACCTTTCAAATGCCCTTTTTGTGATTATCGCTCAACGCAAAGTACCCCCGTGAAAGCCCACGTTCTCAAACGCCATTCATCTTTTTGCAAATAAAGACATTCAAATGACAGTGAGTCCATATACAGTGGAAGATGAATTGCGTGAGTGGATTTACCTCACTGGGAGTGGTGTGCTGTGTTGATAGAGGGGATCAGTAGGGTTGAGTTGCACATGGGGTGGTAGTTCATTTTGCTGTTTGGTGTCTTATTGCTGTATTACAAAGAGCCAGTTCCAATCTGTAGATATTTACTATGGATGATGCGATAAACAATGTCCCATGTAAGGACCATTAGTTTTCTTTTATACAAATAAATTTTTTATGTAAAAAGTAAAATTTACGATATATATAAAAAATAAAGGTAAAATTCACGAAGGAAAGTGAAATGATGGAGTGCTGCGAGATCTTTGCATCCTATACTTAGCAGACTGCACTCTGTCGTTTCACTTTCCTTCGTGGCTTTTACCTTTATGTATATATTCATCACGTTCCAAATTTTTGTGATTCAGTTATACAGTTATATACATATGTATGTATTGGTAGGTAATATATAAATTGATGAAATTACCAAAAAAGTAAAGCACTTTTATTGTATTGAATCATACAGGGCCTTGTGCTCATGAATGTAAAACATTATACATGTTAGTTTCCCATTTAAAAGTAACGGTAACCTCATTGGTTTGGCAGTAAATGTAACATATGTTCACTGTTTTTTTCTTTGAAAGTTTAGTAGCTTGTGTTGCAAAAAGAAAGATGAAGTACTACTATAGGTTTTAGAAAGCATAAATCCAGGAATATTGTACATACTGAGTTTGTAGTCTAAATTGAATATATTTATATGAAAGTTGATCTGTTGTAATGATTAACCTCCCCATGATTTGGAGAAGTTTGACAATTTGATGGTAAGTCATGAAAGACCTCTCTGTATACAAACATATATGTAGCAACAGCGAGAGATGTATTCTTAAATATTTTTGTTTTTTATAGCAAGATGTGTTGTAAGTACTGTAAATTTGTAAAAAAAAATCTGTGATTTTAGTTGAGTTCTTTTGGGAGGGGATGAAGTACGTTTAGAACCATCGATTTGCTTATAAGTCTTCCAAGTGGGATGGTTATTTTAGAAGTAGCAGCTGTTTCTGGTCTTCCAAGGGTTTTTTTTTTTTTTATGTATGTGATTCTCAGTGTGTGTACTGTATGCGATTGAGGGTCAGAGGTGATGCTGTGTTGAGATTTTTAAATTTATAGTTGTGTAGATCCTTTATTTTATTAATAAGACTTCCAAGTGGGTTGATCGTGGTTTTTGATGCAGGTAGACAGACAGAGGCACAGAGGGTTGAATAAGACCAAAACGCTTCAAGGTCCATGATTCAACTCAAAAGCATTCCCTTCAATTTTGATAAAAAGTCTCAGCATTTTAACAAAGGTAGCAATCTACTTTGGGTCTGGTGATCAGTTTCTGATGGGTCAGGGTGACTTTGTAGTAGTTTTAACATTAGGTTGAAAAAAGAAAATTCCTGCATGCACATAACCTCCTCAGTTTTCCTCTCTTTATTCCCTTTCATTGCCATTGCCTTTGCGGTCTTGTGTTGAGACAGTTAAGTAGGTTATTTTGTAAAAGGGTCTAAAATACTGTACATCACTGTGCTCAGCCATAGCTTGAAGTTATTCTGAATTTTAAGGGTTGCCATGCCGTATCTGGGGAATCAATGCAGCTTCGCTTGCCAATTTACAGTCTTGCCATTGTGGTGTTTTTCTGTTGCACTACAACCAGCCACTTCACGTTCGTAATGATTGTTGTTCAGTACTTATTTTGGATGTTTATGAGGCCCCATCCATCACCTGAATTATAACTTTACTTCTGATCTTGCGTACGGTTTGTAATAGTTGTTACGTTAGTTTGGGATGAGCTATTAAATTTTGTATTACATTGTTAAATAGTATATTTCTTCATGACTATTATCGTATAATACTACCTTTACCAAGATTCCTGTCACATTCCAAGTGCCTTGGCTGTGGCTGCACCTAACGTTTAGCCAACCAGCCATCCAATTTTGTACTTGCGTGATTGGGGTTTCTCTTTCATTGTTGAGGGTTAAGGTGGTTTGACTTGAAGGAGGCTGGTGGTGATATTTGACCTCTTACATCTAGTTGTCCAGTCCTTGACTGTTTTTCAGTGAAGCAAGCTGTTATTCAGATTACTACTGGAGACAGCATGAGTGCAGTTTTACAGCATTTTATTCCCCTCTGGTAACTGATTTTGTTTTCTGCCAAAAACATTGCATGCTTAGATTTAGGTAGTGGCATTACCATTGTAGTAGCTGTTTAAATAAATATAAACTTAAGCCTTTTGGAATATTTTGTTTAGTGAGACAAAGCCTTCTTCGACAGCATGCCCTGGTTAGATATCACTGGGCCAGCCTGGCTGTCAGGAGCGCCTTCGCTGCCGCTGCGGCTGTCACTTCTTCTTCTTTCTCCTCCTCCTACTCCACCACCACCCCCCCCACCTCAACATCAGCATCAGCTTCAGCTTCAGTATCCGCATCCGCCTCCGCATCGGCATCCGCACCAACGCCACCAGGCATTGATGTCAAAAACAAGTTTCGCTGCTACTTCTGTAACTACACCTCGGTTGCCAGAACCAATCTCGAGAACCACATGCGCACCCACACTGGCGAGAAACCGTTCGCTTGCTGGTTTTGCCCCTATCGATCTACTCAGAAAGGAAACCTCAGGACGCACATAAAGAATAAGCATTGATGTACTCAAGTCTGTGTGTATAGCTTGTAGGAGTAATGGTAGGGAATTTTTGACTTCTCCATTTTCGTCCTCTTATGTTAAGGTGGATGTTTGCACCCCTGTAGCCTTTGGTTAAGCTATTGTTATGACTGTTAGGAATTTTAAGTTTATTGTTCTGTGTAGGTTTGGAAAGTTTAAGCTATGACGTAGTCACATTGGTAATGAAGAGGACGAGTCTGTATGAAGAGCCCACATAAATACAAGTAGTATTTTGTTCATTTTTGTGTTGATATATTTGCTTTTCTTTCTTTGGCATTTGCAGATATTAAAAATTTGTTAACATTTTCGCCTTAGTTGTCAATAGATAAATGTAACACCTGAAAACAGAAGTGTTTGATTTAGAGTAATTTTAATAGTAGGATATTCACAGCGAGTATTTTACACTCTCAGGCATAGTTACTAATATGTTGTATTCCTTGTACTGCTTTGTAATCTCGCTAAACATCCAGGACTACTGAAAGTCACAAGCGTGTCGATCAGTTGTATTGTTGAGTTTGATTCTTGACTCTAAATAAGTACAGTTTTAGTATTAATTGATTTTAAATAATTCATCAGTGCACTGCTCTATTTTAAAGGAGATATATGCAGTACCTGTAGTGTGAATTGCACATTTATATTTTGTGGGAAATTGTGCTGAGTTTGACCAAAAACATTAATCCTTATTTTCATGTGATTCACAATACGTACTTTATAAAAGTGCTGCTGTAGCGAGTTTTCATTTTTATTTAATAATAATTCACCTCGAAAGAATTGAATTCTTCAGTCATCGCATTCTGGTTTTGTTTCAAGGTTGAAAGATTATTCAGATGGTTTCCAGTTGGTCATCTTTTGAATAAAGGAATAGAAATATTTTACTTTCAGAAGGACTGAAATTAAGACCACATTTAGGCAGCAAAACTTCTCAGATTAAATAAGTTAAAACAGCATATTCATGTAACTAACTAAACAAGTCACTCCTCTCTTATAAGAATTTAGCCTTAGGGAAAGTTATGTAAAACAAGGGAAATTAAGTTGTACTTTGGTACATACAAAATTTAAGGGAACATCAAGCAGTTTCAAAATTTAAGGGAACATCAAGCAGTTTTTGAAAGAATAGTGCATGACTCAGGGATTCCTTTCTGTTGACAAGAAAGCATTGTGACAAACATTTCGTTTTGCACTGCTGTTCAGTGCATAAAAGCTGAAAAGAGGGCACAGAAACTAGTGGGATACATAAAGAGGCAGTTCAAATACAGAAGCAAGGAGATGGTGCTGCAGCTCTACACATTTATAGTTAAACCTCCTCTTGAATATGCAGTACAGTTTTGGTCACCAACACTAAGAAAGGACATAAATAGATTAGAAGGGGGTTCAAGCAAGAGCCACAAAGTTAAGTCCATCCATCAGGCAGATAGGTTACCAAAGACGACTAGAGAGCATGAATATGTATGGTTTAGAAACAGGACAATTGTGAGGACAACTAATAGAAATATTCAAAATACTAAAAGGCATAACAAAAGTAGACACTAACCTATCTATATTAAACGAAAGCCATACAAGAAATAGTAATGGATGGAAACTAGAACTGAAGAGATACAACACATCTCATTGTGGAAACTTCTTTACATACAAGATATGACACTTGGAATAAACTGCCACCAGATATAAACAGCAACAGTGTGGAAGAGTTTAAAAGAATGCTAGACAAAATCATTAGGAGGACACTGTGAATGCACAGTAAAACTTGCTTCTAGAGATAAGTGAGCACTCAACATCTCAGATGGACTAACAAGTCTTTGAGACATCCTAATCCTTGTAACACTCTCTTTCTCTCAAAAAGGGTAAGGACTTATTAGGCAGAGATGTCAGTTGTACATATCATAGTTTGATGGTAAACATGATTTACAGTAAAAATATGAAGGTTTTCTGGTCTATTTTATATCATTTCTATTTAGTTCTTACATTTTTAGTAATCGATGCTAATTAGTTCCATATTGGGTTATGTTGGTCAGAGTGATACTTGGTGTTTTAGAACTGACACTTGGTTTGTTTTTCATTTGAATTTTTTTTATTTGTGATCATTGTTAAGGTTAGGAAATCCCAGAATTCTAGATTACAATTTTTTTTTATGTACTACACCTGTAATGTAAGTAATGGGTGGATGGCTAATTATGCTAGTCTCCAGTTAAAAATATAATCAGTGAATAAAAAAACAGTACGTACATAGTAGTAGTTCATGAAACACTTGTTTATTATTGTATTAAAGAGTTGTTTCTCAAGGGACGTTCACTAACATTAAATACTTTTTGGTAAATACTTTTTGGTGGCAAAATTTTTTTTTATATATTAAAAGAGTAAATGGTTAAAAAAATCATCCACTTCATGAAAGGTGACACTAGAGCATTGTAAGAGGATTGGGAAGTAGATTTTGAGTGTCTAGGTGTCAGAAGAGATTATAGAGAGATGCCAACAATGTAGGTTGGTTTCAACTGATATGTATCATAATAAGAATGGATGGTAGGAAATGAGGAGTGATGGGGTGAGGGTTTGTTCAGCTCGGTTGTTTGTATAGTAGTATATATGTGTTTTAGGAAAAAATAAACGAGAACTTTAGATATTGTCGGGGGAAAGAAGATTTGATTTCCAGTGACATACTTAGTGATTGAACACTGATGATTATGTTTTAAGACAACTGCAATTTCATTTTTGATTGCTTTCTCTCTGTTTTCCTCCTCAAGGAAGTTCGTATAAAGAACCGCATACACTAGTTAATGATAAAGGTAAGATTAAGAAAAATATTTTTATATCAAGGAAGTTTTTATGTCTACTATTCTTAGAGGACATTATTTGCTTTAATGATGAGAAGCTGGGATTATAGTTTGAGTACACAGGCAGTCCCCAGTCAAAGGCCGGGGGTTCCTTTCCCTGCCGAGTCCCGATAACTGGAACATCGCAGTAATTATGGGAACAAATGGCATTTATGACACTCGAGTGCTGATTGTCGCCAAAAATTGCTTACCGATGCTGATAAACTGCCTATAGATGCTGATAAACCTCTTACTGGCACAGAAAATCTGTCTACATTGTCATACTGGCACAGAAAATCTGTCTACGTTGTCATTAGCCAAACGCCATTAACCAATGCCGCCGATAAGTGGTGACTGTCAGCACGGCATTAGTCCTATTCAGATGAGCAGTGATATCTTGTGAGTGTTACAACAGTAACATCTTGATTTGCATTTGCAAAGAGCCTGTGGTAAAGTTTATCCCGTCAGTCCTCTGTAAATGTTACAACAATAATATTTTCATTTGCTTAAATAGTGCCTGTGGTAATGTTTATTCCTAAAGTCATCTATTACTTATTCAGCTGCAGTGCAACTTTGTTCAGTTTCATCAGTCAGTCCATTTGTGTGGTATGTTATAGTGGATGTTAATTAATCGTGTACATTTAGTTTGAGGTGAAACATCTTAAAAATTGAGTTTGTTCTGGTTGATGTTTTTGGTCATTATTCCTGCTTGTTGCTGTTTGTTGAATGTTGAAAGAAACCTGAATTGTAAGTTTGTAGTGTAAAAAACTGATTCAGAACTATTTGTGGATGAATGTGGGACATTTTATTTATCCAGGTTGTAGCTGTGTTTTCCAGTTTTTCATTGTATAAAAGTATGTTATTGTTGACCGAAATTTCAATTGAGGAAATTTGTACATTGATGCAGAATTTGCTACAAACAGGCTAGAAGTTGTGTGGCTTGGATGATAAAATTTCATATTGTAGTTTTTATTGAATGATATTTAACAAAATTATTCAAAAAAACTGTTGGTTTTTCAATTCAAGTGATGGATTGACCAGTTTCTGTAGCTGTGTGTTTTGGAAGCTTTTTTGCTTTACGTGTAGTACTGTATTCGTTTTGAGACACTGTGTAAGACAACCCTTCCCTACAGGTGAGCTATGATGCCAGTAATTTCATGGCCACGGGAAGGCAGCAGGAACCGACAGAAGGTGGAAGGGTCTCCAATAGTAATGGTAGCAAGTTGTACCACTGCCAGTATTGCCCCTACACCACCCGTTTCTCTTCGGATGTAAAACGTCACCTCCGTATTCATACTGGCGAGAGGCCCCACCGTTGCCCCCACTGTCCTTTCTCGTCCATTACGAAGGATAACTTGAGGAAACACTTGATGACCCATACGGGTGAAAAGCCATTTTCATGTCCATTGTGTTCCTACCGTACTTCTGTTAAGTCTATTCTTAAGGGTCACATGGCTAAACACCATCAGATTCAGCAACCAGATACCCCTACTTGTCAGAGATATGATGACTTCTACATTTAAAGGTTGCTTTAGTGAATAGGGAGTGAATCTTTGTGTTTGTGTGTGAGTGAGTGTGTGCACAGCAGAAAAGTTTCTTGCATCAAGAATTTGCGGTATCTTAAGCAGTAAGGTAGTAGTATTACAACAGTGAAGATCATATGTTATTGAAGCTCGTTGTGAAAGACTTGTCTGAATAGTTTGGAGAGTTTTGATGACACGATTTGTGGCAGATTATATGAGTTACTTGATACCACATACCACAATTACAGAACTGGTAGAAAACAGAATAGATTTGCTGTAATAGATGGAAGTTTCATATGTATTTAGCTCATTTAGATATTTTTCTTTTGCCATCTGACAGAATTACAGATTTTATGGAGAAGTCAGAACTTAAAGTGAAGTACGGTAAGTTTTATTGTGTCATGGCCAAAGTGACTGCAGTTTTAATTTTATATATTCATATACTCAACTTTGTAAATATGTACTTACTGTATGTATTTTTCAATATATGTAGATATGTATGTTCATATACATACATAAAGAGAAAAATGTTTGTTTTCATTTCCATAAAAAAGTGTAATACTTTATAGTTACTCAGGATTTCACATTAACTACAGGAAACATCTGCAATTAAGCTCGAACACGTTAAGGAATTGATGAATTGGCTTAAAGTGAAGAGTTTAGTCTACTACCCCCCCTTTTTTTTTTGTGGAGGGGCGATTGGTTTTTTCTCAAAACATATTTCACACATTTGGTTGGATTTCATCACTAACATAAAGAATTTTCTAGCTACACTTGGGCCCATTACCCATTCAATGAGCATCAGTTAGTTAGGAAACAATTTGCTGAGAGGCCAGAGAAGCACTTACTATTTTTGGGAGGTTTTCCAACCAAAGCGGTTAAAAACAGTGCCGTTAAATTCTTTTCTCCGCCTCTCTCTGGGCAAATCTGCACTTAATGGGAAAATATCACTCCGGTAGACTTCTGGACGTGTCCTCATTATTTTGACCTGTAGGTGACAAATTCTCTGTATGGAGTTTAGAAACATTTAGTAATACAGTTCAAGAATTAAGGGAAATAAAGAAATTTATATGATGCCCTGCATACGGTAAAACAGAAGTAAAATATGAAGCTTTGCAGCGGTGTGATTTCCTTGAGTGCAGTTGAAGGTGACTGTAAATTTTAGTGTAGAAAGCTTTGTCAGTGTTTTTTAAGAAAGCCTTGCCCGTTCCAGCTACCACAACATTTTTATTTCAAGTCAGCCTTGAGGTTGTCATGTAGGATTTTCATCCAATTCTGTTTTTAGGAAGGGAAAAGGTCCTATCAAAAAGAGCATATATTTTTTTAGGATAGGAAAAGGTCCTATCAAAAAGAGCATCACAATAGCGCTGAATAATCCCTATGGATTCCAGTGCTTGGCTTCAAGCCTAAATTTCGTATTCTTATTCAAAAAGAGCATACTGTATGGGAATTTGTCCTTTATAGCTATTCCATCACTTCCTGTTGTCTTGAACAAGTGGTGTATTGTAGGCAAAAGTGTTCTCAGTCACGACTGGAGTCTGACATTTGACCTACAAAATCGTTGTGATTCTCTCTCTCTCTCTCTCTCTCTCTCTCTCTCTCTCTTCTCTCTCTCTCTCCTCTCGTCTCTTCTCTTCTGTGAGTTTTTAAATTCTCTCCTCTAGAATGACTTCCCTTTAGTTACCTAAGTCATATGGTAAATGGTAATAAATACATTAAAATAAGTTTGTGTATATGAAACTATTATTTCCAGTTCTTTTTGGTGTAAAGGTGTCAGAATAGGAAACAGAATTTTTCCTCAATCGTAACTGTTTAGTCACATGCATACTCAGTTGGGTGGACGTCATCCCATACAGGTAGGGCTGGACAGGGGTCGCGAGATGTTCCAGAGGATAGCGGTAACCTTGCAAAGTGTGAAGAACAGCAACAACAGTGGCAGCGATAGTGGAGCTGGCGTCAAATTGCATCGGTGTTCGTATTGTTCTTATAGGACCTACATAACGACAAACCTAAGCAACCACATGAGGACCCACACCGGCGAGAAGCCGTTCCCCTGCCCGCATTGCCCATACAGGGCTAATCAGATGTCCAATCTTAAGTCCCATTTGCGAACGCACACCAAGGACAGACCTTACGCTTGTCATTTGTGTTCCTATTGCGCATCAAATAAAAGGAGCCTCGACATGCATGTTTGGGCAAAACATGGTGTTAATGTTCCCCAGCAACTCAGTTGATAATTGCATATTCTACAGTATATGTACAAGTATTTTTTGTAAATTAGCTTCTTGAAGTACGTACATATACTAGTATGTAGTACTACAGTATTTTTGGTACATATTTGCATTAAGGAATACACTCCTCGTAATGTTATTCATATTAACCTAGTAGAACAGGGTAGTTGATGATCACCAAATTAGTTTGTCTTCTTATGGAAGTGTACTATGTATTTTATTTTGTCCTAATATTATTTACCATTGGAATGTTCCCATACCCTGCACTTATAGTGGAATTAAGACCTGCGAATGTCTGCTGTAACTTTTCCATAAGCGTCCTAAAACGTTTTTGATAATATAAGTATTTTCATTTTCATGTTATTTCATAATCTTTAATGAACGGATATTACTGTATTCATTGCTCACTCCCCCAGACTGACTTAGAATGTTCATTTTCTTGTACACAAAATTTCAACATTAAGATGTTAATATATCCTGTAAGAACTAACATAAAAAAAGGAGGATATTAAATTATTTATTATGTAAGTCTCCAGTGCCTGACTTGTTTTGAGTGGTACCAATCATCATTTAACAATAATAATGGTAACCTGTTAATTCATTTGATTGTTATTCATTTTAGCTTTTTTATTTTTTATTTGTATATGTAGCACATTTGTTAACCATATTTTTTGGGATATCTAAGGAACCAAGTTTTTTTATTAGTCATATAAATGATTAAAATGGGTTTAGCGGATACAGCTGCCCCAGCAGTACAATTGTGGGGAATATTTGATGTTAAGTAATCTAGTTTTGAGTTACTCTGTGCCAAGAATGGTGATTTCTCATCATAGGTAAACTTGAATAGAAACTGTCATAAATCCAAGTTACTGGATTTGACCAGGTTATGAACTGGACGGTTACAGTATTAGGAAAATGTGGAATATAAGGCACTTCCCTAATTTAACAATAGGCCATGAGGAGTGGATGTTTAGTTATGAATGAGTTACGAAGGCCTTACACTTAGCAGTTTTCTTGAGCATCATCTTTTCATACACTTAACTGTGCGATCTTTAGTGATAGCTGCATACCTTTTCTGCATTTGTGGTTACCATCTGCATCATTGAGACAGGTAAATGTCCTCCCTTACAGGTGAGGCTGAGTACCGATCACGAGGGAAGGATGCAGGATGCAGAATTTGGAATGCACGGAGAAGAAAATTTCACCAGTAACACTAGAAAGGGTGGTTTCAAGATTCACTATTGTTCTTACTGCTTTTACAGAACAAGGTACGCCACTCGCCTTGCCAGTCACATTCGGACTCACACCTGGGAAAAACCATACGTACGTCAGCATTGTCCGTATGAGGAATCCCAGTTAGCCCTCATTAAGGTTCATATGCGAACGCGCACTGCAGAAAAACCGTTTGCTTGTCATCATTGCTCCTACAAGTCCTCGCAGCTGGGTAATCTCAAGAACCACGTGCGCACACATACGGGGGAGAAACCATTCTCTTGTGAGCTCTGTCCTTACAAGTGTGCACACTTGTCTACTCTTAAGAACCACATAGTACTTAAGCATCGTCATGTTTAATATTTCTGCCTTGGAGGTTTAAATGTGAAATGCATTTTTTCACAGTCTTGTCTATTTTGGTTTAGATAAATATCTAAATTTAGGAACTTTTGAATTTGTCATATTTGTCAAAAAGAAATAAAAAGGAAATGGCTGTTTGTATTTATTCCTCTTGCCGGAACCTGCTTCCTATGTTATATTAGCTTACACTTAGGAAAGTGAATTTAATTCTGGCAGACAGTGTAACTTTGGCTTGTGACGTATGTTGGTTTCATTGTTTTTTCCCTTTACACCATGTCCTGAGATAGTCCCAGAATGTCTGGATAATATTCCCATTGGCCGTCTTCATTGAATGGATTTCCCACTCAATATGAATTATCGGGAATCATCCATATATTCCATATTGACCCCCAAATAGAGAATGACTTGAATCGTAATCTCTGCCGGGACGTGTGAAGTGGGCGAGCTGATTTTGGGGGGGGGGAACAGTTATACTAGACACAAGCCAATTGAACGGCTTAGTGGATATCTTTTTGTGATCGTGGTATGTAATAGCATTTCTAAATCGCCAAAGGTTGGTTTAAAGCTGTATGCTTGCAATAAGCTAATTTGTTGATTGCAATGTATTGCTGAGTTTTAATGTGTGCACTTCCATGTAGTTTCCATACGTGGAATATTTGTAGACCTATATATAGGTTTGGCAGATTAATTATGTATCCTTAGGGCTTAAGAACGAATGTTTTATGAATTCATGGTTTTCTATTCAAGATTCAGTGTCTTAAAAGGGCAATTGTTTTACATATCAAACAAATCGGGATCCTTGAATTTGGGTAAAAAGGTACTGTATAATATTGAGGAAGATTTTGAATATAACCTGTGTTGTGGATGTGTACTTGTAATTTAAACCTTGCTGTGTGTAAGATGACATACCCTGTTGAATCCTTATTGAGATGGGTAAATGTCCTCCCTTACAGGTAGGGCTGGGCAGTCATCCAGAAGATTGGTGGCAGAATGCAGCAGGTGGTATGCCAAGAGCACAGGCTTTCAGCAAAAGCACCGCGGGAGCTGGCAGAAAGAGGCATTCTTGTCCGCACTGTCCGTACAGTACCAAGTCGGTTACTAGCCTTGCCACTCACGTTCGGACCCACACTGGGGAAAAACCATATGTGTGTCGGTATTGTCCCTACAAAGCCAGCCAGTTGGGTCATATAAAGGTCCACATGCTGACACATGGTGCAGAAAAGCCTTTTTCTTGCCAGTTTTGCTCATTCAAGTCTTGCACGTCGAGCAATCTCAGAGTTCACATGCGTACTCATACCGGGGAAAAACCATTCTCTTGCGAGCTCTGTCCTTACAAGGCTACGCGAATGACTAGTCTCAAATATCACATGCATACTCATAAATGATATGTGACTCATAGTGCCAAGTAAACTATTGTATCAGGAAAGGTCACATTTTTTGGTATAAACTTGGAATACACTGAAAATCAGCAGATAGATGTGTTTAGCAGGAGAGTATTAAGTAATTCTTTGCGGATGTGGTGTGTCTTTATGAGGGACGAATATCTTATCATCATGAGGAACTCAAAGGTGAAATTTCCAGCTTTGCATTTTTAGCCGAGAAAACTGAAATAACTGGGGACTGTCTGTATGCATTTTACATACATATGTGTGGCAGTATATACTATTATGTATTTTACTAAAACCAATCCAAATATCCTGAAATATCTGAAGTTCAATATTAGTACAAAAAGGTAAAAGTAGAAGTTTTACATTTCATTGCCAACAGAAGAATTGCATCAAATCGTTATTAGGGTGACTGGGGACAAGTAGTGAAGTTGGTTGATGGAACAAAAGTGTATTTTAACAAATAAAACACAATGATTGGTTATGACATAATATACTGTCTATTCATACACTTGAAAATCGGTAACTAAAAAGGAAAATATAATAATTTACCAATGCATGAACCTTATGATGATGATAAAAGATATCACTCACACACTCTCCAGTGGTAGTGTACATAGAAAAAGTTTTGTTTTTGTAGTACTGTACAGTAGTTTTAATTTATGATATAAGTTATGAGATTAATATATATTATATATTGTATATAATATATATATATCTATATATATATATTTAATTTTGATATATATATAATATATATATTAATTATATTATATATATATATATATATATATATTATATATATGTATTATATATTTATATATATATATTTTTTTTTTTTTTTTTTTTTATTATCACTCTGCTTTTTGCTTTGAAGGCATAGTGACAAATGTTTAGAATTCAAAAGTTGAACAAAATAGGCAAGGTTATGCATTTGTATTGGCAGTAGTGCCATGTATCGGTTATCTGTAATTTGAACCTGTACAGGCCAGTGACCTTTGATGTCGAGTAATGTAGGCAGATGGGTAGATGGAAAGCTATTTTGATACCAGACTAGATATTTCTTTCTGTGGGAGTCTTTATTCCATAAAAACATTTATATGATTGAAAGCAGTAAAATAGATTTTTCACAGTGCAAGATGACAAGTGTGATCTGAAGAATGTACGTAATTGTTTTTAAGTTGCTTACTGGGTTTTGTTCTGTAGCAGCAAGAGGCACCATTTTGCCAATGATACCATGTACGTATATATACAACAACTATCTTATTAATTTAGGAAGAATTAGTAAGTGATTGATGATTAAACTTGGAGTCCATTACAAAAGTGAATTTGTACAAGGGAACCTGATCAGTCTGTGCCTTATTTTTTGTTTTGTCTTGAGAATAATGTTTTGATTTCAAATAAAGATTACAAAAGGATTATGGTGAAAATAAATTTTGATTTCAAATAAAGATTACAAAAGGATTATGGTGGTGTTTGAATACCTATTTTTTTTATAGTGATTTTTTTTTTATCACTAATTGAGATAGGTAAATGTCCTTCCCTACAGGTAGGGCTGGGTCATGAGATGGTGATGCAAGAGGACGCAGTTGCGATACAAAGAGCAGAGCCTTTCAACAGTGGTGTTAGAGGAGCTGGTGGCAAGATCCATTATTGTCAGTTCTGTTCTTACAGTACCAAGTCGACTACTTCCCTTGCAACTCACGTCCGGACCCACACTGGGGAGAAGCCATTTTCATGTCAGTATTGCCACTACAAGGCCAGTCAGTTAAGTCACCTCAAGTCTCATGTCCGTACACATACCGCAGAGAAGCCATATTCGTGTCGGTTTTGTCCCTACAAGGCCAGTCAGTTGGGTAACTTGAAACGCCACCAGCGCAGTCATGTCGGAGGGAAAGAAGTTTCTTGTCTCCACTGTTCGTACCAGGGCTGCATCAGAAGACGACTTAGGCATACATATGAGTATGCATGTTAAAGCAACAAATCAGTTTTTGTGAAGGTATCAAGAGCCACAAGGTTCGTCATTAAATTCGTTCATCTTTTAGAAATGCAAGGCCTCTGGGCAATAGTGTAGCTGGTAGATGAAGTAGTTAGGAAATTTACCACATTTCACAGCATGAATTTTGCTGAAGTTTCTGTATACTGTCAGATCTTAATTTGGTAGGAGGAATTTGTTAATTATACCCACTTCCATTCTCAGTATACAGCACAGAAGTCTTTTTAATTGTCTTGTGTGAATTGGGATGTTTTTTAAAAGCTTGTTTTCCCCACAATTGGTGTTTTCA
This sequence comes from Macrobrachium nipponense, assembly GCF_015104395.2. Taxonomy (NCBI): domain Eukaryota; kingdom Metazoa; phylum Arthropoda; class Malacostraca; order Decapoda; family Palaemonidae; genus Macrobrachium; species Macrobrachium nipponense. The sequence goes on along the minus strand of NC_061091.1, from coordinate 77,151,477 downwards.
CTGACAACACCCTTGATCATATTCTTGTGAGTTCATGTAAATTCTGTTGCTAAAGAATTTGGGTTCATGCTAATGGTTAAAGAAATAAAGCTTGCATGTTCCAATTTTCACTGCTGGCCTCTTGAGAGATTAAGTATTCTGCTCATTGTTATGTGAATTACAATATTTTTGCAGTTATCTCAAAGAAATGCTCTTGAGCAAATATGTGAATGAATGCTTTAAACTTCAAGATATTAGTCAAGATAGGCAACTGTTTATGTTGTCTTTTGGGAAAATGTAGCTGATGTACATTCTGCCATGAAATGTTCTGTTTAGCTGTAAATGAGTCCACAGTTTCTAAGGCTAAGCAATGGACCATCTACTCCTATCTCCCTGAGTTTGAAAACAGGGGCCATGTGATCAACATGGTTAAAAGCAGCATTAAAGTCAAGATGTGCACTCTTTTATCTAGTAATGATACCAATTCTCCATCATGTTAATTTCAGCGAAGTAACCAGGAGTTTTAATAAAACACAAATAGAAAATACCTGTTTGTTTTACATGTCTATTAGCAACAAGTTTTGTTGAAAGATTCCAAGTTTCCTTGTTCTAAGTACGTTCTATTGGCTCTTTGAGTTAGTGTACTTTTTTTTTTTTCCCCTCCATAATTTGATACATCACACCTTCTACTACCAATAGTTTGGTAGAAATCACCATCACTATTCATGATTTTCAGCATCTTTGTTTCTTGGGGGGGGGAGGGGGGTGTCTAGATATGAAATAAAATACTCTCTAAGTATCTTTCAATTCCTTTAATACTGTAGTCCATTATATTTGATGGAATTTAGAGGGTGATTTATGAAGCCCCTGCTCATGTCTATCTAAGGAATGTTAAAGTATCTGCCAAATACTAGTTCTTTCTTTTGAAAGTAATAAACAAAGTATAGGAGACTTTTAATATCTAAAGAGTTGGAAAATTACCGTTAGCATTCCAGTCAGGATGCATTTGAATCTGCTAGTTACAGATCAGTTACTCAAACCCTTTGCGGTCTGTGAGCTAATGGAAAAGACGATTAATGCCAGACTAGTTTGTGGTGTTTGGAATCTAAAGGTTAAGATTTCTGTCCCAGGTTGGTTTGAAAAGGGTTGATCCACTGGTTAGAGAAGCCAACTTTTTCCAGCGAGGTTGCTGTGAGGAGCAGAGTAGATTTATTGCACTGAAAAGGCACGTGACACAGTTACTCTTTTGTCAGGTGGGTTCATAAAGGTAAAGGGTGGGAAGTATTGACTAGGTCTTGATTCAGGAGGGAGGATTTCCGCGATGAAGTATCCATAGGTTGTGCATTTTGTGGTATTGTTAGCGTCATCGTAGAGGGTGTTTCCTCTCCTGTAAAGAGTATGTAATGTCTTTGTTGGTGACTAGCAATCTACTGCACTATCTTTATAAACATTTGCAAGAGGCTATCAGTGGCATCAGTAAATAGTTGGATGAATATGGTTCAGCAGGTAGTAAGTCTGTTGATTTACCGTGTATACTTGGGTAGATTTTACATCAGTGCTGACGGGAGTTAAACAAATTTCGTTACAGAGTGAGGCCTCCAATAATGCCATCCAGTTGTACTTTGGTACGAAATGCCTTAAAATCTAATCTTTGTAATGTTAACGAATACCTGTAACACAAACTGCTCCCTTGTACGTGATTAGGATTAATATTACAAATCACACATGCAAGAATAAAAAAAACAACAAAGGTATTTGAGGAAGTTAAGAGGTTGGCCTACTATTTTTGGGGTTGATCTTTACTTACCTGGAAGTTGTAGTTTGCTGTCAGTCTTTGTTAAGCTATTCTTTGGTATAGTTTTTTTTTGCATTTATGAACCGAGTGGATTGTGTTCCTTGAAAAATGAGTTTCTTACTAAATTTTATGTCTCTTGAACGAGGGTAAGCCTGTTCTTCAGCTGTCTGTGCTTCTTTAGTGCGTATTCTCTATTGGTTATTTGTGCCCAAATCTTGTCTTGAGTAAAACAAAAATCAAGATGCAGTGGTAGACAAAATTGGCAACCATGTTTGATACAAGTAGCGTAATTAGCTTTTTCTTCTTCTGTCTTGTGTAGAGATTAATTAAGTTCAGATTATGTTATGACTCCCATTTTATGTGGGGGTTGACTCAGACCCTTTTTGATATCTGATTGAGTTGGGTGAATGTCCTTCCTTGCAGGTAGGGTTGGGTTGTAATCAAGAGATGATGGAGGCATCACATTCAGCGCAAAGGACAGGAACTTTCTACTGCACCAGTACACCCGTGAACGGCAAGATGTATTATTGCCAGAGATGTCCTTACAGAACCAAGTCGACGACTTGCATTGCTCATCATATTCGGATTCACACTGGAGAGAAACCGTACTCTTGTCGTTATTGCCCGTATAAGACCACTCAGCTGGGCAACCTGAAGCGCCATGTCTTCACTCACAAAACGGTCCAGCCTTTTTTGTGAGTTCGCCGTCTGTATCGTGTCCAGAGATTCCCAGAGAAGAGGGATTTTTCCCAATGTTCAATCACTAGGAAACTTGTTAAATTGAAAGGGTTCTGTCTGAAGAATTAATGTTGCTGTTGTGTAGCACCTTTTTGATATTGTAAGGTTGTGTTACAGTGTAGTGTTATAGTTGTGTGTAAGACAATCACTGTGAAGTATTTCTAGATGTGATGTCTGAAGTTTAATTGTTTGCCATGAAGTTTCTTAACATAATCTTCTGGTAGTAAGGGATCAGTTGGTAATTTTTTTTTTCTTGTTTCATTGAATTCAGTAAGTAACCTGCGCAATCAAATATTGTACTGTAGATGATAACAAAAAGTTCTGATAACTCCGTCAGTTGTATTTCAGTGCAAACTTAGTTGAGACAAGTACCCAAAGTGTGATGGAACTAGAATGAAAGAAATAACTACTTAATGTACAGTTGGTGAGAGTTTTTGTAGGTGGCTAGATAAGTATGAGAAAGCTACCTTGTAGAAGGAGAGGGACCACTCAGTCGATAGTGGCAAGAAAATAACACTCATAGAAAAGAAAGCAAGAACACCTGGCAGTGAAGGAAAAAGTGAGTTCTAGGAAAATGTGAAGGTTACACCTTTTGTGTAGATGAATAGGTTTTGAATTTGAACCTCTCTAGAAAAAAAAATGTTATGAGAGCACCCAAAATGTGAGAGCAGTTTTGTAAACGGACAGTTTAGGCCAATTTAAACTTCTGTTGGAATGAAGAACTGTACAACATTGAAATGAAAATATTACTCATTTTAGAAGGAGATTTATCAGGTTTGGCTCATTCAGTCTTAACAATTCTTGTGGAAGTAGCTTGTGAAGATAGAAAAAGATGATTGAAGCAAGTCACAAATATCGAAAAGTGATTATATCTCAAGATGTAGATGATAGTTAAATGGAGAAATTATTGAAGGATATTGGCATGTAATGGGTGAGAAAATGAGATGAAGGTTGTTTCACTTAGAAAAAGCATCAACATTAGCTGTAAATCTGAAATCATAAAAAAAGAAAAAAAAAATACTGAAAGGACAAGTTAGGTGAGAGAAAGAAAGTGAAGAATTGCTACTAGGAAGGAAGGTAAACATTGCAATTAAGAGAGATGAATAAAGGTTTGAATTTTTACCAAATAGCAAAGCAATTACTTGAGACCTTTGGCTGATATATACTCGTGTGCTATAGGACTCTTGACATAACAATGTTAGGGATTGGCATACACCTGAGGTAGATGCCTGGATCCATGACAGAGGATTCTTATGGTTTTGGGGAACTGACCATAACTCTGTAATGTAGCAAAGGAGGTCTTCGGGGCTTTTAAGTGTAGGGAACGTTAGGAAGGTCGATGAGGTTGTCTCCTTGGGTCTTTTTTTATTCTCTTTCAAATACTACACACTTTTCATTTACTATGGTTTGTTTGACAACCATTCTAAAATTGTCTTGTTCAAAGAGGAATGGAACCTCAGTTTGGATAATAATATTGATTTCTAACCTAGAGTATACAGTGTTCCCCCCCATATTTTGGGGGGGGATGTGTACCAGGACCCCCCCCCCCCCCACAAAGTTAGAATCCGCGAATAGTAGGAACCCCTATAAAAACACTGAAAATAGCCTACTTTGGTAGGTAAAAATCAAGAAAAACCCACTACAAGTTATTACACCTGATTTTTTTAATAGTTTTATCACAAAAAGTGCATTTTATGATGAAATTGATAAAAAAGAAAAAAAGAAAAAAGAAATATGAATTTCTGGCTATTTCTCATAGAAAAATACCGCGCTTAGGCGAATTTCCCGCAAATAATGGTAGATGTGGTCCAGAGAGAAATTCGCGAATCCGGAGGACGCGAATATGTGGGACCCACTTGTAATACAGTCGACCTCCGTTTATTCGCGGATTTTACTATGGAACATACAGGCACATTATTACAGGAAAATTAACCCTCAATACTGGCATTCCCTGGTCATTGTTGGGAAGGGGGGGGGGGGGGGGGGGGGGGGGGGGGGTTGTTTCTGTTTTGACGGCGTGATGATAAGTGAAAATCACCAATAACCAAAAATCGATTGGAGCCTCTGTTAGGTACGTATTGCCACCAGTATCCAATTATTGGTACCAAAAGTGGAAATCGGCACAAATTGGCACTGAAAATAGCTGATTTTCATCGCTAGACAAGCTTCATAAAGCCAGATTGCCGATAACTGGGGACTGCCTGTGTGTAGGTACTATATTTTCATATTTTATGACTAAATGTTTTAGAATGAAAGTTTAAGATATATTTGGTGTTTGAAGTAGGTAGTTATAAGCGTTTTTAGAGGGTATTTTGGTATTCGTGGGTGGCTGTGGTACTCGACTTCCACGAATACCGGGGGGGGGGGGGGGGGGATGGTACAAATATTTTATGTGTTTTTCCACAACTTCCTGTTTCTAAACTTAGAACAGTCTTTCCTTACTTCTCACTTTTGTGCTTGTCTTCTTGCTCACCTGACAAAGGTTTCTCTCTCTTCACTCTGACCATGTTGTAATGAGAAAGATCTGAGAAGTTGCCCCACCCTCCCTTTTGGTGGTAACGCCTGCCGTTTTGAGTGTAATGATTACTAGCACTGCTATAAAAATGATGACCTACTTCTAGGCCAAGACACAGTCCTCGTCATTGTCCTCATTTTGATTTCAAGCGTCTCGTTCAAAGCACAATTTTATTTTAAGAGAGCCTTTTTGCGATGGAGAATATTACTTGCTGGCGAGCATTGTTCTTTGTTGTTGTTAGGCTTGATCGACCAACCTGTTCTTCTAGTCATGCAGGCAGTAGTTATAGTAATCTGTGGTTCTGACAACCTTTAGAGGAAATATTTGGAATAGCTGTGCCTCTCTAATATGATAGATGTCTCATTTGTTGGGCTGTAGGGAGTAGATCAGTCCCAGTTTTATGAAAGGTTATTTTCAGTTTTAGCATCCAGAGTGATATTAATTGGTTTGGCTTACTTGTATTAAATTTTCAGGTCATGTGCGTTTCATGCAGAATGTTTTCATCCCAGCAGTTGTTTTACTTGCTATTTAGTTTTCCTTCATGCTTGAATATTTTGTTGACAGTCACAGTTTCAGAATAAGCAAAGTCTCTCTTGGAAACTAAATTAAAATTTTGCAGATTACAAGTCGTTCGCTGTATGGTGACTGGATACCTCCAGCTTCCCCTCTTGATTCAGTTCAGTCATTCTCATCTGAAATCAAGTTTATTAAAAGGTGGTTAGGAAATGGTAGGTTAGTCTTATTTTTAGGAAATCTGGTCCCTGCAGACTGTGTTTTGTATCTTAAATTCTTAGTCGTCTCTTTGAAATACAGAAGTACCGTTTGTCAGGTAGTGGCTTGTATTATACAAAACAAAAAACTGGTTTCAGCAACATTTTAGTATAGTATACATACTTTATTGTGAGTGAAACATATAGGCCTATATAGCTTCTTGCACGATCATGAGTGTATAAAGTGCACGTATTTGCCTGAATGTAGCTTGCAAAATATCAAGTACTGTACTGGTTAGGCATTGTGTAGGGATTACAGAAAATTAGCGTTATTGCAAAATTAGGATTAGAAATGGATCAAAGTTGATTTAAGCTAAATGCAAATTCAAATGATTTTTTTTTACCCATTTCCATGGGCATCCTCTTGTACAGGTAAGCCTGGACAGTGATCGTGATGAGAGACTGCAGATACCAGCTACCGTGCAAAGAAAGCATGCTTTCAGTGTCGGCTGTAACGAAGTTGGTCCCAAGAAGCATCTCTGCCCCTACTGTTCCTTTAGAGCCAAGTCTTCCACATGCCTTGCTAATCACATGCGAATCCATACTGGGGAAAAGCCTTTTTCGTGTACATATTGTCCTTACAAGGCCAATCAGTTGGGTAATCTAAAGTGCCACTTGCGCACACATACAGGAGAGAAACCGTACGTATGCACGTTTTGTCCTTATGGTGCAGCGACGAAGGGGAATATCAATCGCCATATGTTGACTCATCATCAGATCGAAATTGCATGCCGAAGATATAATTTTAATGAGACTTTATAATAGTAAATGTGAGTTATCTGTTATCCATTTCCTGAAGTTGTTGACAATATGTTAGAAGTTATTATAAGTCTGTAAAAAAAAGTGCGATAGAAAGGAGATACAAATGACAACAAGTTTCTCATATATAAGATAGCTGGTGTTTATATCCCTGGGTACAGGGTAACTGATCCAGTATATACATTTAACTGTATTTTGCTAATAACTTTTCCAAGCAGTTTTCTTTACAAGTAGTACCAAAGAGCATGGTGGCTAACTTGCTGCCGTTTGAAAAATACATTGCCGCTAGGAAAGAAGGCCAAGCTTATTTTAGTGTGTACATACTAACAAAAGCTCACTAACTTGTATTTAGTATAGTCTTGGATTTGTGTATAATTATTTAAAGGCATTTGGAACAGCTGTCAATTTTTTTTTTTAAATGGAACATGCCTTTTCCTTTTGAGGTTAGGATTTTAAGTCATGTTATTTTGTAAAACTGTTATTATGTCATATTGGTAGGGATTCATGAGAATGGCATATTTTATTTAAGCACCTTAATGGCTTTTTGTGCTATGTTCATTTGATATATTAAAATGAAAGAATCTATGTAATCAAAGTGTGTTGTGATACACTGTTGCTAACCACAAACACGGTTATACTTTTGTTTTGCTTAAATCCTTTATATTGTCAATTTTTAGTCTTAACTATTTCTAGGCTTTGCACCACAAACCTTTTTCATTCTCTTTATTGCAAGGTTTTTCTTTTAAGATTGGGATTGGATGTGTGTGGATTTTAGGTCTAATCAAGGTTTTTGAACACTCATTCTTATTTTCTCATATTCAGCTCTACTTTTGTTTCTGATCTGTGGGAAGAGGTTTCTGTTCCCACGCCCATACCTCGCATTATCAGTAGATATTGAGTGAGAATCCGTCGGTGAGGCTAACGCGGCAGTGCCGGGAAATCGTTGACAGTCACAATTCAAGCTGTGACTGGGAAAAGGTACCTTGCTGTACATTGATAAAGGTTTTGAATTATTGAACAGTTTACTTTTTTAAAGGGAGGATGATAGGGGGAGAAATTTCTCTCTCTCTCTCTCTCTCTCTCTCTCTCTCTCTCTCTCTCTCTCTCTCTCTCTCTCTCTCTCTCTCTCTCTCTCTCTCTCTCAACATTTATTGTATGTAAATACAAAGAAATTTTTTATTAAATATACAGTGGACCCCCGTATTCGCGTTCTCCGGATTCGCGGACTCACACATCCGTGGATTTCTCTCGGGAACGTTTCCCTGCATTATTCGCAGAAAATTCGCGCATTCGCGGTATTTTTCTATGAGAAATATCCACAAATTCCTGGTTTTTGATATCAATTTCATCATAAAATGCACTTTTTGTGATAAAACTATTAAAAAAAACTAAGTATGAAAATTTTTAGTGGTTTTTCTTAAGTTTTAACTAACAAAGTAGGCTGTTTTTAGCGTTTTTATAGGGGTTCCAAACATTCGCAGATTCTAACTATTCGCGGGGGGGTCTGGTACGCATCCCCCGCGAATACGGGGGGACCACTGTATAGTTTTGTTTATGATTATAGGATATGATGAAATTATTTGACTAGGCAGGAGAATGATAGTTTTGAATCTCTCAAATCGTCATTGTTCCTCTTGAACAATGGAAGGTGCAACCAAAGTTGTCGTTAGGTTAATTAGAATTGTGGCTTCGGTTGTTAAGAATATTAGGTCTTTGGAGGATGTGCTATTGCAAGGTTACCGTGGCTATTCAGCATCAGAGTTCTCTGATATTGTTTGCTTTAAAAATGAAAGCTCACTTATAATAAAGGTCTTGTAGTAGCATTAATGAGTATAGCAAAAGGGTTTGTTTGCAATCATTGCATTTATTTATTTTTTTTTTTTTTATAGTTTCATCTGTTTTCAGTATGTAGATTTTAATTTCATAAAAACTTTGATTGGAGGCCTACTGTATTAGTGTATGGCCTGGGGAATAATTGATCTTATTGCATGTTGTAATTCCATAATGCCATCTTGATAATACCTTCAGCCATACTAATTAAGTTGAATTTTTGTACTTTGTGGGGGGTAAATAGAATGGGTTATTAAAATTAGAAAGTGTAAATTATCGTGTTTCATGGATTAGTGAACTGTGGGTGTGAATAGTATGATTATGGTTTTGTGTATGAAATAATTAAGCAGAATACAATTGACTCAGTTGGGTGGACGTCCTCTCATGCAGGTAGACCTGAGCAGTGATTGTGAGGAGAGGTTGCGGAAGATGGCAGTACTTACCTCGCGCACAAAGGAGTCTCTCGGCAGCGGCAGTGGTAGAACTGGTGTCAAGATGCATCTGTGTCCTTATTGCAATTATGAAACCAGGTTTACCACGAGCCTTACCAACCACATGCGGATCCATACCGGAGAAAAGCCGTTCTCGTGTCAGTATTGCCCGTACAAGGCTAATCAGATGTCTAATCTAAGGTCTCACATCCGTACTCATACAGGAGAGAAGCCTTATGGTTGTGGTTATTGCTTGTACCGTGCTTCAACCAAGGGAAACATAGACTACCATGTTTCAGTCCATCACAAAATTGAAATTTCCAACAATAGGTATAATTTTTAGTTACTTTTCAAAGGTCCTGATCAAGAGGATTAGATTTATATCACCATGTGGATTATTAAATGTGAATACAAAGAATTAACTTTTATCTTCTTTGTACTGCATTTGAGTTGAAGAATCATTGGGTGTACAACCTGTTTTGGTATAAGTGTAGGGGACATGAGGAGTTTTTGGAACCTAGTTACCCAGATTTTTACTTAGACACAGACACAACAGGTTTGATAGACACAGACACAACAGGTTTGAAAGACACAGACACAACAGCATTTAAATGAGATTCTCTTATATACAGTCACAACTGCCTAAATCTGGGAACCTTGGGACCAGGCCACTGCCGGACCACAGAAAATCCCCGAATATAGAATACATCCTTAAAAAGTGAAGTCTTGATGTAAACATAGTCTTGCGAGCTAATTCCACATACAAATTGCCTCGTTGTCGATGTAACCTACTACTAGGTTAAGTTCTGACACCAGTTTTTATCATTTTATTACATTTATATTTTCACTTCTATCATTTTATAACTTCATACTGTATCATTTTCTTTAAAATATTGTGTACTACTTTATTTAACACGGTCAGCCTACATCCTGAGTTAGCCTTACCATAAGTCAGTTAGAGTGTACTTAACTTTTCTCAGAATCTGCATAACTTCAGTGGCGTGGGGTGATAGGTATGGTCTTGACCTGCCAACCCGGTGGCCGCTAGTTCGATTATCGGGCATTCCATTGAGGTGTTAGAGATGTGTAATTCTGGTAATATAAGTTCACTCATGACGTGGTTTGGAAGTCACTTAAAGCCGTTGGTCCCATTGCTGAATAACCGCTGGTTCCATGCAGTGTAAAAAGACCATAGAAACGAATAAACAACTATCATAAAGTATCATTTGCTGTAAAATAGTGTAGTTTATTTAACACAGTCAGCCTACATCCTGAGTTAGCCTTATCATAAGTCAACTAAAGTATAATTAACTTTTCTCAAAATTGCAGATATTATTGGTGACTGTCATCTCCTAAATTTACTATTTTCATAATTATCTCTGTTAGTACTACATCACTTATTTTGATTGTAGACGGTGTTGAGATGACAAAATAAAGAATGAATTTCGCCAATCACAGTGCATTTAAACGGTGCTGTTAAAATGTAAACAAAGCACACCGCCATCTATTGAGGAAAATGATCACTAAACTATTCTCTAATAAGAGAGAATTTTTATAGCATAGATAAAGATTTATGCTTGCGCTTCTTACATCCAGCGTCACCTGACATCATGGGTGGCATTTTGAATGAGTGAATATACAGCTATATAAAAGAAATGATCAAAACCATATTGCCTACTAGTCTTTCAAGCGCTCTAAGAGTAAGGAATTTTGGCGTTTTCAGATGCCTCCCCGTTTCGATTTAAAGTTCTGACTTGGTAGAGCCTTCTTAAGTGGAATATTGGAAAAAAGATAGTCATTCATTTTAAGTTAATATAAAAAACACATTTGAATTCACACTTTTTCATTACTATCAATTATTTTCATAAAAGCAAAAGAGAGATGGCAATAATTTGCTGTTGGGTCCAGTCGGGAAGTTGTAAGCAGTACGTGGCACCACCCTCGTGGCCACGCAGTGAACTTAAGGGCGGCTAATTCAAAATCAAGCCGAAGCACGGGAGTTCCTGGGCCACAGAATGTCGGTTTTAAGAGGTTCAACTGTACCACTGTAGTATTATCCCTCACTCTCCCTATCTCAAAAAACTGTTTGAAAACCCTGTTCCACATTTTTACTTACTAACACTAAACTTGAGAGGCAGGCTTTCTCAAGGTCTGAATATTAGTCTGTCATTATGCTCAGCAGCTATGCATCATTTACAAAGAAAAATGAATCATCTCAAGTATCAGTTCTATTGCTCTTTCTCGCAAGTCAACGATAGTGTAGTGTCAGTATGACATGCAACAAATTAATAGTCATTGCAATTGAACATAGAGATAGAATCCAATAAAGTATGTGGATTTGCTTGGTGTTCTTGCTTGTAACATATTTTGTTGTTTGCAAGTCTCGATTTTCTTTAAATAAGTTCAGAGCCGAGTAACACTTTTTTTTGTTTTTAAATATATATGTTATAATAAAAACTGGCTCAAGTCCAATGTGGCCGTATTACCAATGGTTTGAACGAGTGATAGGCTGGGCTAGAAAAAGCCTAATTTTTATAAATTAATAAAATTAAAAATAAGATGCTAAAATATCTTACATACTTTTCAACACTAATCTCCTCAAGTTCAATTGTGGTTTTCACCATTTTCTTCTGCTTGTTTGCAATGGCTGTTATGGGACCCATGACTGAAGCAAAATAGTGTAGTACAGAAACGTGTACTTGCGTAAAACAATAGCAGCAGAGTGAGCTGGCTTTAAACAGTGATGCCAAGTGGCAACTGACAAACTCTTGTTTACAAAAACCATAGGGTTCACCGGGTCGGATTCCAGTTTTTTGTTCAAGCTCTTGATGCAAAATTTACGTGAAATTTTGCGTCGATATTCAATTATGTCAATTCTAATATGGTCGAGGACCCGGGTTCTACTGTACTTCAGTCAAGTCTTGGCTAATTCTAGTGCTTGTGTAATCATTTCATCACTACCAATGAAAACTTTGTTATGTGTGTTATTTGATATAAATAGTACCATTAGAGCAAAAGTTGTGTGGAAGATTTCCGTATGTTTTGCCGTTTAGTTTTGCTATGTGTCTATAGAGATGAACATAGAAGTCTTGAGATGTTGCAGTTCATGTAAAAAAAGAATTAAGGGTGAGATTTTTATTTTTAAATTGGAAGAATTGTTTGGTTCAGTTTCTAATTTGTTTACTGTACAAGCAGCCCCCGGTTACAGCGGGGTTTCCGTTCCCGGCTGATGCCGCTAACAGAAAGTCGCTGAAACTGAAAATTGGCGATAACAGCACTAGAGACCTGCTTAACGGCACCGTTAACCAGAGATCAGCGCTGCTATCTGGACATTGCCCCTGTTAACCAGAGATCAGCGCAGAAAATCCAATTAACAGTGTCGCTAGACAAGCGCTGTAAAAACGGATGGCTGTTAACCGACGCCGCTGTACTTATTTCTTTTAATTAAAAGTATAAGGGAAAAACACACATAAGAGCCAAAAATTTAGTTTCAACTTAGGAAGTTAGCAAAAGGTACTCAAAATGAGAAAAAAAAAGACAAATTTCAGCTCTTGAATCGTAAATATGTTCTATGTGAAAAGCAGTTTTGTTTTTATTTTTAAATTTTCTTAACTACAGAATTATAAATGCTAATTTTATGAAAGAGATCAGGTCTAGAAAAGAGAAGAATTGATATCACGAATGTTAATTGTTGTTAATATACAGTAGAGCCTCAGTTCTCGACGATAATTCGTTCCAGAAGGAGCGTCGAAATTCGATTATTTCGAGAACTGAATCAAGTTTTCCCATAAGAAATAACTGAAAATGGATTAATCCGTTCTTGACCATCAGTTATTACCTAACCTTGCCTTTTTATACAATACATTACATGTAAATTACAACTAAATAAGTTAAAAGTTAAATAAATATCATGTTAAACGTATATTTATAATTTTAAATGTGTAATATACAGTATAAAAGAAAACTACCCTGTGTCCAACTGATTGTTGACCAAGCTCCATAGGCTACCTAGGTAAATAGTAAGTAGAACGTAGTGTAGTGGGTAGGCATAAAACGTGTTGCTAACATAATAAAAGCATTGAAAAGCAAGTCTAATTATTACAGTAAATTAATAAACTATTAAAATTAAACCCAATCTATATTTATCAAAAACTTGCAAAAATTTGCCTACAGTAAGTCGGCATTTAAGGATGTAAACAAACCATAGCGCAGCCCTGGTGGTTTATATTGGGACTATGGTAGTAAAGAAACCATATCTCGCTATAAGCCTAGAAACATTTACATTCGATATTAATTTATGGTAAATCTTTTACGGAGTCGACTGCAATACTGTATACAAAATCAGCTTGAAAATTATCTTTCAGTAAATGTAATGTTATGATACTAACGATTTTGTTTCATAAATGTCCTTATAAAAAAAGGTGCGTCTTTTACGGCAAATTGTCCAATATCAGGGCTGGTTTCAAGCTTATTGGACTTTGACAATTATTATGGTACTGCATGGTACATATATACGTACACATAAGTAAAAGAATCTTCTTAATGTCTTTAATTACTATACCATTACGTACCAGCATCTCTTGAGTGTAATATCAAGCTAACCTCTTATTTTTTTTTTTTTTTTTTTTTTTTTTTTTTTTTGTTTTTTTTTTTTTTTTTTTTTTTTTTTTTTTTTTTACGGAGGACAGCTTTTACGAAGCATACAGATTGCGTTCGTTACCGCGCACGCGTTGCATATGTAAACTGTGTCACTACCAGAACCTCATACGTAAACATTGACGTCTTTTTATAGTAGACATAAAAGAATCTTCTTAATTTCTATAATTATTCTATACCATAGCGGCTTTCTCTGATTAGCTAAGGCTAACCTCCTCTTTACCAGCAAGCTTAACAAAGATTAAGATTGCGTTCGCTACCGAACGGCACACGTTACGTATGTTGACAGTGGTTTCACTACCAAATCTCACACTTAAACAATGACGTATTTTTACAGTAGACATAAAAGAATCTACTTAATTTCTATAATTAATGTATACCGTAGCGGATTCTGAGTTAACCTAAGGCTAACCTCTTCTTTACCGGCACGCTTAAAAAGCTTAGATTGCGTTGCTACCGAACCGAACATGTTACGTATGTAACTGGTTTTCACTACCAAATCTTACACGTAAAACATTAACGTATTACAGTACGACATAAAAGATTCTTCTTAATTTCTTGATTACTACGCACTTAATATGGCATAGTAGCTTCTCTGATATAAACTATGACTAACTTCTTCTTTACCGGAAAGCTTAACAAAGCTTAAAGATTGCATTCGCTACCGAACCGCACATGTAACCTACGTACGTAACATTGCCTTCACTCCAAACCTAACACTTAAATACGTATTGCATTTGCTACTGAAACGCGCGTCTCAAGTGTGAGCATGGTTTTAGAATATGTTCTACGTTGATACCACCGAAAAAGCAAACGAAATGCGCGCAAGGTGTACAAGACACGACACATGTTTGAATGTTTGTAAACATTAGTTGCGACTTAAATGCTGAGTCACTGAGTGGCGTCACCAATGTTACCAACCGTTTTGCTAAATTATGCTAGTCGGGCGGTCCAAAGCAAGAATTTATGCCAAATATGGTGCAATTTTGTGCCAGAATTATTGCTATTAATCTTATCATTATCTCATTTCTCTAATACATTTGAGCTAAAACAACGATGTTAATGGAAATTTAAAACATTTATATATTAGGTGAAATGATAAAAAGTGACGAACAGACAAAATATTACTAACTAATTTGATGATGTTAGGAAACTCGTAATAAAACACCATTTTTCTTTAATAGATCACATACGCAATCACTAGTACACTATTTGATATGCAATCACTATTATACTATTTGACAAATGTGTGAAGATCACACATACAAATGTGAAGAAAAACAACAAGTTTTACTTATTACTGCATCATTATCATGCCACTCAGAACCATTTTTCTTTAAACAGGTCACATAAACAATTAATAAATACTTGGAAAAATGTGTGAAAATTACTTCAAATATAACATTTTGTTATTTACTGATATTTCCTGAAAAATTAAGACTAAAAAAAAAAGGTAAACAAACAAACCAGTCTCTACTCAAGAAGAAAAACATACGTACTTATTACTTGATCATTATCATGCCACTGAAACACTTTTTCTTTAATAGATCACATACACAATGAATAAATACTTGAAAATTGTGGTAAAATTCACTTCAGACATAATTAAAATTTTGATTACTGAAAAAAATAAAACTTAAAAAAGGAAAAAAAAGTAATTCTTTACTCATGAAGAAGAAAAAACCTTATTAACACTACTGATTGTTTGTCATGCCACTGTAGGTATTTATTTATATTCACAAAATTTAACATTCCTTAGTTGGGTTCAAACTTAGCAATTAACTCATTTGTTAGTGCTGCTTTTGAGGCAATTTCACTTGAAGATACATTCACTATAGCTGTGTATGAAATTGAGGAATTTTCTGCATTTTATTTAAAATTTTAGTGAAAATACATTCTAAAATTGTACTAGAACCCTAAGTGTGAAAGAAATTATGCTAAGCTCCAATTCTTGGGTCAAATTATGCTAAAAAACATGAAATTATGCTACATTTGGTAGCACTGGATGACGCCAACTAGCGGCAGCTGGCGGAAACAGTTTTGTTTACAAACATCATATGGTCGGGGGTCGGAAACTGGTTTTTTGGTTGAAAACAGATACAAAGTTTATTGGAAATTTAGTGGCGAAATCCGATTATGTCGAGTTCTAATACGGTCGTGAACCGGGTCTCTACTGTACTTCTTTTCATCAAATATGTGAATATCAGTAGAAGAATGTAACAAAGTACAAAATTTGTAAATAAGGTCTGCTTTGATTTTGTTTATGGCAGAGGCCATGTTGAGCTACCCAATAAATAAAAAGTACTAGTATAGAATGTAGCTTTTATTTTTCCATATTCTTTAAGGAGTGCACTACTATACTGTATTGCTGACATGTTTTGGAAGTTTAACTCACTCCCTTGCCAACTTGCTCTATGTATGCAGCATTTCTTGTGTAATGTATAAAGTTCTAGTGCAACGAGGTCTTCTTTACATTTTGTTAGGTCTTGATATTGTATATTGTTTTTTAGTGTTTTACGTTGTGGAATTTTTGATTAAGCAGTTGAATAATAAGAATCACATGATCTTTATATTGAAGTTCATTCACTTTAAAGGACTCCTTGAATTAGAATTTTTAGTGTGCAAGATTTGGTCTTGGTCATTTAATAATTAGGAACAATAATTGAGGAAGTTTCTCTCATCTTTGGAATGGGGCAGATCTAGCCTCTTTTGAGGCCTGTGTTCAGATGTAGTTATTGTATGAAATGGGAGTTGGAATAGTAGTGTTGTTTTGAAATTGGAGATGGAAGGCTTCTTTGGAATTCTTTGTTGGTGTGCTTGAAGATGTTCAAGAATTTTGGAACGGGTTTTCATATGCTTTGGTTCTCTTAAGTTATTTCTTGAAAGAAAAAATTTATTGTATACCATGTTGTTAATGCAATTGGTTCTTAAAATCCTGCTTTGTAGTATTGGGAAAATAGTTATTGTGATCTTTTTCTTTGCATGATTAATTTTGATTTGTAAGAGATCGGTGATGCTTAATCTAGAGTGCTTCATAGATGTGAAGCATGACTTTGTGAAATGTTATTTGATAGCAATACCCAGAGGTTATTTTAGGTGGTTGAGTTTAAGAGTTAACATTGTTTAGTGTCTTGAGGTGCCATTTAGTAAGTGAAACTCCCTCCTCCACAGGGTGGAATCGATCTGAAAAAGGGTTTTGTGGAGAAGACCAGATGGACAAGAGAAGAACGCATCTTTGTGGCTGGAGTTGGCACTTCCAGATGTACTGCACCTTTAGGAGGGGGAGGATTGATAGGCAACAGGAAGGTTTACCAGTGCCAGTACTGTCCGTATTCCACATACGTAACCACAAATTTTAAGAATCACGCTCGGACGCACACGGGGGAAAAGCCTTTTTCGTGTCCGTATTGTTCTTTCAACACAGCTCAGAGAGAGAGTCTGAAAACTCATATTCGTATCCATACAGGTGAAAAGCCTTTTGCATGTCCACATTGCCCCTTCAGGGCTTCTCAGCGAGGGAACCTTCAGAAACATATTTTTTCAAACCATGTGAAGAAAAAGCAAGAAGGCTGTTGAAGTAATGTAAGTTAATGTTTCTGTCGGTCATACGTCGACTTTTTTTTTTCCCTCCCTCCCCTCCCCTCCCTTGAGACATGGTTAATATAAGAAGGTACAGTCAGGTTATTGCTGTGGAAGGTCAGTTATCTAAAATACTGATCAAGGTACTGAAAGGGCTTAGTATTTGTATTTTTTTGTTATGACTATTAATTTCTTTTAGAGAAAGCATAAATTTTTGTTTTCAGTTTAAAATGGAAGTTGTCACTGTATAGTGGAGAAGAGTCTGTGTATTTTGTAATTTGTGAACTTATAAGGATTAAATGTTAACCCTTTGAGGAGGGCGAAGGAGTCAGAATCTGTCTGTGCCTAAACTCAACCCTTCACGGACTCGGCAAAAAAGCTCGGGAATAATTTTTTTTTTTTTTTTTTTTTTTTTTGTTTTTTTTTTTTTTTTTTTTTTTTTTTTTTTAGTTCTCTTTATGATATACTTCATGCTATGTTAATGAATTTGGTATCATTTTAAGTTTTAAAATTCAAGAGTAGAACATTATTATGATGCTTTTAAACAGTAAGAAAAATTCTGAGTAAAACTTAGCTGTAATGAAAAAATGTCTTCGTTCATATGCAGAACAAACCTTCGGTCGTAACAGTAGGCTAAATCTAGCGCCAGCTGGAAACTGGTTAAAAACAATCAAAGATTTGTAAATGCAAGGAATCTGTGGCATCTGGCATCTGATGCTAGTTGAGGTGGAAGCATGTTGAGAGAGTACACTTGAGTCTGGGAACGCACCAGCCTTTCTTTAACTGCCTTGGAGAATGGACCTTTGCTGTGCTCTCTCCCCCCCGCCCCCCCCCCCCTCCCCCCCCTCCCCAAGCTGTGTTTATTTTTTTTTCTTTTACCTAGCCCATGATTTGTTTCATATTTATCCAGCCCAGAAGTCCCGTGAGTGTTTTAAGATGGCCTTCCATGGTTCCTGCACTCACACTTCTCTGGGATAGATGCAAATTGCAGTGGATGTGCTTCACACTTGTTCATATGCGAAAAAACCCTTGGTCTTAACAATAGGATAATTGTGATATCTGGCAACGCATGCGTAGATCGGGTGAAGAGTGGTCA
Source organism: Macrobrachium nipponense (assembly GCF_015104395.2). Taxonomy (NCBI): domain Eukaryota; kingdom Metazoa; phylum Arthropoda; class Malacostraca; order Decapoda; family Palaemonidae; genus Macrobrachium; species Macrobrachium nipponense. The sequence goes on along the minus strand of NC_061091.1, from coordinate 77,133,329 downwards.
AACGCCGATCATCTTCGCCAGTCTTTTCTTAACCGCCTGGGCGAGAGTTATGTTTTTTCCTCTCTTGGCCTTTTCTTGGTTCATTGCCAGTTTCGTTGCCTTTAGTGTGTGTGTGTGTGTGTTTTTACCTGGTATTATGGATTCTGTTCCTTCTCGGCGTCAGCGTATGTGCCCCGGAGTTCCTGGGTTCCTGTGTTCTCATTTTTTGGCTTCGTCAGAGACAGACCCTCACATCACATGCAGTAGGTGTCGTTCAAATTTTTGTACGATCACGAATCCTTGTACGGAATGCCGGGCATGGCCAAAGGAGCAGTGGAGGAAGTTTTATGGTAAGAGGGAACATCGGAGAGTCTCCACTCTTCCTACTTGGGAGGGCTTTGCTCCTATTCCCGATGTTTCGTCTTCCGCAGTAGTCCCTGCATGTTACTTTTCTTCCATTGATTCGTCGATGGAAGTATCGGGAGGTCGCCAGGTTATTTTTTGTAATGTAGCCCCCTCTTCCTCGGGAGCTTTTTCAGTTCCTGAGAAGGGTGAGCTTTTTTCATCATTCTCTTCTCTTCCAGAATCGGAGGTGTCTAAAATGGCGGCGATTTGGAAGACGCTTGGGCTAGGGGGTACCCCGTGCTGCGGGGGGGGGGGGGGTTGCTAGCCCATTTTGTGGAGGCTCACACACACACACACACACACACACCCCTTCCCGATCCAGCCAGGCCATCCCCCCTCTTCCTGGCCTCGTCTCCGCGGGTGGGAGCAGTCGGCCATCGTGTATTGCTCCGCCGGTGTCTGCCGTCGCTTTGTATTGGAGTGACGCTGCAGCGTCAGCCCTGTTGATGATGTCACGGGGTCCATCTTTGTGTATTCCTCCGCCAGTGGCGTCTCTTACCCCCTTGCAGAGAGGGGGAAGCCGTGACGTCACTCCCATCGACGACGTATCTCCCAGTTGCCTCCTCCGATCCGCCTCACTTAGCCGCAACGTCATCACTGCCGCCCAGTTCGTAACATCTCCCTTCCTTGTCTTCGGAGCCTTCTCTGGCACATCAGTCTGAGGTCATATCCCAGGCAGTGCTTCAGAGGGTGGACTCTGTATTGGATGTGAAGTTGGCTGCCTTATCGGTTGGGAGGACTGGTAGGAAACGCTTTACTTTGTCCCTGGCTTCCGAGAAGAGTACGCATAAGAAGCTAGTGCTGTCTTCCTCTCCCTATTCCCCCTCTACGCCTCGTTGGCGTATTAAGCGTTGGAAGGCTAAGGACTTTGCCCTTCCTTCGCTGTCGAGAGAGGAACAATGCGGGCAGTGTTAGTGATTTGTGTTCTGCAGGGGTTGCTTCACTGCCGAATCTTGAACGTGCAACCATCATTTTTTCCTCTGCTTCCTCATCGGCTGTTTTATGTGTACTAATGCTAGTCCGTCTCTCAAGGGGATAGTATTGCCCCTGCAGGGAGAGAGGGGCCAGCTACATTTTGTTCTTTAGTACATTTGTTATATTGAAGTTATTTTTTAAAAGGTTTGAGCTTATGTTCTTCTGCTTCTTGAATTCTGCAAGAAGATTTTCCTGTTCTTCAAGAGTGTGGGATTGGGTTGGGGTCGAATCCTAGCTTAACCTACCTTTTTATCCAGGTAAACAAATCAGTAATGTAACTCATATGCTGGTGTTCTTAGTTAGGATCCATCTTAGCTCTGTGATTCGTTGCTCAGGAACATTGCCATGGTGATTCCTTAGTCCAATGGGAAGGTGACCTATCATCATAGGACGTCTCCTCCGATGAGTAGCATACTGATCATCTGTCATCATAAGAGATCACCTCATAGGACATCTCCTCTGATGAGTAGCATACTGATCCTCTGTCATCATAAGAGATCACCTCATAGGACGTCTCCTCTTTTGGAGATGCATGTTTTTCCCGGGCAGCTCAAGAACTTCTTCCCTGTCTATAGTGCAATTATTTTGACAGTGCACAAGTTGACAGTAAGATATTTAGAACATATCTTTTCTGAGCATTTTGTCATAGGACATCCCCTTGGGTTATCCTATTATTTCTTCTGTCTACTTGGAAAAGACCTATGTTAGACCTCTTCTATTAATGGTCCCAGAATTGTTCGTCGGAGAAGACGACTCCTTTCTGCCTCTGGGAATTCTCTGGGAGGCTGAATGATGGAATGCCCACACCTACCTGCCTCGAATTTTCCGAAGTCCAAGGAAGTACGTCCAACTCCAACTCTGATGTGGACTTTGTTGTCGTGTACGCTCCATGCCTCTGAGGCCAGGAGCTCTTCGAGATGAGCACCCTAACCTTCAGAGGAGGCTCACGAGAACGGGAATAATTCAGAGTGGTAGTTTAAGGGCCACTACCTTTTTCAATCTCCAAAGTCTTTGGTTAACTCTAGTAGCTCCTTAACCCCAAACTGAGTAGTCGAGAGATTCCTCGTACCACAACCTTCTTCACCAGTTTCTTGTGGAGAGGCCTCCAATCACTTTGTCTCTTCATATATAGATTCGATCCAGTATCTCTTATGAGAGATGTTTCCTGCAAAACAGCGACTCAGATGTAAAACTATTACTTCTGAGGATCTTTGTCAGCCATATACAAGGTGAGACTTCTGCTGCAATGATTGGTGACATCAAAAGGGTTCCTCTCTACTCAGAGTTCCTGTTTGGTAGACAAGATTTTCTGAATGTTTTCCAGAACAGAGGAAGTTCCTACTGTTGATACTGGTGAGGTGCTACAGGACTTACTTGTGTTTAGTTTGCCTGAATGTTGCGGACCTCGTCGCTCTCAGAATCCTCGGTGTGTTTCAAGAGCTTGGGACCTTACTCTGGTACTGAGTATGGGACCTTACTGAGTTGAGACCATACTCTCAACCTCCTCTGAGCCTATCTGAATGTCTTGTCTCCTAGATGTTAGGTGTCGTAGACTTCATGTTAACACAGGCCAGGTTAAGAAAAAAGTGTCCTACTACACCCTTTCGGTTGTCTACACAAGGTGTTTAGACAAGCCGACTCCTCATCATCAAGTTCTTCCACGGATTGGGTGTATTCAGAAGTGCAGGACGCCAGAGGAATACGTTAATCCCTGGTATTGTTAAATACGTGTTTGTTCATAGGTTTTGAATGCTGGTTCATGACTGCTGCAAACCACTTTCACTTTCTTCTGCATGAAGAACATTGCCCACAAATCCTTGGACACATTTTCCTAGGGTCCAGTGGTGGCTGTTCAACAATTGTGACTCATTCAGTGCCCCTGGCGGGACCTTTTGTCTTGCATAAGACGATTGTATGGAGTCGGGAATGAGGGAGTTGACTGGTCTCTCTTCTTTTCATTTCCTCCTTCATTCCTGCCAGCAGTTCAAAGGATAGACACATCTTACACTGAAACTGGCTTGATGCAGGTGAGGACTGCAACCATACTGTTGCAGCACTTTTCATGTTCCATGCGGCATGTAAATCTGCCTCTTGGTAGCTAAAATTCCTCTCTACAGCAAGGGGAGTGAGGAGTGGTGGCAAATCCATTTCTTGTGGCTGACACGGTTTGTTGCCTGAACAGATAGAGTTCTTGTGGACTACCATGAATGCAATGAGTCCGGTCATGTTTCATTGTATTTGAACCCAGTAGACTGAGGATATATCTAAATATCTAACATCTCAAAGGCTTAGGTCTTCTTTTATCATTCTCATTTCCAAGAAGAATGATCGGGTGAGCTGAACCCCCAGTAGGTTCAGGATTCTCATACTTCCTTCCAAGTGTGAGTATCTGTTGTTTAGACCGAAGGTTTGTTCCGCTTGTGAACAAATGACAGATGTTTAACCCATTTGTATTTTTCATAGCTAACAAACCAGGTGTCTTAACGTCGACCTCCCACCTCTAGCGCCACCCCTCTTACGTTTCATCCTGGGTTGGAGGAAAGACTGGTGCTTTTCTGGATTCAAGTGCTCTCTCTCGACATGCTTCCACCTCAGCTGCTCATCGGATGCCAGATGCCATCGATTCCTTGCATTTACAATCTTTGATTGTTTTTAACTGGTTTCCAGCTGGCACTAGAGGATTTATCATATTGTTAAGATCTCAGGTTTGTTAGCTATGAAAAATACAAATTGATTAAAAAATATTTCAATTTTAAATAGGTGATATGAAATTCTTGACTATTTGTTTGATCCAGTGATATGAAATTCTGGACTATTTGATCCATGTATGGTACCTCAGAGCATATTCATAAATGTAAAATATATTTCAGTAGTGCAAATTTGCAAAGGGAATAATGGTTTATGTCACTTCAAAAGATTATTATAAATCAGAATAAACGCCCATATTCTCCATGTTTAGATTTTGCTGTTATGCTGCATTTTTTACCATTTTTGGTGAATTATGTTTTTATTCTTTCAACAAAGAACATATTCATCATCAGAATCTTAGAGGTTGAAAAATGGTTGACAACCATAATCATCATTAGAATCTCAAAGTTATGAGACAACTGATAAAGTTGGTTCTTTCACCCCAAAGATTTTGTGTTAAAAGTGGTCCTGAATGGCTTTGACAATAGAAAAAGTAAAATGATTACTATATTGTTTAATTAACCTTTAATTAACCTTTAAAGTTATGATCCCATTATGTTTAGCAAAGAATTTACATTAAAAAGCTTGGTTTCATTATTTTTTTATTTTAAATGAAGGCAATAAAATTTATAGGCATAGTACTATTTTTTTTAAAAGCTTCTATGTTCTGATTTGTAACAGATAATGTTTAGATATGTGCAGTAGTTTCTGGATTGCTAACTATAGGGAATAGATCAAGCAGGAGATAAAGTGGTGTTAGACCTAATGGTGTAGTGTGTTAGGAGAAGAGGTGGCTTGCTGTTTGGTTGATGTGGCATTGCTTTTGTTTGTGTCCTGGATGCTTTTAGAAATTGGAGCTGAATCACACACCTGTTAACTTGTCATTTAAAAAGAAAATGAAGAATCTGAGGAAATGTTACGACAAGTTGTGGCAATTCATAGCTGGGTATGTTCTTAGGATTATATAGGAAGGTAGGAAGATAGAATTATTGGTACTCATTGGTTGAAAATAGTTTAAGATGGTTGTGATGAGGAAAGAGCATCAGCCGCTGCTAGTATGAGTAATTATTACTATTAGTAGATGTGAAAGATCTGGAGCATAGTTGGTATGGCCAGAAGGTCACTGAGCACGGGCAAAAATGAACATTTGAACTGTATTGGTGTTCAGGCAGAACCGGGGCCGGGGTTGGGGGTGCCACAACAGAACAGGTCACAAAACTCATGAAACTGCTAATCCTGTGAAGGTAGAACCTGATTTTAAAACATTAATGAACCAAATAATACTAAAACTTCAGTAGCTTAATTATTACTCCATAGCCCATGAAATTGTTATAGGCATTCGTGAGTGACGATGATATCCACAAATGTTCAAGTTCAGTTCACGATTGCATTGTGAGACTGTTCCTTTGTTGGTTTCCAGCAGAGTTTTTACTCTTGCTCATATTCAGTTGCCGAAGTTTACCAGAAATAAAGGCAAGTCCTGCGGGCCAGCCCTGTGATGATGATAATAATAATAATTAATAATAATAATACGTACTAGTAATATTAATGATGATGATGATGTATGTATCTGTTGAGTAGGATGGCACTGCTGTCAGTTACTACTAGCTAAAGATGAAGACAGCTAATTGTAATAATATGCCATAATCTTTGGAAGATTGGAAATTAACGTTGGCATTCTTGACATCCTCCAGTTACAGTGTGTCTATTGAAATATTGTGCGGCAGTCCCCGGCTTACGACGTTCGGAGGTTAAGGCGCTTTTCAATTATTTCCAGGGTTACGACGCCTACAACGCTCATCTGGCAAATGAAATATGACACCAAAAATGCAAAATAATCAATATTTGAAGGTTTCTTTGATGTAAAATGCAATAAGAATGCAGTTTACATAGTTTTCAATGCACCCCTAGCATTAAAAGTAAGGTTTTCTTAGGGTTTTTGATGATGTTCCGGCTTACGACGATTTTCGTAGCCCGGGGACTGCCTGTAGTTGGAATTGTATGCTTGTGCCCCTAATGGTAATTTCAACAGTTGGTTCATTCACATACTAATCTGGTTGAGGACTTGGAATCGTAATTCCATGTGATCCATAGGAAGTCGCTCTACATGACAATTTAAAGAAAGAATATGGCCAAAAACAATTTTGTCCAAAAAAAAAAAAAAAAAAAAAAAAAAAAAAAAAAAAAAAGTTGAAATAGAAAAAGAAATTCTACACATCATTATTTTAAAATCTTAAACTTTTGGAAAAGCAGTTTACTGTTTATGAGTTCAAGGCAATGAATCAGGTTGATAATAATCGTGATCCATAATAATTTTACCTCTATAATTTACATGCAGGTACTCGGGCACTAGTCAGTTGGTATTTATCTGCCACACCCTTCAAACATATACTGTGCACATAAAATAATTATAAAAGATTTTATTAGTTTAAGACAAGTGTGCAAATTTTGTATAGTGGTAGAATTCAATTTCTATATATGTTATATGTACAATTTGTACATTACACACTCAGAAATAGGTGATTTGCCTCTGTTGAAGTATGTATCAACTAAGCATGTACATCGCAGTTGCACAGTTTATTGCCGTTTGAAAAGTTTTTTGCAAGTGTATGTGGAATAGAATGTTAATTTTGTGACACTAATTGAAGTTTTGTGTTACACTATTTTACTACAACCTTGAAGTAACTAGTCAAAATTTTTACTTTGTATTGAGTGTTCTAAAGTAAAAGTGGACATTATCCACAGATTGCAGTGGAGGCCGACCGAATTCAGAGGGCACATTGGAGAAAGGAAGTTTATGGAGGAGGACATCTGAACAAGCAAGGCGTAGCTCACAGTGCCATTCAGGAACACAAGGCAATGAAGTTGCATCAGTGTCCGACTTGCCCGTACAGGACTGTCATTGCCACAAACTTGAAGAAGCATATCAAAACGCACACAGGAGAGAGGCCTTTTGGTTGCCCATATTGTCCCTTCAGAGCTATTCAGGAGGAAAATCTCAGAGTCCACATCAGAACCCACACTGGCGAGAAGCCCTACGGGTGTCCTCACTGTTCCTATCGCTCAATAACCAAAGGCAATCTGAAAACGCACATAACTGCTCATCATTTGAAATCCAAGAAGGCAGATGAGGAGAGGGAGGCTTCTCTAGGAATTGATGTCGACAGTCAGTGGGCCAGATTTGAGGATGACCGGACACCTACCTCCTTTTCACAAAGTCCCTCTGCTGTGAGGCAACCTCATCACTTGCCAGGTGGTGATGATTCATCTTGTCTCCCGCCTTGGTCCTAGTGACTCTTTAAAAGGTACTGCCTAGATAGTATTACTGGCAATTATGGATCACTGTGTGAAGTGCTCTGCCTTTATTTATGAGAAAAGAGAAGTTACCCTGTGCATCTTTTTTTTTTTTTTTCCTTTATAAGTCAAGAAAATATCATGAATATTGTGCGTGTTAAGCTTTTAATATACTACATATACAAAGAGATTTTGAGAGGAATAAAAATACTAAGTGATGTTTGATATGTCATTAAAAAAGAAAAGTACTAAGTGATGTTTTGATGGTATATCATTTTAATTTTGACTTATTCCTAATTTGGAGGGATTAGTTGAGTCTAGTATCTAAAATTTTGATATTTGGTGTTATTAGATTTGGACTAAATAGCTCGCTCCTAAAATTGGCAAAATTTGGTGCCAAAATGCACTGATTTCCGGTTATTGACGCCAATATAAGAGTATTGGTGAAAATACTTACCTAACACAGGCGTAATTAACTGGTTATTGCCGCCAATAAGCACCGAAAATCACAGATTTTTTTTTTTTATTATTTTTGCTCATCAAGCTGTCAGAACAAAACCCCCAGCGATAACCAGGGACTGGCAGTATTTTTCTAGTTAGTCTCATAGCTTTACAACTCTGGAAGTATGAATGTTTACATATGTAGATATGTACCTCAGTAATTTGCATTTAGAAACCATCTTAATCATGTATGTATGTAGATGTGCCTGTTTTTGTGCAGCTTTAGTACCCACGCTTTTCGTTCAGTATAGTGTGTGTACCTGTGATTATTGAGAAGATTCTAAGGATAAATAGTTTAAAATTTGTACATTGTTGTAACAAACAGAACAAAATGCTTCCGATGCAAATAATTAAGAATTCATCTTTTAGTTGATCCTAAAAAGGTTGTAAGTAGGTTAAAGATTGGGTGGAAGGGTAACCAGAATTGAAGTGATGTTGTATTAAAACAGTTGGAAGAAACTGTTTTTATCAATAGTATGTATGTATGTATGTACGTATGTTCCTCTTATCCCTAAATACCTGAATGTTGGTGTTAAATACAGTACTGTACATCCCTGCATTGTAACATTGGTATTGTGAACAAGAGGGGGGAGGGGGGGATGTTGGTCAGGAGTGGGGATTTAATTGAAATTCAAGACAAAGTTGTTCAAGGAGCAAGTAACTGATTGCGTTCAGCTGAAGTAGGTCACCTCTACAAGTGACCTGTCCCTGTACAATGTGTCTTTTCATGTGGATGATTTGCTAAGAATCTCTCAATTGGTTCAGTTTTGAATCTAAAGGACCAGCGAACTTTGTAAAGAACTTACATGTTTGTGTAAAGTATAAGTCACTGGGAGGGACAGCTCCTGGTAGCAAAATGATGTGGAATACTAACCCTTATTTGGTGTTAAATTTGAATGAATGATTTATAATTTAGATATGAAATGATTTTAAATGTTTCAAATTTTGATCAAGTTTTTACCAACAAGAACAAATTGAGTTGTATTGCCTTCGAAACAAAGTTCTGAAATTTAACTCACAATTATTTTACTTAGATTTGCTTATCCAGCATTAGCTGAATGTCTGTTGGTCATATATAGTCAAATTATTGGTGTTAATTTGGACCAAGATGAAAGTTGTGGTGAGTTTTCATTTCATTTTACATACTACATGTAGTGCACATATGGTTATGCATAACCATATGCTTTTAGGGGGGGAAAGAAATTTTTTTTAGTAATTTTATCAGGAATGCATTGAAAATTAGGATGTGGAAATTTGACTGCTTGAAAATAGTGTAATCTGAAATTATGTTTTTCGAACATGCAGTTACTAGTACGTAAATAGTTATTGTCAGTTCGGCTGGATGGATGACAGTGGTATTTTATCTAGTGTTGTTGGGATTTGAGATGTTTTATCACTGAGTGAGAAAATCCTTACTGTTGAGTAAGTCAGGAATCATCTGCAGGTAGAATTGGCGAGTGGCTCTCTGGGGAGTTCTTGGATGGACCTTCACCCCAGAATTCAGAAGTATCCTCCAGACCACAACAGCTACAAACAGCAGCAGAGCAGCAGCAGCAGCAGTTCCACCAGTAAGATGCACCAGTGTCCATCTTGTCCCTACAGCACAAATGTGACTACAAATTTGAAGAAGCATATACGTACTCATACCGGAGAGAGGCCCTATCCGTGTCCGTACTGCTCTTTCAGGGCTGTCCAAGAGGAAAATTTGAAGGCTCATATCCGTACTCACACAGGAGAAAAGCCTTTTGCCTGTCCTCATTGCAGTTTTCAGTCTAGTAAAAAGGCAAATTTGCAAAGGCATCTTCACATTCATTCCAGAGAGAAGCCTTTCCAGTGTTCTCATTGCCCTTATCAGTGTAACCAAGAAGCTGCTTTGGGTGATCATATGCACTTGCATTTATAATTTCTTTTGACATTATTTTTTCGATTATATGTACGTGATAAATATTGCTTGAATGTCCTCAGAAATGTAGTTGTCTACAGGAGTTCAAATGTTCCCTTCCAGTCCATTTGTTTCAGCTAATTTTGTTTTCACACCGAAGAGAATTAACAAGTAATAGATGAGGAAGGATGAGATGAAACCTTCCTTATATTTGTTGTTTGTTGTTGTTGTGAATAGTTGGCATGGTCTTACAAAGTAATAATCATAAATGTGACTAAGCACTTGAAGCAGACTTGGGCACATTAACCTGATAGAGATTGAAAATGGAAAGCCATTCTTCACATGCTGTCTTATAAAGCAATGCTTTTGTTCCATTGTTCCTCCTGTTTTTGAGCCTTCAGACTTTTTTTTTTCTTTTTTTTTTTTTTCTTTCATGCCCATACCATGACTGCCAACTTTCATATCTCATCTGATGACGGTTCGTCGTCCATTATAGTCTCCCTTAGTCAAGAGTAAGCAGCTTAAGTGGCAACTTCCAACTCAGGTCATCGTGTCATATTGATTTCAGCTTCTTCCTATGGATCTGTCCCTCTCCTGATGATCTCAGAGATACCCTTGGGTTGAATAATTTTGTATTGTCTGGTTTTCCTTCCCTTTACGCCTCTGTTCTGCATTCATTATGCTATTTCCTCCGGTGACTCGTGCTTTGAGAGACCCAGGATAAAGATTTCCTTTTGAGACCTGTTCCTCACTGCAATTACTCATCCATGAATGAACATGAATGAATCAATCATGAACTTGCGATCTGTTGCTCGTGTCGCATTGTCCTCTGTCTCATCGCCAGTTTCGGTGCTGCCCCATCTTACTTTGATGTATACTTGGGCCACTGCTCTCGAGTTTCCAACGTCATTTGCTTCAGTTGCTCCGATTTACACAAGTGCATTTCCATATCCAACCAATATCCTCCGTCCTGAATACTCCCCTGCTTTAGCTTTTGCCGCTGCTCCATTTTCCATTTCTCCAATATTATTCTCCACTGTCACCTTGTACATGACTTACCTCTGTACTTGGCTTCATTGTAACAAACTGCACATGGTTTTTCCATGTGATCATATATTTTTGACTTGTACACTTTTGCGTCTTACTTCATATGAACTGACTTTCTTAGCGACTTTACTGTCTCAACTGGTGCCCTTTTGGTACCCTCTGCAGTTTCATTGTTGTGTGGCCTAAAGTACAGGCAGTACAAATTTACTCATCCTAAATTATTGCTTTGTCATACAATATCATAAAAGTAAGACTGGAAATTTCCATGAGATAAAATAAGTTTTGGTAGGAACTGCAAGTCCCAGTGGTTGGGTACTTTTGATTTTAGGCAGCCATTCAATTTCCTCAGAATATGATACATAAAGTTTATTTTTGTTTCGTCTTGGCATCTGGATGTGACGTAGTGAATTTCAAGGAGAGAACAGAAAGTGATTTCTTGCCTGCCCTCAGTGCCTCAGTGGCGTGGTTGGTATGGTGTTGGTGTGCCATCTTTATGGCCGCAAGTTCCATTCTCGGGCATTCCACTGAGGGGTCAGAGGTGTGTATTTCTGGTGGTAGAAGTTCACTCTCGACGTGGTTCGAAACTCACGGAAAGCCGTTGGTCCCGTTGCTGAATAACCACTGGTTCCGTGCGACGTAAAAAACACTATACAAAGAAACAAGCAAACTTACCTGCCTGCTGAGGACTAATGACACTTGTATAAACTAGTACATATTTTAATGGGAGGATCTGATGAAAGCTATACGTAATTAATTTGTATGTAGTTTTACTAGTTCTAAATTCTCGTGATTCAAGCAGTTTGTTTGTTGAAGTAATTGAAAGTCTATCATCACTATTTTTGGCACTTTACAGAATGAAAGAAGTTGTAGTAGTACAAAATATTTCAGCAGTATTCTGTATCTTTAATTCCAAGCCTTTCTACTCTGGCAATTTTAGATTACAGCAGTACTTTTTTTCTTTTTCTTCTTCTGCTATTGCATTATCTGTGAAAAACTACATAGATGGCTGACTGTTTATTTAATTCAGTGACTTATGGGTCAAGCTTTTATAATTTGCATTAGATTGCAGTATTGTACTGAACTGGAGGTGATGTGAAAACTGTTCTGTACAGAAGTCTAGTAGGACACGAGATAGGGAAGATAGTCTTACAAACAAGGCATTTATTACGCATTGTGTCACTTGTGTTAAAAGGAAAGTACTCTTGCAGTTTGATACAGTAGTGTAGCGGCATGTTATATTGTAGGCCCGTTTTATATTGACTTACCTGGTTACAAAATGATCAGAATATAAGTGAAAGATTGTAAATTGATTAATAAAGGTATCCGACATCCTTTTGCGTTTGAATCAAACACTTAATTCAAGAATTTGGGTGCAATGTTTAGAAAACATTTTACGATGAGCAAAAGTCTGTAGCTGAGATTTTTCATGGATCATATTTTAATGAATATATTGTCAAGAAATTAGCTTGTAATATTTCTTAGCTGAGGTGAAATAAACACTCAAGCTTGTAAGCTACGGTAAATGCATCGCAGTACAGTATGGATGGGAGAAAGGAAGGGAAAATTTATCATTAGTCCAAATCAATTGTGATTGTCTAAAATTTTTAGGACCACTTTGAGCTTGAAGAAAACATTGATTTACTGAAAAATTGTAAAATATATACTTATAAACCAATACTTGTTCAAATGCGGTAAACCAGTACTTTACGTGAGCCCGTTATCTAGAATTTTTGAAGTATAAACTAAGAATTTCTTTTAAGATGGCTGCTGATGTGTTAGACTTCAAACATAAATTGTTTCCAAGCTTCAGTGGAATACGTACTATGTTGTTTTGAAATAAACTGAAGATTGAACTATGAAGGTCTCTTTAAAGCTGGGGGTATTTTGTTTACCATTCATGCTGGTAGCCTGTTTAGACAGTGAGTGCTGTTCTTTGACTCAAACTTCATGGGACTGAACGTAGGAAGTTTGTGGACTGAAAGGTTCATTTGAGAGAGTATTGTGATGTCTTATCCGGGAGGCTGCTGGGTCTAGAAATTAAGAGAAGTTATTGGTCATCTTGCTAGTCAACTATCTTATTGTAAATGCCTGGCTGCAGATAATGTTGAGTCCATTGACACAACCTCTATTGCTTTTTTTGCTAATGTGGAGTTCTATTCATCGGCACTGAGGAATATTTCACCAAACCAAACCAGAGGGAGTTAAACAAATTGGTAGAGTAGTTGGGTATTTCAAGCGCGAGCTTATAGTTTACCAATGTGTATGCCTTCTCTTGTTGCTTCTGGTGAGAGAGTGTGGAAGAAGAGTTAGGACACAATTGTTGTATAGGTCAGCAGTATGAGATAAATCGGTTGTTGGTCAACTGAAGACTTCACATTATTTGGCATGAGTAGTCATTGTGACTGGGTGAGTGATGAATTGTATAGTCTACCATGATAGGTGTGGGTCCTAGTAAGAAGAAACTTGTTCTATGATTGACGGACTAGAAAGCTATTATATTTCCTTAGTTCCATTCTTGGGGCCAACATGTATAGTAGATTATTATATTTCCTTAGTCCCATTCTTGGGGCCAACATGTATAGTAGTTAGATTTAGCAAGACTTTAATTTAAGGTCAGAGGAGTGTAGTTACGGTGAAGGATCTGCATGCCAGCATGCCTTATTAATAGTTCTTTTCTATTTTTCCATTTTTCCTGATGTGCCTATTAGAGTTTCTTAGGTAGTAAATCAAGTACTACTATGTCAGAACAATAATGCTGTAATCCCATGAGGAGGAGACACCATGGATACCCTGAGTGTGCCATTTGAAACGTACTATGGCATTTTTATGCATACAACATTCACTTCCTTTGGCTTTGAGACAAATCAAGATGAGCTAGGTCCTGCAAGTAGAAAAGGGATTTAGAGATTTTTTTTTTTCATTGTGGAGTCTGGTGTCTGGTTCCTGTTAGGGCTCAGAGGATGTTTGGTTTCTCAAAATATTGCTGTTTTCTTAAGGGGGGAGGTGCCTAGCTATATTATCATTAGGTAAGGTGTGACCCCTTTATGCTGCTAATAGGATTACCTGGAAGGAATTTTACAAGATGTGTTATAGGGAAGAAAGTTTCATAGTCACCATTGTAAGCAACTCTACTTTTTTAAACATATGTGAAAAGTGTTTTTCTAGATATACTTTGTATGTACTAGGATGTATTTGTTAATCTTCTGTACCTGTTTGAAGCAGCGAGAGAAACATTAGAAATTATTCACAAAGACGGTCTTGGTAATGTGTTCTCGGAAGAAGAGGAAGTGGGTAGTGGTGACGGAAAGAAAAATCTGGGAGTATGATACCGTTGGGGTTCTTTTCATGGACGGACCTGGACCTGACTACTAATTCTTGTAATGAAATGATTAAGGGGTATTGAAGATGATGTGTGAGTTATGAATTGCAAATTTTGTATCTTCAAGTTCACTTTCCCCCCCCCCCCCCCCCCCCCCCCCCCCCCCCCTCTATTGGACACGTCTTCCATGCTTTACTTACTCCCACTTCATACTGCATCTCTTGTCACCTCATAATTGTCTACATATTAATTTACACAGTTTTGAAATCCTTGTTGGCCAACAGCATATTACTTGTTTAATTTTGGAAGAGCTTGCCCTGGCTGCTTGTCATTTCTTGAACTGCTCATGTCCGTCCCTTACTCTCTTGGCAAGGTCAATCTACGATTTGAGGGTGCTTTCTTTATAGATCCCACTTTAATTTTTTCTTGTAATGAGAAAAACAGCAGTACAGAAAATAGAACACTGATACCTCGTTTTGGTTTACCATTTTTGAACACCAGTTACAGCACTTTTAAGTAATAATACAGTATGTGAAGCTGAGTATTGATGAAGTTGGCAAGCATGGAGTCAGCTTGGGTAATATTTTGTATTGACACGTTGGAAAGATAGTTTATTCTTTATAGGTTGATCCAGATACACTTTTAGTAGAATTATAATCATTTATGTTTTATTTATCTTGAACAGAAAACATTCTTGCTTGTAATATTTTTTGCTAAGGGATTTAGGGGAGAAGAGAAGTTGCTGGCTGTTACGAAGTCATGACAATAACTACGTACTCAGAAATTGGCTGTGTTTTACCCTTGTTTATTAGGTAATGTTCATTTTGAGTAGATTCTATATAGAAGATAGTGGAAAAGTCTCGAGATGCCATGAAATCAAATGATTTATGTTTTGTGATTGGATTGAGGAAGTGTTGAGTCTGCTAAGTACGATAATTACATTAAGCGTTATCGAATTGGATTCTAAGAACACTCCCGGCATCCCCAACAGGTGATGGCTTTGGGACAGCAACAGAAGGCAGCCGGTGTGAGAGGAGCAGGAAGAGGAATCTATTCTTTGGTGCTGGACAAGTCCCCCCGTGGTGTTAGGAAGCAGCAGTGCCCCTACTGTTTCTATTCAACCACCTTTCCAACCAATCTCAGAGCACACTTGAGAACCCACACGGGCGAGCGACCTTTTGCTTGTACTCAGTGTTCGTTCCAGGCAACGACCAAAGGAAATTTGCAGAGGCACGTCCTCACTCACTCTAGTGATAAGCATTACGTGTGTTTGCGTTGTCCTTATCGTGGGGCATCCAAGGTGGATCTTTTGTCTCACACGGCAACTCATCACCCACCTGGCGGCCATCAGTCCCAGTATCAGGAGACGATAGAAAAGTTTATGTAGCTCGGTGGTTTCAACCATGGATTCAATGTTATTTTTAGAATAATGAGACAGTTAGTTGTGTGAGGAATAGGAATTTTAATACCATTGCAAAAGAATGGTTTATTTTGAAAAGGCTGTTAGTCACAGGTGAACACTGTCTGTCACAGTAATTCAGGAATGCTTTCTTGTCAAGTTTGCATTGTTTTCCCTTATTTTTGTAAATTATCTAGATCTTATTCTATTCAGTCACAATTCTTAAGCATGCTTAGATTTGGACACTAAAAATGTACAAGAGAAAATACTCTTATTTTTCTTTTATCAGATAGTAATTTTTTTTTGTTTATAAACCCACTTTTTACTTTTGATTCATGATGTAATTTTACTCTTGTGATGCATATTTGAATTGATTTCTTTATCTTGTCTCTTAATATCATCAATGAGAGTAAATGGTCATCAGAGATGTTTAGGCCTTTTCATTAATCCTTTTTCTCATTATCTTCATTCTGTCCTACTGTAAGGAACACTGTATTTCGAACACAAGCTTATGAACTTTCGCTCTCGAATAGAATCTGCTTCTTTCAAATGTACTACCCTATTATAGTTGCACTTTGTTGCGCCATAGTTGGGAAATTATGTTCAAAATTATTTTAAATATTTCACAGCAAAAGTTTCATGAAATGAGTTTTCCCCATTTGATTGTACATAATACAGTGAGTTTTAGGGTATTTAGGGTATTGCCATGAATAAATTTTTTGCTCCGATGTTTCATGTAAATCTCAGTACTACATCAATTATGTGTAATTATAAATAGCCAGGGCTTCATACTTCTTCCAAAATGTTTTAACTGCTGCATAGCCTATGAATAGAGGTTAAAATGGAAAGTGTGTTTAATTTGAATAAATCAAGATTCAAGGCTCCATTTGTCCACATTTAGTTTCAGTTAAAGGGAAAAAGAAAGAGTACTGAGTTATATATTCTATTTATTAATGATAGATATTCACAAGCTCTGTGTTACTAAGTTCGTCGATGTTGATAATGAGATAAGCTGACCGACCCTTCTTGCACAGATGGGGCTGCAGCTGCCGCTGAAAGAATCAACTTGGACTGGCCAGAGAGGAACCACAATTGGAGGAGATCAGAGAACCACTACTGTGACATTTTTGAAAGGAAGTCAAACTACCTCATTGACCTTTGGGAAGGACCGTTCAAACAACCCCCCTTCCTCAGCGAGTGTGGCTGTGAAGGTTCACCAGTGCCCCATGTGTTCGTACTTCTCTTCTACGAAAACTAACTTTAACAACCACTTGCGCACTCATACGGGAGAGAGACCGTTTAAGTGCACCTACTGTCCTTTCCGTGCCAGCCAGAAAGGAAGCCTGCAAACCCATGTTCGCACTCACACCGGAGAGAAACCTTATGCCTGCGAGCAGTGCTCCTATCGGTCAACCCAGATGATCCATCTTAGAAATCACATGAGGACTCACCACGGATGGACAGGTGATACGAGAAGACCCATGGAGCCGCCATCGTAATGTTTTAAATGTCTTGGTGCATGGTGTTGATATTTTGCCCTACAGTAGTACTGGAAAATGTTCCACAGGGCCTTCCTCATGGTTTGTAAGTGTTCAAAGCAATGTGATTTTCATTTTAGAAATTTAGTAGTGCTATCCAAATATAAGAATTCAGAGAGACTTTTGTGTTCTTTCCCTTCAAGCATGTCGCTGCAAGGTGCCATTGTTAGCCTAGGGCTCATTCACTCTTGCGTTTTTGTGTAGTACATGCATTTGTACGTACTGTACTGTAATATATATATTATTAACTAATATAAATGGACAAATTACATAGTGTGACAAAAGATCAGCATCAAATTTTAATGATTATAAAAAAAATACACTATTCCTACAGTTTGTGGTTAAAGATATATATATATATATATATATATATATATATATATATATATATATATATATATACTATATACATATACCATATATATACATATACTATACATACACACACACACACACACATATATATATATATATATATATATATATATATATATATATATATATATATATATATATATATATATATAATTTATATATACACTACATTTATTTAGTGGTTGCACGTAAAGTATCTTTTATTGCCTATCTCTTTGGCTGGATGGAAACTCCAGGCTCACTGATGTAACATTGAAAGGAGTACACCTCTGTTACGTAAACCTCTTCAAGACGACTTTTCTTTTAAAACTTCATCGAGTTGCAGTTGTGCCCATTTTACTAGTGGAATAGTCTCTTATTATTTACGCGATGTCCAGTAGATTATACTCATATATTTATACTTCCTGTGTGTATTATAAAATGAGACATTCACAAAATTTTACTTCCAATTATGATAATCTTCACAAAGTACCTCTCACTCTGTGTCATGCTGACTGTACTGCTGGACCTCCTGTTATTAACGTTTAAATGATCCCAGGCAACAGTGTACGTACTGTATTTTAGGCTTTCCCTCACAGTCATTTGAGTAAAGTAGCACTGGTTAAGTCCATTACCTGAATGAGCAGTAAGTGATGAAAGCCAATCTTCATTGACACCTCATCACCTTTGACCATTGTGGGGCTGGCAGTTCACAGGGCATTGTCTCTAGGCTTCATATATTATTGCCTAAGTTTGTTATCAGCTCATTTGACCATCATGCAACTTGGTATGTAGTGTAGTATTACTATACTGTCTTGGAATTGTGCTGATAGTAATGAAGTAAAATGGTTCCATTTGCAAACTACCCCTTAAAGATTATTAGTAAATCATCTTGTAAACTAAATAGGATTCGACAGCATGGGGACTGTGGGCAGTTTAGTTAGCTGAACTACTCTTCTGCCATCTGTTTGCTAGTGTCGTCTTCCCCTACTTGTACTCGTGCAAACAATTCGGTGTCTTCGTAGGCTTGTAGTATAATGGTTGATGTTTACTTACAGATTTCCAAGTACACATCGCAAAAAATTGTGACGTTATGCGTCCCAACATAACCTTATTATTATTATCATTAATAAAGTTTAACTCGGTGGTCTGGGTAAACGTTTCTTGATAATAATGATGATGATATGCTGGAAAGTTCAAGAAAGTAATGGCAGCAACAAAACCTGTACTGTACGTATAGAGTAAAGTAAGCTATATTTCTTGAGGATTATTTTAAATAGTTTTCTATCTGAAATTTTTTTACAAGTTATAAACAGCTGTGTTTTGGGATTATATCTTTATTTTTATTTTTGTACTTTTAATATCTTAGCTTAGTTTTGCCTCCCGTGTCTTAAAGTGTGTTACTTAGTCACCTGGTGTGATTATCCACAGGTGATGGTTGAGCTTGGCATCTCGAGCAGTTTACGTAGGGGAGGTAGAGAAGAAAGGTTAGGTAGAGATGGAGGCTATTCAGCTTCATTTGCCTCCTCCTCCTCCTCCTCTTCCTTGGAGAAGGGATTCACAACCGGCAGTGTGAAGTTACACTCCTGTACGTACTGTTCTTACACTACCCCTGTGACAACGCATTTGAAGGACCACTTGCGAACGCACACTGGAGAAAAGCCTTTCTCCTGTTCGGTTTGCCCATATCAAGCCACAACCAAAAGTAACCTCACAAAGCATCTCCGTATTCATGCAGGACCAGAGCCTCTCCAATGCCCCTTCTGTTCTTTTTGTAGTAATAAGAAAATTACTATGGATAAGCATATGTATATTCACGCTGGACAAGGACACCTAAATGGATGAAGTGTTCACTGTGATGTGAAGGAATTGACAAACTTCAACTGAGCATAGTTGAAACCTTTTCAATCCCCTCACGTAGGTGAGAAATGTCAAGTGTCAGGTTTGTGAATACTCTACTGTGCCATAAGGTTTTATATGATAAATCTTAGTCATGTTTGAAGACCAGGAACTTGAAGTGAATATTTGTAGAAATGGAAAATTTCTTTTATTGTAGACTTTGTTTAAATAAAGAAATGAATGAGTATACTGTATTTTTTATTTTATGAATTGCCTGGCTTGAACAGTAATAGATTTGTTTAACAATGCCAGTCCCAAATGAACATTTCATTATTTGAAGTCTACTGTTATAGGCTATTTTATAGTAAAAGATTTAATTTACGTACAAAACTGAAAGCCCTCCAGGAATAAAATTGAGAAATTAGGAAGAGTAGTGTTGAATTCCATTTCAACTCTTTAAGTTAGTTTAATGTTAATGAGACGGGGTTTTCTTTTCTGGTCAGACCAATCATCATTCAATAACAGGTTAGTGAGTATTTACTCATAAATAAAATATGAGAGACACTAAAAGGATAAACAGTGTAGATTGTATTGTGGGTTGTGGAGGGGGGGGTTAAACTGGTCACAAGCACACGTACCATTTCTTAAACTCAGGTGATTGTACCTGTTTATTGCATGGAAGTTATGAAGTAAAATTAACGAAGAATTGCAATTTTTTAAAATTTTTGCGTTCATGTCATTCATCATTAAAATAATGCCATATAACACAGTCCCGGTTAATAAGGGGCGTTTGGTTATTTGCTGAGCGTAGTTAACCAAAAATCGTCGTTAACTGAGTGAATGGCATTTTCAACGCCAAAATTGCCTATGGTCCGCTTAATGGCACTGTTAAGCAGGTTATCTGTGCTGATAAACAGCTTGCCAGTTCCGAAAATCTGCTTTAATGTCGTCGGTAGCCAAGTGCCGTCAAACCGAAATGCTGTTAACCAGGGACTCTTTATATGTACTTGTTTTAGCATAACCAGGTAATATCATATAAGGTACATACTGTAGTGGGGCTTTGAACTTTCAAATTATTTTTAGAGATTAAAGAATTAAAGAATATTCAACAGATTTGTTTTTCATTTCAGTTGTAAAATCTCTCTCTCTCTCTCTCTCTCTCTCTCTCTCTCTCTCTCTCTCTCTCTCTCTCTCTCTCTCTCTCTCTCCTCTCTATCTAACTCTCTGCTCTCTCTCTATATCAGAAGCCATGATCAGCCATGTCAATTTGAAAGCATTGACGACCATTCTTATTACGATGCCAGTTTTTTGTAGAAATTCACCTTCAGTCATAATTTTTTTTTTTTTCTCGATAGATTAGAGCCAGATGCTTGCTTGCATGAGTGTGAGGTAATTATAGAATTTTGGGAACGAGAAAAAATTGGGTGGAGAATATTATATATAGGCCAGTTTTTGTATCGTCATCATCACAGTGTCCATCTTTTTAAGAGCTTGTGTGACTAATATGTACAGGGTGGGAATAACAATGTGTAACTCGTGGGAGAATTCCAGTTTTGAATAATGACGTAATAACATAATTATGTTGACATTTTTGTAATGCTATCAAGTGTGAATATCTGTTATCTATCCTACCAGATTTTCTACTAGTAAGTCAATGATAAAAACTCTGAGAGTAAGAGATGCCATCGTCAACAGGTGGTGACGAGCGACGTGTCTGAAGGCAGTGGACAAAGGTCATCTTGGAGCAGGAACCAAGGGACAAGAGGACCCACCACTGCGAATCCTACAACAAACGTTGTCGGTAGCGGTGGTGCCAAGCTGTATCAGTGTTCCTATTGCTCCTACTCCACTTACGTGAGCACAAACCTTCACAGCCATGTACGGACTCACACAGGAGAGAAACCCTATCCGTGTTCTCAGTGTTCTTACAGGGCTACGACCAGATGCAACTTGAAGAGACACTACCTCGTCCATGCGACAGAGAAGCCCCAATCCCAAGGTTCATACCCTAGTAGCATGAAAACTCCGTATGAATCTCACATGTCAATGCCCACCTATGTGAACTGTTTTGACTGCTCATTCTGTCACTTCCAAGCAAGCAGTCATAATATGCTGATGGCACATGTAGCCAGTGCTCACCATCACAAGTGATATACTTAGGTACCTGAGATTTTTTTAAAACTTGTATAAAGTGAAGGTACTAAATGAGTTTTAGCTGATTTGCAGTTATTGTAGGTGCTTTTGTAATTGGCATAACTAGTGCTGTGATTTGTACTGTTGAGATATAGAAAGATTTGTTTTATTGTATAGTATTGTTAAGGTGTTTTAATACTCTGCATCGTTACTCCGAAAAGTCTAGAGACAGGTACTGAGAGGTTTCTCGTATATGGGAAGGGAGATGCGTTGGATAGTTTGTCAGGTGAATGAAGTTTGATTTACACCTTTGTCATTAGTGCTTGATAAAACCATACGCCAGCATTAGTTTGACTCCATATTCTCTATAAGTGAAAATACAAATGTCCCAGTGTATGTATATTAGGTACTTCACCTGAAGTTGGGAAAGTAAGTTTGTCATATCTATTGGAATGAAAGGAAAAGTGCTTCAAAGATCTTGAGATACTGAGAGGTCTTGCATTATAAGTTCTTTTGGCAGTAGTAACATTTTTATGATTATGACCAAGCATTATTGTATATATTATATACGTATATTACAGTTTTAAGATTGCCCCTAACTCATTTATACTTTGAATGTCCTTGTAAAATAAGATTCAAGGTTTGTTTATATTAAAAGGTTGAATAGAAAAGTTGTTTCCTTATGAAATACTGAACACTAGTATCACTCATAAAAGAAAAAGTGAAAGATCAGTCTGGAACAATGGTTTTTCCTATTCGGTAGTTTATAAATATATTAAATTGAAATTATTGCCATATTTTCAAAACTAATTTTGAATTTTATATTGACTCAGTTGATTGGGCTTGAAGTTTTCATTTATACATTGTCAATGTTACAAGCTGTTTACTTTAGCCAAATATTTAGTCAGTGGTCACATCTGTAATATACATTCACAAAAGTGCAGAAGGACTTTCATTATGTTTTGCATTTGTTCCATCCTGGTTTTGTCGGGCTTATTTTAAGTCAGAAAATGAGCTCCCCCCTGAGATTATGAGTAACTTAAATGTCTGTAGTGCACCTCTTAGTAACGCTCAGTAAACCATAAGATATAAAAACCCACATTATGCAATTTATACCAATATGGTCAGCTGTAAAGATTTGTGAAGACATGCTGCCACAATTTTGTACTCTTCATCGACTGTAATTGCTTTAAAGCCTTCAAAAGTTCTTCTCAAGTCTCTTTGTTTAACAGATTGAAGTTGTCATTCCACAAATCATATGAAGCAGTTTTAAATGTTGAAATATTATTTTACACCAAAAGTTAACACACAAGTGCATTCATTTTAAAACAGCCTTCTTTTTAGTTTGGATATGGTGCCTCTCTCTCCAGGATGTCTCAGTGTGTACTATTAGCCACCAGTTTCTTAAAATGAGAAACTCCTAGCGGTTCATTGTTGGTTTTGATTGTATCCTTGCCACCTGCTTTTTACCATATGCTATGGCTGTTGTTCTTTTCAATGAATTTTTTTCTTGGATTATATGCAGATGTGATGTACTTGTCCTGCGGGTTGTCAATTGAAGTTAAGGTATTCAAACCCTGTAACCTGTTTTTTCAAATTGTACAGCAGTATTTTTTCCCTTATTGGTTTGGTGCACTTCTCTGCTGAGTTCTGGTTTCTGATGAATCTGTTGCTGTTGTTGTCTTATGTCTGGCAGTTCTCTGCTGCTGCTGCCACGGCTGCCCACCCTAATTTTGGCAATTTCGTTGCCTCCTGTGATGTTACTTCAGCTTTGCACTGTTTGCACAATGTTTTTCCTACCTGTCTGTGACCTTCCTTGTTTGAAACGCCGCTTCTTTATTATATCTGGTTACTAAGCAGTGTTGGTTTTGTCAGTGCTGCTTGATATGTTCCTGACCCCCACTTCTGTTTTTTACAGTTATGGTCACAGTCAACATCCAAGGGTTTGGCTGTCTTGTGTTCTCATTTTTTCAGTGTCATCTTCTGAAGTGCTGCCACAGTCCTTTTGCTGTTTGTGTGTGTTTGCTTTGCAGCCTTCATGTTTGTTGCCATGACAGTGGGTAGTCATCTGTTTATCAAGCCTTTTTGACCCACTTCTAAGGCCTAGGGTCTAGTTTTGTTCCCACCGTCGTCATAGCTTTCCACCTTCATAGTACCTACACCCTACATTCTCACTTGTGCTTCTAGAAACTTGTGTGGAAACGGTGCTTGTTCATCTGAGCATTAAGACCGATGACAGTGCTAGTAAAGCAGCTAGTAAGACATTCTCTCTCTCTCTCTCTCTCTCTCTCTCTCTCTCTCTCTCTCTCTCTCTCTCTCTCTCTCTCTCTCTCTCTCTCTCTCTCTCTCTCTCTCTCTCTAAGTAGGAAGGCCAAAAATTTATGGAAATTAAAGTTGTTTGATATTCTAAATGAAAATATTCAAATAAAATTTACTCTGCAGATGCAAAGTGCTTTTCATGTGATAGATCATTTCGCATTGTCTGTATGTAGTGCTTTAGAAAAGTCCCAACGCCGCTCTTACCATTGAGAAACATTGAGTGGTGTAAATTGGAAAATGGTATGGCATAAGAAGTTGGGTGGTTGTTATTATGTTTTCTATGTATACTAGTATGTAAGTGCTTACTGTTTGTATTGTATGAATTTATGTATTAATCCTTAGAGAAAATAACATGAACAAAACATTGGATTACTGAAGTGAGTCTTACACCTGCTTATCTCTTAGCCCTGGTATGATCCCTTAGTTTTGTCCTTCTATGATCAGACTATCCAGCTAGTGTAACCTATTGCTTTTATGTTTAAGCCATTGTGACAAAGTAGGCTGGGTAAAGTACACAATTATACAAAAAAAATAGTTATTAATAATAAAAAAGTTTTTGATCGATGCCTTTTGTTGTGTTAGAGGCAACGACAGGCTTCATTATAAAGGATGCTGGATTCTAGATTCTAGGAGAGGGAAAAAGGCATGTTTTGTTTTTCACATTAGGGATTTGAGCAGTTTGAAACTTCATGTGGTAATTAGATGTTATTAAGGATAATAGGAATTTCCTTTAATCTATAGTCAAATGTTTGTTGCTGTATGCAAGATGTCTGTTGATGATGATATGAAATATTTTCCGATTTGTCCTTAAAAATTGGTTGCTGCTGTTTAGTGATGTCTCTCTTGATAAGTGAATGTGTTTTTTTGTTGATTATAATGTCATTCACTGTGTAAGGGATGCTGTCCTATTTTCAGTTTGTCTTCTTAATCCCACATTTTGGCTTCACAGCATTTTTTGAACGATTCCACAAGAGTTTGCATCTGGAAATTTAGTGTTCATTGTTTGGTTATCTATTTGCTACTTTGTTTTTACTTATTTTTTATATACTACTTTTATTTATGACTTCATTTAACAATTTTTAAAAATTTTGTGACATGTACTATTGTGTATAAGTATTTAATGTTAAGGCTTATTGTGGACTTTTCAAGTTCATGAAAGTTAAAGGATACCATTGCCAACAGGTGTCCCAGACAGAGGTGAGGGATGTTGAGCTACTCAGTTCTCTCTGGCGAGGATGTTATGGAGGCCGAGGAGGACCTGCAGCCTCTAATCTTACCGCACCTGCATCTTCTCCCAAGGGTACAAGTAACGTGATGGGGGTTGCCAAGAAGCACCAATGCCCCGTGTGTCCGTACAATACTTACGTTAGCACGAACCTCCAAAGTCACATGCGGACGCACACCGGAGAGAAGCCTTACCCGTGCCCACAGTGCTCGTACAGAGCCACCACAAAATCCAACTTGAAAAAGCATCTCCGCATTCACGACGGAGAGAAATCCTTTATGTGCGATCGCTGTTCCTATAGTTGTGGTGATATGCGTCAGATGAAGAAACACATGGAGACACACACTGAAAGAACCGTTTTCAAATGTTCCTTCTGTCCGTATGAAACCGAATGCCAAGCCACTTTTCTGAATCACTTGGTCTCTTTTCATCAAGGCTGATTACTACGTAGTAGTACTTTGTATCTGTTCTGCAAATAAAGAATTGATGGAATTTTAGTGTGTTTTGTAACTTCAAAAGTAATTATCAGCATAAATATGATGATTATTTGATCATTTCTATTTATTAAAGCTGAATTTTAGATCAGTTAATAAGTATCATTACAGATCTGGTCCAGGAACAATTATTCTGATGACACTTAATAGTTCTTAGTGCAGAAACAAGACAGCTGAAGAGCTTTTGAAAAAGTAAGATAATTTTAGAATGCCAAGACTTTTTGATATAACTATTTGTATTGCTGGGTAGTTGTTGAATATGCCACATTGTATGAAATCATTAGCAAATTACATAAAAGATTAAATCTTTAATTGTTTTGTGGTTTTCTTCATTTTAAGTAAGCCCCTTACTGAAGTAATTGTACCCAATTACGTAAAGGGTATTTGTTGAATAACCCTCAGACCAAATCCCCGAATGCAAAATATGTGATACACCACTCGTCCTTAAATGCTTTGAAAATAATCATTTTTATTTTAGCCAGTAAAATGTTTCATTTGTAGTTTTTTTAGATGTACCATATTATCAAGAAAGAGCCCAATAGGCCTGCCTTATGGAAGTTAAGAATACTAACTCAGTTTGATGGTTACACCTCCCAGTAATAGGCATGGTAATATGGTGTCCCAATAAATTACAGTAGGCAATCAACAGATGCTTTGGGCATCTTGACTTTCCATGAGCAATGATAAGACCCTACTATATAGCCTACACTTGGAGATTTAATATTTTCCATAGTTAACAGTCTAACTGCATGGTGAACTGTGCTTAACATATACCTTCCCCTTCTGTTGGTAGCCAACTACCAATATCCACCTTGTTTTAAGATAAACAGCCCAGCTCCAGTTCACGCTGAAAGTAAATCCCCATACATAAAGACCGAAGGTTTGTATGTTAGGAAAAATACAAATTACTTGAAATAATTTGTAATTTTAAAGATATGTATCCACAAAATGCATTGATTTGAAAGAGGTAGGTCTAGCAAAAACATATAGGTAGCAATGAATGGGATAAATAACATCTGATGTTGTAAGGGTTATCAGCAAACAATTACAAAAAAAGGAAAGCATGAAGATTGGTAAGAAGTTGAATTTCCTTAGTTTACGTGTAAAAACCAGTAGTCTTGAAATCAGGATTGACTTCAAATTTTTGCGTAGCTTAATATTCATTATTAAAGGAAATAATTGTGAGATTAAGTTTTATATGTTTTAGCAGCACCATTTTCAAGTCTTGGTTTTTCTTATCTAGCTACCAAGTTTACATGCAGGTTTATTTTGCGACATCAGAAGTATGTCTTAATCATATTACAATAGACTTCATTCTTTTGAAAATAATTCGCTTATTTCATGTCTATGCAATGTACAAACCATTGCTTCAAAAATTTCTGTTTGTTGGTCTTGGACTAGTTAGGTCAGTACAGTTCCCAAATTCAAAGTGCCTTTCTGGTGGTAGTTAACTATGAGTTCATTATCCTTAAAGTGGGTACGTACTACTCTCTTCTTCCCACTAGTGGAATGTACTGTAGTATTTTTTTGCAGCTTGTGTGACAAATAAATACTTTTGCTGTCCCTATTTTCTCACTGTCCCTTTGTTTTCATTTGTCTCATGAGGGATTTGCTTCTAGTATTGTAACTTTGTGCAAGTCCTTATCCAAAAGGCTTTATCACAGAATGGCAGGTTTCCTTGAGGCTTGTGATATGTCATTTCTGCAGTCAGTACTACAGGGGAGGGGAAAGGAAATTCCTTCCTAAAGGGCCCCATACACTGAACGATTGTATGAACGAATGTCTGAACGATTGTCATTATCGACACACACACACACACACACACTACTATTCAGACACTATGAACAATCTCCGCACCGATTTCAGTCTAAATCAAGATTTTGTGTCGGGAAAATGTGGCATCATCTCTCTAGAAGAGACGTGTGTGATAGCTTTAGATCGGCAGGCAAACACATACATTAAATGACCTGTGTATAACAGACATAAGTTGGAAGCCAGCAACCTGGTCGTGTCAAATTCCCGCTGAGATCATTCAGACACGAAACTCCGCCCACTTTTACATTCAGAGAAGCCCATACACAATGTTTTTGAGAATGATACAGACAGTCATTCAGACAATCGTTCAGTGTATGGGGCCCTGAAGCCTTGGCTTTGAAATCCAAGGGTTGTACAAACTTCTTCCTATCTTAAAAGGTTGTTCACTCTTAGGTATGGGAGAAGCATCGTTCAGCATTCTTTGGCCAACATCAAATAAATGTGGAGAGGTGAAACTGAGTTCTTGTCCATGCCATTATACTTTGAAATTTAGACATTGTATTGTATATTCCAGATGTGTCCTATTTTATAAATTTGTATTACCAATGGGGTAGAAGTTTCATTAGACCAGTTCTAGTTCTTTTCATATAGTAGGACATACCTTGAAGGTTTCTTTTTTTTTTATTTTTGCATTCAAACTTCCCGAATAGTCATAGCTTCCCGTAGTTGTTTATTGCAAACTGTTATAGCATCTTATGATTGTAAGTCTTGTTATCTGTTTTCCAATATGGTAAAAGTACATAGGATACATGGGTTGCAGTTTTAGAAAGAGGTTAGATCAGTTTCCAAGTGCTGGGCTTTATGCCAAAATCACGTATTCCATCCAAGTGTTTTGTCTACTGTATGTAGTATAATATAGTTGATTTTTGTGGAAAGGTAATTCATGTTTGTGTCATATTGCTAATGAAAGAAATAAGTCAGTTGGGCATCGTCCCCTACAGGTGGGGCTTGTTGAGGAGAGTGATGATGGGAGGACCACATCTGCCCGAGGCTCAGTCACCATAGCGGGAACTGGAGCAGCAGGTCTACTAAAGACTGTTAGCAGCGGAGGTGGCAGTAATATCAAAATACACCGGTGCACCTACTGCCCGTATGCCACAAACGTCAGCGGCAACTTGAGAAACCACTTGCGAACGCACACAGGCGAGAAACCTTTCTCTTGTGATTACTGCAGCTTCAGAACGACACAAAGGAGAAATCTGACCACTCACATTAGAACCCACACTGGCGAAAAGCCATATGCTTGCACCATTTGTCCTTATAGGTCAGCTTGGAAAGGCAACTTGAATGCCCATCTTTTGACTCATCGCTCTATGGAGGAGTTTCCGTTTACCACCAATAAGCGTAGTGATGGTGGTGGTCCCTCTTCTTCCTCCTCCTCCTCTTCTAAAAATTTGTCGTCATAATGAGGAATTTTTTAGAGCAGTTTTCCTCCCTACTTAGGCTGGGTATAGAATTTATTGCTTCTGTAGTGAGCTAAATTTTAAAATTTACTTAGATCTTCAGTGACCATCAGGAACACCATCATAATTAGATAAAACAATTTTTAGCAGATTTGTAAAGCAACCTGTAAATATTCGTTCATGGAATGTATGTCGCTGTTCTTTTTATCTTGAATTACAAATGAAATTTAAGTATAATTGTATTGTGGAAGAGTAATTATTTTGTATATATACTGTATAAGATAAATTTGATAATATGGAAAAGTGTCAAGTCGTATGCACAGGAGGTAGGTTGCTTTTAGGTAGCTAGTTTTTTAGTGTATGGAATCTGGAAAACTCAGACTTTTATCATATTTGTTAGAGTGAAATCAGACAAATGATTGTATTTTATAACTCAATGTTTTGTGTGACAGTTCATATGCCATTTTTCATTGACTTAAGATTGTGTAAGCTTTTAAATACCCATAGTCTGCACATTTCATTTTCTTAAGACAGATCACGTATCGGGTCATACCGCTCTGTAAGGTACGTCAGTGTAATTTTGTAGGTGTTTTATGTATTCAGACAGAAATTTTTGAGAGAGAGCAACTTTCCCAGTGGTGTGAATGTGTATTGGAAAACATTGTTTGCAATGTTAAACTAAATCAGCCTGTGCCGTTAATGATGATACACATTTGAAATTAGTAGTACCTGTCAGAATCTGATGAGGGAGGAGTATTGCATACTTTGTAAGGCTATATTATATGTTCTTGACCTTGTAATCAGTTGATATTCCTGTCATCCTGTTAGAGGATTATCGTATTAGGAAAACAGTCATTCAAGATTTTAGATACCTTGTAGTAAAGCTCCTTGTGCATGCATGATCCTTGGTAAGATTATGCCGAGTAAAAAACTATACAGTCTTCCCACGGAATTCATTAGGGATGCATACCACACCCTCCCTCGAATACTGAAACTCCCTCTAAAAATGCTTATAGCTGCCTGCATTTTAATAGTTTAAACACCAAAGAGCAGAGCCTCACTAAAACATTTAGTCATGAAAATATGAAAATACAGCAATTACGATATGAAAAAATCCATGAAAAGTGAATTTTCCGCAAATAATGTTGATATGTATTCCACAGAAAAATCCGCAAATGCTGAATTTTAAATAAGCGGTGTTCAACTGTATATTGGTATTTTTAGCAGTTCTTTAAAAAAAAAAAAAAAAAACTGTTATTAGTGTGTATTCTTTGAATGCCAATATGGCCATTTGTTGAGAATCTATTCAATTGTAAAGTTGATTGTTATGCTGCGGTCCCATTCTTTTCCTTACATTACTGCAAATTATATTG
This sequence comes from Macrobrachium nipponense, assembly GCF_015104395.2. Lineage (NCBI taxonomy): Eukaryota > Metazoa > Arthropoda > Malacostraca > Decapoda > Palaemonidae > Macrobrachium > Macrobrachium nipponense. Next base: position 77,103,347 of record NC_061091.1, on the reverse strand, counting down.
GTTATTATTTGTGTCCAGGGGTAGATGGAAGTCAGTTATTGAATTAATGAACATACATATCTTGACAACATATGTACTGCTATAAGAATAAAACTCCAGTGAGTAGCTGAAGAATTAGTGGCCACGCTAGACATGAGAATTCATGGGCAAACACTGAACTGTCATTGCTCTTGCATACCTTATTTTATATATTTTAAGCTATTGTTTTTCAAGAGTTTGTTATTGAACTGTGGATGGTTAAATACTGGTACTTTTCAGTCAATTTTTTGGGGAGCCAATTACAAGTTTTTTCGTCCATAATTTGTCTAATTAGTATGTACTTTTAAGTAGTACATTACTTTTGGTCAGGGATACTGTATTTTGTTGTATTTGATTATTTTTGTTTTATGTTACATCTTTTTTCCAAAAGAAATACTTTCCCTCTTGGTTGAGTCTGCCTTTTTCATGGTATCTGAGACTATCATGCCCTTTTTTTATGGCCTCTCATCTACAGAGGAAATTTCTATTTTTATATAGAAAAGATTGTCCTCTTTTACCAGTTTACAGTTTAGATGATTCAGTTTTCAGTTACCATTTGGTGTTACAACAAATTCTTCACCAAAGAATACATTCATTTTTCTTTTATATTCAGCATATTCAATTGAGGTTTGCATTTGTTCTCATGTAATGCATTGTCATTGGAGTCTTCATATTTAGTGTTAATCTTCTTTGGTTGCCACTCGTCTATTCATATGTAGGAACGTTGTATGATGTAGGGACCTTATGACTCATAAGGTTTTCAGGCTGTAAAAAGGAGTTTTTTTTTTTTTTTTTTTTTTTTTTTCTATTATTTGACTCATCGACCTAAAGCCTATAATGTTGGTGATTGTAAGACTTATTGAGTTTAGAACGAGTCATACAGTTCTTTAGCCAGAGCAAGCACACTATTGCAAAGTATGTATGCTTCTGTTGAATTGTTTTCAGTGCCCATTGTAAGCGTTGAAGTTGGGGGTACTGTAGTACTGCTTTTGCGTATTGCCTATTCTGTAGAAGAGGTATTAGTTACCTGTACTATGTTTGAATTAAATACAAACTTTCAAAGGAGTGTTATGTTGTATTGTCAGGTGTCCAGTTGGTAGGCTAATTTAGGTTACATGTTGAGCAGATTCCCAGTCAGAACAGATATAGATTTTTTGGTTATCTCCTCAGGTGTTTCAGGAAGTTGACTTTAGGCACCGATGTCCCCACTGCTCTTATTTGGCAGCAAGTGCCAGCAACTTGGCATGCCACATCCGAACACACACTGGTGAGAAGCCCTTTGAGTGTGATAAATGTGCGTATCGGTCAGCCTACAAAGAGAACCTGATGAGACATTATCGTACCCACACGGGAGAAAAACCGTTTGCTTGTCCGTACTGCCCGTTTCGGTCATCACAGAAGGGGAGCCTTCAGGGCCATGTTTTGTCTCGGCACAAAGCAAAGCTTTCGAATTAAAATAGTGGTGAAGAGTTCTTCCTTATAAGAAAAATTCTTTGAAAATGTATGATGCAGAGTGTGATTCTTACAGTTTAGAGTTACAGTAATAGCATGAAGAAAAAGAACAGGGCACTGTAGTAAAATATATGTAACCTTTTGGTTTGTCATTGTCTAAGGTACGCTGTGTTAAATAGCCATTACTATTGGGAAATGTGAAAGCCCATAGAGGAACTAACAATTGTGGGTTTTATAATTCTTGAGTGAAGATAATAAAGTTTCAATACATTCCTTTTGATGTAGTTTATTAACAAACTTTTGCTAGATATTTTTTTTCCTCAATTTTTTCAGTCATTGTTTATACTGTACAATTATAGAGTGCTCTATGATTGTGTAAACATTGTCAATGACTAACCATATATTCTGCAAGATTTCATCAATTTAGATTGATTGTTTATCATATCACTAGCATAAGCATTAGTTACTGATCACAAGCATAAGCATTAGTTACTGTGGTGTTCAACCATCATCAGGTTTGATAATGATTCCAGGCTGAAGAGAATTAGTTATTGTTTTCCTAGTTAATTTTTTCATGGAATGATGTAACCGTGATCTTTGATAATGAGAGCTGAAACTCCTGCATATCTCTGTGGCTTTTGGATCTTTGGAGGCATTTTTATTTCTGAGAACGATGGTGTGAATATGGTCCTAATTCATAGTTCTTGGTTGCCAAAAAGATGCACCCTTTCATGTTTTGAAATATGACATCTGCTGTACTGTTTGCTGCCGGCAATTTAGTTTAGTTCTGCCATCTGTTAAAGAATTATCACCCAGAGACATCTCAACACCTTTGAAACCCTCAGTGGTGATTGGGTGGACCTGATTTATGTCTGGCCTCGACACATCTGCTCCTCACTGGCTGTAGTTGCGATGCGCGATCAATTTCTTTGATTGCTTGCGGTGAAGTAACTAATGTTATGATATTTATTCTGGTGTCATTATGAAGCTCAATACTCATAGTTTTATGTTAATGTAGAAAAAGAAATGTCAGCTTGCTAAATTAACCATGACAAAATTACACTGGAAAAGAAATATATGTTTAATTTAACAAAACAGCTGTATCAGACATATACAATGCCATAAGAGACTATTATAAATAAATGTCCTATACAATGACAAGTTTTTCTGAAGATAGAACCCATATGAATGAATTCAATAGGTTTTTTGATTGCGGAAGGTTAAGTAATCAGCAATACCTTCTAAATAGTCTGTCCACTGCTTCCTGAGCAGATCTGACTTATTCCAGAAGTTTTGACACATTCCATATTTTTATGATGAATCTCTCTTTTCGACTTACATGTCGGCACATCTTATCTAACTCAGCAGTTGGATTTTTGATAACATATCGTAAGGCAACGAAAAGGGTAATGGACGCCCCTCAGTGGCATGATCGGTATGGTCTTGGCCTGCCACCTCAGTGGTCGTGAGTTCGATTCTCAGCCATTCCATTGAGGGGTGAGAGGTGTGTATTTCTGGTGATAGAAGTTCACTTCCAACTTGGTTCGGAAGTCACATAAAGCCGTTGGTCCCGTTGCTGAATAACCACTGGCTCCGTGCAATGTAAAAGCACCATACAAACAAACAAAAAAAAGGTTACTGGTACAGTAGTGATAGACGTGTCATTCTGCCTTTGCTTATGAAGCCAAACTTACTAATTCTGTGACCTGTATGTATGTTGTTGGATTGTCACCTGTGCAGAAAGGTGTGTTTTGTGATTGAAAAAAAATGAATAGTGTCAGTAACCTCTGGTGTTGCAGTGCCATGTTACATTATCGGAAATCAATTGTATCACAGGTATAACTGTTGTAGCAGAATCTAATTTGTAAAATTTGCTGTTCATCCAACATTAGAAACCCCTTCCATTAATTAAATCATATTTGTACATTCACTGTTGACCTAGAACTTCATTGTGCTCCATTGCTCTTCGTACGAAGTTGTTACAGTTTGCTTTTTAAATTTCTCTATGAAATAGGACTGTTGAACCTTCAGAGTACAGTTCAGAATAGGTTACAGGAAAAAGGGATCAACTCAGTATTCTAATTATCGTTAAATAGTGTAAACAAACCACCCAGTCAAATTTTCAGTGTTAGATGTGGTAGCCATGAGGGTGATGTCTGTAACTTTGGTTAAAAAAGGGGCGTAGGAAAATTTGTGGTTGGGTACGTTCGTGGAACGAGGGTAAAGGGAGTGGGTAAAAAGAAGAAGACCTTACGCAAGAAAAATACTCACTAGACCCAGTGCTGAAAACTTAGCTGATGAAAGGTCCAGCAGTTAGCAGACAGCTCTCTTCATCTGTATGCAGTAGGGTCTAATGATCTTCATATTTAGTGTTAATCATCTGATGGGTCTTAAATGTAGTAGGATGATCTATTAAAGACATTAAAGTTTTCTTTCTTTGGCTACATTAGTCAGGGAGATGACTTTTAGGCTACATTTTTTTTTGTCAGTGTTAAAAGAAAGTGGTTAAACTTAGTTTTGTTTTGTATTATTTTGAGGTGTAATTAAATCACACAAATTACTAACACCAGGGGTTCATTCAGTACCATAATTGAGTGTGTACAAGCAAATAGGAAGCATCTGTACTTGATTTTAAGTGAACTGAGTTATGCTAATACTTCTAGGACTATGTACGTATATGCTTTTCAAGTTCAAGTATAGGAGGAGTTGGGCAAGTTTTAGGTTAGTTAGTTTTTTGGTAGTAGATCATCTTCAATAAATAACAGACAGTTGCTCACAAGATAAATGTCTAAAATGGAGTGTAGCCTTAGTTTCGTTTTAGTGTGGTCTGTTGAGTAAGAGGAGCTTTCTCTGCAGGTGGGCCAGCATGGCATTGGCGTTAGGCTGCTGCTGGGTTCATCTCTCACCTCCGCCACCCCTGTCAGACCATCAAGCAAAGGCTCTTCGTCTTCGTCATCACCTTCAGGAGTGCCGAGTGACCCTAGGAAGTCTTACCCTTGTCCTCACTGCCCCTATCTTGCAGCAACGTCCACCAATTTGGTTAATCACATTCGCACACATACAGGGGAGAAGCCCTTTCATTGCAACCAGTGTGCCTATAGGTCTGCCACCAAAGAGAACCTGAAAAAGCATTATCGCATCCACACAGGAGAAAAGCCATTTGCCTGTCCGCTCTGCCCCTACCGTTCTGCTCAGAAAGGAAGCCTTCAGAGTCACATTTGGACTCACCACAAAAATAAGATCTAAATAACAAGAAGCTTTACCATGTTTACTTTGCTCTGTAGACAGAAAAGTTTTTGTATTTAAATAAATTTGACTTTGAAATAAAACACTATTTATAGACTTTTATAGACTAAAAGAATTGCTACGATGAGTAGTATGACAGGCCAAGATGACAGCTGGATAACCTTATTCAAGGTGTAAGTTTGTTACTTTCAAAATAGAGATTGAGCATCACTCATGAAGTTTGAACAGGTCACAGTTGTAACTGTCATTAGTTTAGATTTTGTTGATAATGTAAAGAGTGGGTTAAGTGAGGATGGCAATTTATAGGCTACGTGTATATTTTGCTCCCAACTAATAGTGTTCGATACGTACTGTATCGGCATACGTACATTCATTTATACATTTGCTAAAGTGTGTACTAATTGAATTGAAATACTTTTAGACTGGCTGTTACTCTGTTCATATCTTTATTTTTTACAGTTTTTAGATACACGTAATGCCATTACTTACTATAGATCTAGACTAATGAACTGTATTCATTAGTGATTTTGATATGCCAGTTATCACAAAGTTTGTAAATACTAAAATATAACCTTGTTTTAGTGATAATCTGCAACAGTATTAAATTTGTGTAGTAATTTTCCAACAAAATGTTATCAGTTTTGTTGTGTTTGTGCTGAATTTTTTAAAATTCAAAGAAAATACTTGAAAGCCTTAACCGATGTTTGGTTCTGCCTGTATTCCTTGTGGGTGACATTGCATGTGTTCAGTCCATTATAGTCCTTAAAAAACTCCTTATGTATATGGAAGCAATTTGAGTATTTGAACAATAGTAATTACTACTTGGCAATTTGAGCAGTAAGGTTAAACTTTTGCTTAATAAGTAACATTGCCAATGGTGTTACAAAGTTACTACCAGTCATGTGTTTCAAAGTCCTCTGATGAATCACACTTCCATTTGGATCATCACAGCCCCATGAATCATATGTAATACTGTACCATTATTCTTATGGATGCTGGAGATCTGTGTTACTATGATATACTGCATTTGTCTTGGTCAAGACTTGGAAGCTTCAAATGCACATGCTTAGTTCTGTTTATGGTTCAGCATTCATGTCCCTCGCTTTTTTCTTATGGGGTCACCAGAAGAAACAATTTTCAAAAAAATTAAGAATGTCATGGCTCCAACAGGTAACTGCAAGGGTTTCCTCCGAAGATTAAAGCTGTAGGTGCTTGAAGTGAGTGCTTAGTACGCTCTCCTCATCCTCCTGCCATTAACCCCTTAAGATTCTAAGGGCATCCCAAAACTCTTCTGTAGCAGTTTACAAGCCTGACAGCTCATGGGCATAGCAGATTTTAATTTTATTGTTCACCAGACGTTTAAGTGTACGCAAAAATAGGAAAGAAGAAAGTTAGAATCTCATGGGGTAACATTTGCAAATTATATCGTCTGAATCTCAAAAAGCAAAGTAAAGTCTGCAGTTTCTTCCATTCTTTGTTTTTTTGCAGATTTTTCGATGAGACATAACTTGGAACATTTAGCCGTGTTCTTATCAGGGTCAGTTGACGTGGCAAGTCACGTTATGGGTAGGATAAAGGTGTGCTCTCTCATCACAAAAGCATAATTTCAAAGTGGACAATTTAGTGATGGAAATGGTTATGGTAAGCTTTTATTATATGAAGTTATTTATTTTTTATACAAATCCAGTACGCAATCATAGAATTCCATGTACTGTGGCCTCATGTAAGTTTCCAGAATCAAAATGGGAATGAAGCAATTGTTTCATATGCAGGACTGCAGAGGCACAATCAGGCTTCTGAAACTTGACTGATAGAGATTGTGTGACCAGGATTTCCACATCAAAAAAGAAGGCATAGTTATAGTAGTATTGACAAAATTGCATGAAAGAACTTGTTTTACATCACAAGAACATTTTTTTTTTTTTTTTAAGTACTAGTGTTTAATTAGTATTTTGGATTTTTCTTGTGGCCATTACTTAGTTTGTGAGCCAAAATCTTTCATGTGGTTTGGTTCTTTAAGAAACCAGTGATGTAATATTTTAAGGAAATAAAACACGGATATATTTTTTGAGTTTTATTCTTCATGTTGGCAAAATTAATGGGATATGTTTTCTTTTAATGGGGATATTATGTTTTCTTTTAATGGGCACTCTTCCTTCAGCAGTTTTGAGGGTTTTTTCATTGCTGTGTAATGCTGAAAAAAATTGTGAAAGCAAGCAAAGGGAAATTTGCAGCCATTCAGTTCCCCCCAGAGGCGGCCAAAGCACAAACTGCTTGGACCTTAATCTTGGCATAGTCCACAACAGTCCAGTTTAATTAATGTCTTGTGTTGTGCAAGACACACATACAGGCAGTCCCCGGGTTACGACGGGGTTCTGTTCTTGAGAGGCGTTGTCAACTGGAACATCGTAAAAAATCCTAAGAAAACTTTACTTTTAATGCCTTGGGCGCATTAAAAACTATATAAACTGCCTTTTTATTGCATTTTTCATTAAAAAAGTCTTCAAATATTTATTATTTTGCATTTTTGGAGTCATATTTCTTCTGCGAGATCAGTGTTGTAGGCGGCATAGCCCTGGAATATGCGTTGTAACCCAGGAAATAATTTCTGATTAATATAATTGAAAAGCGTTGCAACCTTGGAGCGTCGTAAGCCGAACCCGTCGTAACCCGGGGACTGCCTTATACATATGTAAATACAGGTGGTCTCCAGTTATTGGCAGGAGTTCCGTTCCTGGCCAGGTGCCATAAAGCGAAAATCGCCATTAAGCGAAGCATGAAAGTCTAAGGGAGTAAAACATACTTATGGCGCCGATAAACGCTTATCAGCGCCATTAGTATGTTTTACTCTCATAGACTTTCATGCTTCGCTTAATGGAGATTTTTGCTTTATGGCACCCCAGATAACCGCTGTGGCGCGCCATAGCGGATGGTTGGCTTATGGCGCTGATAACCGAATGTAGCGCCATAAGTAACCATATTTTTAATTTTTTTTTTGAAATCGCCATAAAACCGAAGAACCATAGAGTGAAGCAGTCGATAACCGGGGACCACCTGTATATACGTACAGGCAGTCCCCGGGTTACGACGGGGGTTCCGTTCTTGAGACGCGTCGTAAGACGAAAATCGTCGTAAGCCGGAACATTGTCAAAAATCCTAAGAAAACCTTACTTTTAATGCTTTAGGTGCATTCAAAACTATGTAAACTGCATTCTTATTGCATTTTTCATTGAAAAAACCTTTAAATATTGATTATTTTGCATTTTTGGTGTTTCATCTGCCAGATCAGCGTTTGTAGGCGTCGTAACTTCTGGAACATGCGTCGTAACCCTGGAAATAATTTCTGATGAATATAATTGAAAAGCGTCGTAACCTTGGAACTTCGTAAGCCGAGACCGTCGTAACCTGGGGATTGCCTGTATATGTATACAGCAATGGTTGACTAATCATATACGTACTGTCTTAAAAAGTTGTGGGAATGAGTTTGGGGTTGCCATCTGGCCTTTTTGCAAGTGAGCACTTGAAAGGTAGTCAACAGACTTATATTACAGAGAAATGGAAACTAAAAGCCAGCAGTTTCAGGCAGACATTGGCATTCCTACATGAAATGTGTCAATTTTGTCTTTTTATTTATTGGTAGTAGTCTTATTAAGCTAGTTTTGAAGAGGTTCCTGTATTGGATACAGTAATCATTTTAGTGCAAAAGATACGGGCTTCTCTTCAGACAATTTTACATGTGTAAGCTTTTACCAAAAGTGTGTAAATTACAAGGATTTCCTTCCATTTACACAAAGAAGTACAAATAGTTACACAAATTATTTTATAATTAATTTAAAATGTATTGTGAGCCATCCATTTATGATAATGAATTGTTTTATGAAATCATGTAAAATCTTGCAATTCTGAGTCGTCATAATTGTGCACTGCTAAGTTTATGGGAAAATACTCTTTAGTAGTACGTATATGGTACGGTGTAGGGTTCTAATTTGTATCACTGAAATCCATTGTCATTAGTTATAGATCTTGAGGATTTAATGGATGCTAATTGCATTGGGTGAAATGGGTGGGTCGGTCACATTCAGTGCAGCAATCATAACTTTGCATAGCATTGCATGAAACCTGTGAGCTTTTGTCCAAAACTTACTGATGCTGGGTCACCGTTACATGGTCTTTAGCTTGAAGTGTTAGGCTCTCTAGTATTTAGATAGGGTTTTTCTGTTACTGTATACTGTATTTGATTTTAAAATTTTTCATGTAAGGTGATTTGTTGATAATACCAATTCAACTGATAAATTCAAGTGGTATTGTCTGTCTACTAGTAAGGATGGATGTCTACTAGTTGATGGATGTCTAAAGTTTAATTTTTTTTTTTAAAGATCTTCTTGACTGAGAGGTATGAAGGTTAAATCTGCCAGTAATGTGGAGCTTTTATCGAATTTAACTTGAATTTCTAGCATGATGGCTATCGTCAGTTTTTAATTCTACAAGAGAGGATTGAAGTACGTAATCCATGACACGGACAGTATCAGGGTACATGGTTAGTGGATTAGATTGAAATGTGTAAGGTTTAGATTGCCCATATTGAATATAGAACTTTTTGTGTATTTATACATCTTTAATTATTGATTTTAGTGCATTTGAGGGAATTTCAAAGGTTAATATGAAATATTTGCTTATTGAGTATTTGTTCTGTAGCTGTTCTAATCAATGTGTTGATGTTTCAGTCTGTGTAAATTATTGTGCTTCAACTGTTTTTGAATAGGGCAACTACATTACACATATTTTTAATTTAAAATTCTTAGTTATATTTTTGTTTATTGGATGTCAACTATTGCTGCCTTTCTTTGACATTTAGTGAGTCAAAATATTATTTTCGTTAGGATTTATTGCCGGTTTGGATCAGGATTTTCACATAATTTTGCCATGTAATAGGTCTACCTCTTTGATGTACTAGTTCAAAGTTGATTGATGTCTATTTGTCTATGTCATATAATGGATGAGAGTAAGCAAAGCCTCCCCTTGCACAGGCTGGGTTTGGCCATGGTCGCGGAGGCAGCGGCAGAAGAGCGGGAGGACGCTTCGCGGTTGTTCGAACTAAGGGAGGAGGAGGAGGCACTGCTACTACAGCTGGTATTGCAGGTAGCAAGGTGCACCAGTGCCCTTACTGCCCGTATGTCACAGTAAGGAGTACTCACCTCACACGCCACATTTGTACCCACACGGGCGAGAAACCTTATTCCTGCAGCCAGTGTCCTTTCCGGGCTGCTCAGATGGACAGCCTTAAGACCCATCTCCGCACTCATACCGGAGAGAAACCCTTTGCATGTGAATTTTGCCCCTATCGCTCAACTCAGAAAGTCCATTTGCAAAGTCACGTCAGGAATAGACATGCTTGGGACATGGCAAGAGCCAGGTCACCTATTTAAAATCAAGTCAAGGGAAGAAATAGAGAATTTATTAGGTCAGTCAGATCACACGCATATTCGTCATTTTTGCTTTTTTCCTCACATTAAAACTGCATTTGTAATAAGGGGAAATGCTATTCGGTATACCCAGCGAGACTGTTGAGTTACTTAAAATGTACATACTGTGAAAATGTTTATGTTGTTATGCTTGGATGTGTCTTGTGATGTTGAGTTGTTAGACGTACTGTATGTTATACTTTTGAAATAGAACATTTCTAGTCATCTTGGCTTTTCATTGCCCTCAAATAGTACTAAGTGTATTCACTTTACATTTGAAGTCATATTGATCTTTTGAGGATATTTTATCATCGTCACATCAAACAATGTTTTAATAAATGGATGAGTTGATGCACTTACCTTTATAAAGGGTAAGTGCAAGGGGTGCTGGACTAAATTACAGTATATTTTATCGAATATTTTCTATACACAAAGATAAAAATTGAAGAGGGAAGAGTTACATCACTTTTAATTTGCTGGTGTGTATCTTCTCTGCTCACATGGATTTTCATTCTAAGTCATTTAGAATGAATTTTGTGAAATTTACACTCTTGCTATTCTTGAAATTTAGATTTTACAATGTAACATTTGAATGACCTATGATGTGCATAGATATTTCTTAGTGCTATGTGATTTAAACAGTATTTGCAGCACTGAACAGAAGTAAATTTTTTTTTTTTTTTTTTTGACTCTTTTACTTTATTTGTGGCACTAACCAGTGTTGCTGGACAGTTTCTTCCACTTAAGTTTGGAACACTTTTTAAAGTACTAACACCTTTATAACTTTATCTCATTAAGGTTTAGCAGTCTAGAATTTTTTTCACTTTTATTTTTGATAGAGTAAATTGCTGGCCAAAAAAATAATGGCTGTAATATCTTTTGTACCAAATAATGTGAGTTTTTTTCATTTCACCAGTAATTACTGTACCATAATTTTGTGTGATTGCAGATCATACTATATGCAAGGATTAAAGTATTTTAATAATGTGTTAATAGGAAACATTAACAGCCAATTCATACAGGGGAATTGGTTTGGTAGTTGCACAGTATTGCATAGCATTTTTTTACAGTCATGAAAAACAGCCGTTGGACTGGCATAGTCAGAATTTCCATTTTGCTCTTGATAGGACTTGGAAGCCTTACAATTCACAATCTGATTGTGATTTAGTTCCTTGGTGATTACTGTTGCTTGTGTAAATTTGTGAGTGTTGTACAGGCAGTCCCTGGTTGCTGGCTTACTCGGTTAATGGCAATCCGGTTTTACGCCATAAGATTGGCGATTTACCGTGCCGTTAGGTACTGATAATAGAGTTATGGCACCATAACATGCCTAACAGTGGCGCCATTAACCGAAACTCTTCATTATAAGCCCCTTAAATCGCAGGGGTTTGGTTAATGGTGGTTTCGCCACCCACCGAGAACGGAACCCCCACCGATAACCAGCGACTACCTGTATTTAATTAACATCATTATTATATAGTCTCAGTAAGGTCCATGAGCGTAGAAATGAGTTTTCAGTCAATTAAAAACCCACTTAGTCTATTGCTAAAAGTTATTGATGGAATGGGTTGTTAAGGGACTTCCAGCTGTAGTTTTATTCTTGATAAAACTAGGCCAGCTAGCCTCTCGAGGAACTTGTATATGTTTTGGTGTATGTAATAATTATGAATGAAACATTAATGAAACATTTTGCTAAGTTTAGACCTTTGGTTTTATATATTGGTGTTGGGCATTTTAGTCCAAAGCCTGGAGCTTGAGATTTCATTATATATTTTTCTCCATAAAGGCATTTTTTGTGTTACATAATTGGATATCTAGCTTGTTTTATTTTTAACCATATTTTCATGCAGTTCCCCTCAAATGGTTCACCTCGGAGTTGACACAGTAACAAACGCAGCTGTCGTTAGTACTTTTAGTAATAAATTTGAATATTTTAGTGGATGAATTAACATGATGGGTAATTTTTTTTTTTGTAATTAGAAGTCTTATATTGTGATGGAGTGATGTCCTGTACTTTACTACAGAAAAGTATTGGTACAGCACATATGTTCTAGTACTATTATTTATAAGTGATTTTTCTTGTAAATATTATCAGCATATGTTCTCGTGTGTAAATACCTCTTTGTAAACAAATAGAGCCATGATATGCGACAAGCTCAAATAAGATGCCTTCCAGAAAATTCTCTCTCTCTCTCTCTCTCTCTCTCTCTCTCTCTCTCTCTCTCTCTCTCTCTCTCTCTCTCTCTCTCTCTCTCTCTCTCTCTCTCTCAGAAATTTCAAGTTACAGTTTGTTCTCGAACATTGATTCATAGAAATACTGAAATTTGTAGTATGAATTCTTCAAATTATTGAGGCAAGGAAATATATGTTGTTCTTATGAAAATTATGTTCAGTGTAATATGTGGGTTTGTGAAATCATAATCTAGCTTTGGATTTTGTTTTCCTTTGGTTATTATGTTGCCAGTGCTGTGTTGATGGAGCTAAGACAGAGAGCATTCCCCCTCTACAGGTAGGGGTGGCCGGCAGAGACTTGGTGAGACCGGGATGGCAAAGGGTGGAATCAGAAGGATCAGTGATCAAGACGCACCAATGTACAATGTGCTCCTACTACACAGCCAATTACACCCATTTGACCGACCATATGCGTGCCCATACAGGAGAGAAGCCATTTTCTTGTTCTCAGTGTCCATATCGCGCAGCCCAGAAAACCAATTTGAAGACTCATATGCGCATTCACACTGGAGAGAAACCTTACCATTGTGAACACTGTTCATACCGATCTACAAATAAGAGTGCTGTGAATAGGCACATGTTAACCAAACATGCACTGTGATGACCTTGAAACTTGGATATTACTTCATGACTGAGCTATTTACTAAGTCTTCTTTGAGGAAAGAAAATATTATTGTATTATGATACAGTAGTTTCATTTATAAACACCCCCCCTCCCATATAAGTAAAAATATATTTCTTTCAGTGTTAACTTTCCTGTGATAGTAAATGAGATGATGGTCATCAGGGCCGTAAATCTTGTTCATAGATTATATCGAAGAAGTGTTGCAAGATTACAATTGAAACAGGCATTTCTTTTGCTTTCTGAACATGTAGTCTCGATAATAACCTAAGAATAGTATAAGAAAAGACCTCATCACCTGTATAGGTTTTGCTGTAGATATGACTTTTGCTTTTGTGTATGCACCAGTCAGTATTTAGTTAGATTGAAAGATTCGTACACTATTCATCCTTCACTGAATTATTTAAAGAAAATTTTTTTGTATGTTAAATGAATGTGGTTGCACATTACAGTACATAAATACTTAGTTCCTAATATGGCACTCTATACGTACTTACTTATTTGAAGCTAAAGTAGCTAGTAAAGCATTGTTATGTTCGTGTGAACTGTAAATAGGAATAGGTAAGCTGTTGCACAACATGAACCTAACAGAGAAGCTAACTAGGATCTTGGTTAGTAAGTTCCCCTTAATTTCTTTTAAAATCTTCAGTTAGTTCTACAAAGCTCATGTACCTGTTGCTTACCGCAGCACAAATATCGACAGTTCTATGTATGACTCTCTTTTGGGAAGGATCAATATGGCTCAGTCACGGGATTCAAAAGCTTCCTTCGTTATTTGTTGAGACAGATGGAAACCACAGTGAGTGGCTAAATTCAAATTCCACAGATCAATATGGCTGATCTGCTTTTAGGTTCTGTGTATCCTCCTATTTTGTTCTACTATTTGAGGAACCCACACACAATTTGGTAATAGATTAGACCTCATATTTACAGATGTTCCAAGATCTGAATGTATAGGCAGTTGATCATTACACCAATGAGATGGACATACCTGTCAATCAGTATACAGGCAGTCCCCGGCTTACAACGTTCCAACGTTACAACGCTTTTCAATGATATTTATCAGAAATTATTTCCAGGTTTACGACGCTTGTTCTAGGGTTATGGCGCTTACAATGCTGATCTGGCAGAAGAAATGTGACTCCAAAAATGCAAAATAATCAATATTTGAAGGGTTTCTTTTTTTTATGAAAAATGTAATAAGAATGCAGTTTACATAATTTTTAATGCACCCAAAGCATTAAAAGTAAGGTTTTCTTAGGATTTTTGACAATGTTCTGGCTTACGATGATTTTTGCCTTACAACCCGTCTCAAGAACGGAACCCCTGCCTGTACAGTGATCCCCCTGTATTTGCAGGGGATGTGTGTACCAGATCCCCCCGCAAATAGTTTGAATCCGCGAATAGTTGGAACCCCTGTAAAGACGCTGAAAACAGCTTATTTTGGTCAGTAAAACTCTTAAGAAAAACCCACCAAAAATGTTTATACCTACTTTTTTAATAGTTTTATCACAAAAAGTGCATTTTATGATGAAATTGGTAAAAAATCCCAGGAATTTCAGGATATTTCTCATAGAAAAATACCTCGAATAGGCGAATTTCCCACGAATAGTGGGGTAGATATGGTCCAGAGAGAAATCCGTGAATCCGGAGAACACGAATAAGGGGGCCCCACTGTAGTAGTAGTATTCGTAATTCCACCATTGGGAAAATAGTCTGGCTGAAATCCAGAGTCAATTGGGATCACATTAGTGAAGCTTGTCAGGCACTTGATATAACAGTCACTACTTTAGATCCTTATCCCAAGAAGTTGAATGAAATGTGTAAATGTGTATGGCTATATTAATATGCCCCAAGAAAGGTCAGCCAATTTAGGACAAATGACCAGCCATGGTTTGATGATAGTACAGGTAGATGAGCCTACCACAACAAACAGACCAAATTCAACGCATGAAGACAAAATCGTTCTAATAAAAAATGAATACACCATTTTAGTCGGGTCTCACTGTACTGCGAATAGAAGATACCATATAGCCAAGAGAAATTACAATAATTCCTTGAAGAGGAAACCTGAAGGAATTAGTCAGCCTCATCTTGGTTGATGAGATTGGCATCATCTATCTTTGGGTCAAGCTCGTCTTCCATTCCACCACCACTAACAGATGATGGTAGATTAGTTACTGGCTCTAGGGAAAAGACTGAATGAACTGCTTTGTCAGGTTTTTTATGCTAAACTATCAGTTAAGGATGTTCTTCTCCCTGGTACAGTATATTTGTCATCTTGAATCTATTGGTATTACAAGATTTGCATTTCGCTCTTGGGATGTTAAGAAAATTCTGTATAATCTATAGTGGTGGTGGAGATCCTTGTTTTTTTTTTTAAAGTTTCTAGTATGTTGTTTCCCAAGATCACTAGATTCTATGGGTTTTTATGTTGATGTAATATCTCTGAGGAGGAGTGCAAGCTTAGTAATACAGTGCCTGTTCCAAAGAGTAGCATATCTGCAGACTGCAGTAACTGCAGGCCAAACTCTATTCTCTCTTTGCTCTCCAAAGTTGTTGAAAAACTTATTTGTAAGCCACTATTTAAGTATAAATGGAATCTAAAGGATTGCTAGCTGATAGTCAATATGCATACAGGAAGCAGTTAGGTACCTGCGATGCTCATTTTAGTCAACATGTTTGGGAAGAGATGAATGGTGTTTTCCAGTTGTTGCTGCCAGTTACCTACATAAATGCATTGAATGGATGCTTGAAAGTAGCATTCTCACTGACAGTCTCCACGCCTTCCACACTGTTCCATGAGACTTTGTGGCGTCAGTGCATCTGTTCCCAGGATCACTTTCCTAGTAGCAGTGCATCTTGCCGTAAGTTCATTTTCGTCTGTTACACACGTTCCATTTTTGATATGATGTGAATTGTGTTAATGTTGGGGTTGTTCGTCTTGGAAACCTTTCCCCTTTTGGTAATGGTTATCTTCTTCCTTACCAGTTCATGTGGGGCGGTAAGATGTTTTGTGAATGTCGGTCACAACCATCCATATCTAAGTATAGAAATAACATGTATAACTGAATGGGGTTGAGGCATCATTGATGTGGTTTTTTCATGCTTTGTTGAATTGGAAGTTTTTCACATTGCATAATTTTTTATAATCATGGCAATATCTGATCAAGTTAATCTTCAATATTAGTATGACCTATTTTCACTATCGCATACTAACCCAGCTAGTGAATAGTAGTGTTAAATCATCTAGTCAGCTACCTTGTTCCCTTCCATCTCAGTCTTTTTTGTTTACTGGTTGTGAATGAATACCTTGAATTTTAACAAGTTTCCCCATGTCGTGGTTCCAAAGGGTCTTTTCTAAATGTCAGGAAATTATGGGAAGATGGGGAAAGGTTCATCAGTTCAACCTGATCACTTCTTTCGCTTCCTTTGTTTAAAGTCTTTCACTTTCTTTGTGTAAAGGATGTACCCCCAGCAGATGTTATGGTTAACTTTCAGTTGGTGTTCATTGATAATGACATCATCCACAGCTAGTGTTAGCAGATCTGGATCTTGTACTGTGAGGTTTTTAAATTTCTTTATTAACTTGCATTTTCTTGATATACGTACGTACAAATTTCTCAACAGCATAACAAGGGTTGTGGGCCTCGTTATTCAACTTCAGAGGCTAAGCTTTTTGCACAATCTCCCAGTTAATCATAGTAGCTGAGTTTGGAACATAATTATTTAGAACATGTTTTAAAGGTATCCAGACCCTGTGAATTATTTTTCTCAAATGAACTATTTTCGTCTGTTTTTCTGTAAGGAAGTGATCTAATGATGCACCATAATTCAGGCCACCTAGCCAAAGTAGATTACTCTATATAATTCTATATTCATATAGTCCTTGTGTTTCAGTACAGTAGCTGCCTATAATTTTGCAAGTAGATCTTTTGTTATTAAACGTTAGTATTTACCACTTTGAATTGCAACTGTAGTAAGCTGCCATCCTCCACTGCAGGTGGGATTGGTCAGACAGAGCCACGGATCAGGGAGGAAGAGTACATCAATGACCAGAGATGTCATCTTCAGTACCTTCAAAGTCCACCAGTGCCCCTATTGTCCCTACAATAGCAGGAAAACAACCAACCTGATCACTCACTTGAGGACCCACACGGGAGAGAAGCCGTTTTGTTGTGTTTATTGCCCTTACCGTGCTACTACCAAAAGTGCTGTGAATAAACACATGTTTACACAGCACAATTGAAGACACGTTTAAGGACAGGCGTGATAATATTGCTGAAATGTACAGCCAAATTATTTATATTTATTTTCATTTTCTGGTAGTAATTTTGATCAAGTTTTGTATGTGGTATCATATTTCAGACTATTGGTAGTCAACAAGAACTGTTGTAATTATCATAATAGAAAATAAAAGTATTTCCAACATTCTCTCATATTTCAAAGAGAAGAAAACAAAATGGAATTGGAGCAGTACTCACTGGTGTTGTTGAAACCTCCTTTTATTGTCAGGCATGAGTGTGACAGCCTGGAGACAATCAGCTGTATGCCATTTAAGTGTATAAAATACTGCAAGTAAAGTGTTGAGAAGAATTACGTGGTATGCTTTTATTTTAGTTTCATTTGTCGGTGTTGGTTCACTCAGATGTCAGTTCAAACTAATATTAGTACCATGATACAAGGTAGAGTTTGCCTAAACCTCCAGGGGTGGGTGGGGTATTGGTTAACCGTTTACAAATTATTGCTCTCTCATATTGTTGGATATTCCTCATTTTGGTTTTGAGAGCAAATTTGTCAAATCCATCTTGTAAATACAACAGACAGTATAATGAGAAAAGCAAGAAACAGCCCAGTGCATAGGATGCTGTGATAGAAGGGTTCAGTACTTAAGTGACAGAGGGTCAGTATGGAATGGTACAGTTCCCATTGGGGCTGTCCTTTATATTCTTCAGAAATTTGGCAATGAATTATACAAATGGACTTGGGAGGGTTGTAAATCAGGGACATTCATCTTTTATTGTAATAGGTATGATGTACTATATACCTTTTTATTACCAATATAGTTTATTTTTTGTATAGAAGCATAATGCTACAGTGCTTATTATGTACTTTTTTCACACTATATGTGGACATAGATTTCCATTCTTTACTTTTATTGGTTTAAGGAAAATGTTCAAACTGTGGCTGTAAGGTGCTTACATGCTGTACGTACAACTCTTCTGTGCAATTTGATAGCAGAAGCTTTTGTGTGTGTGTGTGTGTGTGTGTTTGTGTTTATTTTGTTAGCTTGTTTCATACAACGAAAATCTTCCAGTTTTATAAGTTAGCATAGTGTAATGATGGTCCTTGAAGAAAGGCAAGGGAAACTATAAATTACTGAACTGAAAAAATTATTGTCCAAATGTTCATGGTTTTACCTGGCATTGTTTTAATCTTGATGTTTTATAATTTGAGTTTCGTCTTATGGATATTAGAACTACTGTAACTGAATGTATTGATAGTCGTGATAGTAAGATGGTCATCCTTCACTGCAGGTAGAATATGGCAGCGACGTTATTGAAGGACTGAGCAGTCGGATTTTCCACAACCCTGTCAAGATCCACCAGTGCCCTTTCTGTCCGTATAACAGTGGGAAAAGAGGGAGCCTCATCATTCACATGAGAACCCACACAGGAGAGAAGCCTTTTTCTTGTACCATTTGTTCTTATTCCACAATTACCAGTGCAAGCCTCAAGCGGCACATTCGCATTCATACTGGGGAGAAGCCTCACGTCTGCCCATATTGCCACTACAGATGCATAGTTAAAAGCAGTCTTAACCGGCACATCTGGACACAGCATCCTTCCAAATGATTATGATGAAGTACACAGTGTCTGGAGAATCAGAAATTACAGTTGTGTTTTCATCTGAAGGCAGAATTCTTTGAAAAATTAAATCAAGTACTTTTGAATTTGATATAAAAATGTTTTACTGTTCATCATTTTGAGTAGGCTGGAAAAGGGCAAGACAGTAATTAGGTTTATCAGATCTGAAGATTTAGTTTAGGAATCTTTTTTCTTGTAAAACCATTTAGATTAATTTGTTTGTTATCTTCTGCATCAAATCATTATTTATTTATTAATGTGTCTTAGTGACACATAACCTGACACTTGCGGCATCTTGAGCCTCTTTGATTGTCTGTCTTTGATTTCTGTATGTTAGTTTTGGATGAGATGATTTTTGTTGTACAGAGGTAGTTTTATTTTTATTAAGGCAAATGTTGTTTTCAATGTCTTTGTTGTGTGAGTGCATGTATGTGTGTGTAAACATCCCAGAGATTGGTACTCAGGAGATCTAATCACTGTTTAGTACTGGTTCTTAGAAGATCTAATCACTGTTTAGTACTTTTTCAAAAAAAATGTGTTAAAGACTTGGATCTTTATAAATATTCTGTAGTATTTGTTTATCTTCAGCTATGCATATTAAAATTTGGAAGAAAATCCATATTAATTTCCTTGGGTATTCCTTCTGAAATTTCAAGAGCTTTCTGAATTTGCTCTTTTTGTTTTTTTAGTTTTTATTTTAGGTTTCAGAACAAGGCCCCAAAAAAGATTGAGAAAGGAGATCACATCATCAGCCATCAAACTCTATTTGGCTCCTGCTCATGAAACGGTTACGTACAAGGAAATGAACTAGTACCTGACAGGGAGGCTAAAGAGGCTGTGAAATTCAAGTTTTTAGTGACAGAGGTACCACTCTGTGATATGGGAAGGGTCATTAAAATTTTGAATAAGTGGCAACATTCTTCCAGCATTGCCTTTGACAAAAGTAAAAGATGTAAGAAAATTCATGGAGAAATAGGCTTTCGCAGACCAGGCTGTATCTTGGACAGAAGTTACAGCCCCATCTTAGAATTGGCCATACCAGATTGACCCTCGGAAGAAGGCAGTGTCACAGTGTACATTTACCATGATTACTACTCTGTCTGTTGATAGTATCCTGTTGTGCTGTTCCAAGTATGTACTACTATAACCATTTAAGGAGGGAATACCATTTAAATTGTAAGAATATTTTATAAAAATCAAATGACAAGGCAGATGTAGGTAAACTTGTGGAATATCTAGATGCCAAGATTTTCAGTATATTTTGAATCTGTATACTTGTATACTGCTGATTAAATAAGTTCTACTGCTTGGCTTCAGAGAAGTAACTTCTAGACAATGTTACAAGCTTGCTAAATTTATATTTGTGAATTTGTTCACACATTTGTCATCTTGTAATGGTTTTATGGTATTTTCCTCCACAATATAATGGAAGCTTTATGGATAAAGATGTAACTTGAAATATCTTGGTTTAGGTTACATGACTTCAATTAGTGAATAACTTGTTGCTTTGTCTGCATTTAGCAGGGGAGTCAAAATAATTGATTTTGTTTAATTACCCAAAGATCAGTGATGGCCAGCAGCTGCAAGGAAGAGGTCATTGCACTGCCACAAGATAGGTTCCACAAGATAGGTTCAGGCACTTGGCCTTGAGGTCTAACTTTATAATCAGTTGGTTCCAATGTTATACAATGTCCAAGGGACCAAACATACATACAGTCAGTCCCTGGTTATTGGCGGACTTGGTTATTGGTGATCCGGTTTTATGGGGCTTGTCTAACGCCTTTAAATTGGTGATTTATGGTGCCATAACGAGCCGCGTTCCGGTTATCAGCGCCATAAGGGCTCTTATGGCTTATGGTGGTTAATGGTGGTTTTCGCTTATCGGCACACTCCCGCCAATAACTGGGGACTGCCTGTACTTGATATGGTCTCCAACCCCCCCCCCCCCAGTAACCAGGAAGATGACTGCTAAAGACTCGGCAAGTAGATCTATGTCTCCCGTTGATGATGACATACGTACGTACTAAGGACATGACACTCATGCCACAAACAATAAAGGAACAGTATGAACGAACATGTGAGACAAAACCAAAAGTGCACAAAGCTGTGGTAGCTGTAGCACAATGGGAGAAGGTAGGCTGTCCAGGGTCACAAGTGACCATAGGCCTAGTGTTAGGATTTTGTTTTTTAAGAGACAAATCAGACAGTCGAAGAGCGACGAGCGGGCGCAACTGCTACTCCATATATGAAAGTGTAGGTTCATATGTTGGAAAAAATACAAATTTCTTTTCAATCTGTTGCGTCTTACGTTTAGAGATGTGAAGGTTATGTTGCAGGGAAAATGTATTTGTTCTGAATGGGATTTGAACACTGGGTTATCATGGGTTTTGTCTGTCTGTGCATGAAAGATTGAAGCTGTCAAATACATAGTTGATTCCCAGTTCCCAAAATTCCATTAGGGATTTTGAGAACATCGCCAGGTGAACCCACAAACAACTATTCTCAACTCAAAGACAAAATAGGTATGAATTTTGTCATACTGAAAGGTTAGGTGCATATCATTAAGTTAAAAACTGCCCTCATAAAAGGTGAATAGGCTATTCTGAAAAATGAAGAGTCAAGAGAATATAAGTACTTATGGGAGAGAGGTTTTAATAAACCCAAGTAAAGGGGATAACATGCCAAGAATAGATTGTTTATATCTCCTCTAAGGTTTGGGGGAGACTGTAACTGCAACTCTATACGTATTTGTATCTGCATACATTTTCTATTGACTTCTTTCATCTTGACTATTAAAGTCTGTATTTAAGTTTCCGTTCTTTTGTTGTTCACTGTGATCTTTTTTCCAGCAAGATACTGTCCTGTTGTTGATATCCAAAATTAAAAAATAATGTAGGACAGTTTAATAAAGCACATCATTATGTAAATTCAGAATTGTTTTACTTTATTGATGAGCCCAAAACAAGTAAGAGAACCATAAATGTTTAGAGAAGGGGAAAGAGATAGCAGCGTTTCAGACATTTCACATGGTATGTACTACTTATTAAGAGTTGATTTTGGGAAACATTTTGAAGAGTGACTTATGTGATTTAAGTAAGATAGATGTAGCTTTGAGGCAGAAGAGGGTGAGATTGCCAGCTGAAACTTGATAAAGAGGAAGTGTTTTACTGGAAATTATCATTACTGGAAGGCAGAATGTAGTAGTATAAAAGATTTTGAATAAAAGTATATAGCTTTTAAATTAAGGATTTAATGAACCTACTTGTGTTTGTAGCAGTGCATTAGAGAAATCATTCAAATAGGCTAAAGTGTGGTCATTAGAAGCCTGACTTGTATGATAATTTTTTCAATGAAATGTTTACAGTAGTAAAAGTCAATATTTTGTTAGGCTTTGGGACTTGAGCATAAGTTTTTACATATTTGATGCTCTTGATGTGGGAATGTGTTCAAAGTATGCTATGGGCATTTTTATTCAGGCTCACTTCGTAGTAAGGTAATCTGTGCAGCAGTATAAGTTTTATGTTTACAGATGCTGTGATTTTTAACCAGATCAAATAAATTTAAAAAATTTCTATGCATATATTTGAGTCATTTCCTGACTATCTTTTAGTATTCTGTTTAAGTAACATCAACAGACCCATCCACTTATGGCATCTTTTTCATAGGCCCTAATCCATCTATGTAACTGAAAATGTTATAGCAGTGATTATAAGTTGGCCATCCTTCACTGCAGGTAGTATTTGGCAGCAACATTGGTCAAAGGGAAGGCAGCAACGAAGAAGCAGTGCTGCGCAGCCACCTACTATTCCCAAAAGCCTTGAAGTTCCACCAGTGTCCGTACTGTTCATATGTTAGCAGGAAAAAGGGAAGCCTCGTAACCCATTTAAGGACTCACACGGGAGAGAAGCCTTTTTCGTGTACTTACTGTTCGTATTCTACCACCACCAAGGAAAGCCTTACGAGACATATCCGCACTCATACCGGGGAAAAGCCTTACGTATGCCCGCACTGCCCTTATAGATCGTCGGAGAAAGGTAGACTCAATAAACATTTATTTTCCCGCCATGGTTCTAAGTGATTGGGTTTCATGGAAGGAACTTGGTTTTTCTGAAGATTTTGTCATGGGTTTCACTTACTAGTAGATACCTGTACCATACTTGGGCTTAACCAAGTGCTGCCAATTATCCCTAGATTATTATATTAGTCTTATTGCTTTACTGAACATCAAGATTATATTCACTTTTTTTTTTAGCTGGTGGCAACGAGTTAGAAAGCCCTAAACCAGTGTAATAGTACTATATACTACTATACATGTATATTGAAGTATTATCCCTTAACATTATTTTGATATATATATACTGTAACTTAGATTGGAATATTTATACATATACTACTGTGCTCATCTTGCTGTATTTTTTGTGAATCACAAAGCACAACTCTTTGTAATTTTGTCACATGAATCTGAGTTATCCAGTGTTTATCATTTTGTACGAATAGGTTTTCAAAACTACAATGTTCAAACTTCCTGTGCTGTTTTTCATCTAGGGATTCTGTGCCTACATGTCAACCATATAGTATTAAAACTTACATGTTCAACTCAGTAATTTGGTTAAAATTGTACCAATTAATTTTTTTTCTTTGTTTTATAGTCTCATTAAACAGTAAACTGTAAAGAAAGTTTTATTTATTCCTAGAGAATTGCTAGAAATAAAAATTAAAAGTGTATTAGATTGTCAGAACGAAGTTATGATGCATTTGATGGGGGTAGTTCACTCATTTCTAATTTAAAGCAGCATTTGTGGGTCGACCTGTGTTCGCCGGCAAAAAGGATCCTGCTATCCAGACCTGTGAATAGTGGCTTCCACTCGCCTTGTACTTTATACCCGACGCCCTTAGGGTGCTCGCGCGAGGGTAGTAACCTCAGCATACCATGCTAGCTTTTTTCTCTGGTATATTTAGAACCTATTTATACTAGAAAAGTGGATAGCAGGATCCTTTTCACCGGGCGACACAGGTCTCTCCCCAGAAATAGATTTTTCCTTCGTCAAAATCCCTTTTATACACTTCATCGACAGCATTTTGTTATGTGGCTGCAGCTGTTGATTTTATGCCGGTGATGAAAAGGTGGAGAAATGAAAAGTGTGATGTATTGCTAAAGTTTTTATGTGCCCCTGATAAATAAAACATAAGAGAAACCAACTCAATCTTATTAAATCAGGTAATTGTTTATTATATCAGAAAAGTTTCTTGAAAGCCTGAAGCATTTTAAGGTAATTTGGCAAATTTTTCCTTCAAAAGTGACTGCTACTTTTTTAAATTCTGAGACTATTTACTCATTTATGGTTACTAAGTTTTGAATCATTTTATTTTTGTTTAGGTTCCCTTTCTTGATGCTTGGCGACTTATTTGACCCTTCTGCCTGGCCATAAGAAAACTTGATTGTGAAAGTTTTTGTAGAGGTTTTCCACAGTATGAACGGCTCAAGAGAGAGTGGTATATCAGGACAAATCACTAAAACATCTTGGTTAAAGGAACAGGACTTGACTGGATTTGATTTTAAAGAATTTGGTGGTAGTACTAATGGGTGCATTACAGTAGGAAGGGTTATCAGTGGATTCGGTTAATGGCAGTCCGGTTCTATGGCGCTAGAGGATTTACAGCACCGTAACGGCCCGAGTTTTGGTTATCGGTGCCGTAAGGTGCCATTTATAGAGTTATGGTGCCATAACGTACCTAAGAGAGGCGTTGTTAACCGAGACTCAGTGCCATAAGCAGCATAAATTGCAGATTTTCGGTTAATATATAGAGGTTTTCACTTATCAACACCCTACTGAGAACAGAATCCCTGCTGATAACGAGACTGCCTGTCCTGTAGAATGTAAACAAGATTGCTGTATAAAATATTAGTAAATGATTTACTAAACCTTGTTGTTTGCTGCAGTGCTCTAGCAAGGGGATCTCATTATCCTAACATTTTATTTAAAGTAGTAGTACAGTGGACCCCCCATATTTGCGTTCTCCGGATTCACGGACTCACACATTCGCGGATTTCTCTCTGGAACGTTTCCCCACATTATTCGTGGAAAAAGTGCCTATTCGCGGTATTTTTCTATGAGAAATATCCATTAATTCCTGTTTTTTTTTTTTCAATTTCATCATAAAATGCACTTGTTGTGAAAAAGATTTAAAAAACCAGGTATAAACATTTTTAGTGGTTTTTCTTGAGTTTTAAGTACCAAAATAGTAGGTTTTAAGCATTTTTATAGGGGTTCCAACTATTAGCGGGTTCTAACTATTCACGGGGGGGCCGGGTTGTCTGGTATGCATCCCCTGCGAATACTGGGGGACCACTGTATTGCACTTCTCACTAGCCTTATCACCTGTCAGGATTTCTGGCCAAATCCTTGCCTGGGTGAAATTTTGGGCCAAAACCATCCATCCACTCTTGTTAAGAGTCTGAAGTCTTTGACAGATTTGCATGTGTTTAGAAGGGTGTTCACCTGGAACATATATTATATAAAGGAATCACATTACTATTGTCAGTTACATTTGTTAGCTATTTTCTCGTTTGGTTGTGATGCGGCGGTGTAGTTTTGATTGCACTCATTCTGTAGAGCTGTTGATGCAAGGTTAGTTGCAGCGCCTCAGCGGCGTGGTTGGTATGGTATTAGCATGCCACCTCGGTGGTCGCGGGTTTGATTCTCAGCCATTCCATTGAGGAGTGAGAGATGTGTATTTCTGGTGATAGAAGTTCACTCTCGACGTGGTTTGGAAGTCACGTAA
Source organism: Macrobrachium nipponense (assembly GCF_015104395.2). Classification (NCBI taxonomy): domain Eukaryota; kingdom Metazoa; phylum Arthropoda; class Malacostraca; order Decapoda; family Palaemonidae; genus Macrobrachium; species Macrobrachium nipponense. The sequence continues at coordinate 77,077,665 of NC_061091.1, read as the reverse complement.
AGCCGTTGGTCCCGTTGCTGAATAACCACTGGTTCCATGCAACGTAAAAGCACCAGACAAACAAACAAGCAAACAAACAAGGTTAGTTGCCATTGTGGACACACTTGGTTTAATTGTTGAAAATTCTGGTAATATGCAACAGATTTCTTATTGCATTTTTGCTGTGAAAGTACAGTAATGGGAGTTGGTGATTGAGCCCTTATGTTTTTGACCTTTTATCTTTTCCAGTAAAAAGCACTGCAGTAGTATGTTACAGAACTAGAAATTATGTATTTTTTTGTTTGCTAAGTCCTTTTGTGATAACTCATAACAGAAATAGTAAGTTGAGCATACTCCACTGCAGGTGTTATTGGATAGCGGCGCTGGTCAAAGGATTGGCAGAAGTACGTCGTCTTTCAACAGTCCTGTGCTACAGAACTCCTTCAAGCTTCATGTGTGCCGCTACTGCCCGTACAGTACCAGAATAACTACCAACCTCATCACGCATCTAAGAACGCACACAGGAGAGAAGCCATTCGCCTGCGACTCTTGCCCATATTCTACTACAACAAAGGAAAGCCTCACAAGGCACATTCGGACGCACACCGGTGAAAAGCCATATGTTTGTCCCTACTGCCCATACAGGTCTTCAGAGAAGGGTAGACTTAATAAACATTTAGTTTCACGGCATAGCAACAAGTGATGCAGTAGTATTGTACAGAAAAGACTTCCTGTTATATAATCAAATTTCACAGGTCCTTTATTTCATTCATTCGATGTTTAGGTACCTTTGTAGAAACGTTATGTTGGATGGATGTATCATCTTTCTGGCTTTTTCAACTACAGGTCAGTAATTACCTCACTGATAGTATGTAGCTGTTCAGTTTTGTGTGGCAAGGGAAATCAAGTAAAGTAATGTTATATATAGTTATAAAAAAACCGAACAGTAATGTTACTGTTTAGAATGGAGCAGTTTTAATGTACAGTCTCATAGTTCTGAAGAGTGTTTCAGAGCTTATCATTTTTGTTCAGATTCAGTTTCTTATTTTGTTACATAGATTACTATGTTTATATGGATTATACTTTTCTCCTATGCCAGAAGTGCTGTACAGTGTCTAATAGTTAAACCTAGTGTGTCCTATTCAGAATAGTAATAATGTCTGGTGAAAGTTACATTTGAAAACATTTAAAAGACTAGAAAGTTGTGTGCTTTAAAATTCAGTCTGTTAAAACGACATTATCAGATCTGAATGCTCATGTTGAATTTTTAATCTGTGTTTGAATATTGTAGTTCTAATAAAAAAAATATTTGTGAAGGGTATTATTTGTTCCTTGAGAATTCACAGAAGTGTTATGAATAGAAGTCGTCAGTGTTTTTCAGTTATCTGTAAGCTGCTTGTGTAGGTACACAAAAGTAAGCAAAAGTAAATTGCTAGGAAGCACTGCAGTTCCTTTAATTAGGACAACAGCAAAACGTCAGTACCTAATGGGATTTTGAAAATTAAAGTTTCATGTAGAAATTTATTGAAATACCCATTGAAGTAGTAGTAGTAGTACTTACCAAGTGTTTCTTGTAGTTGTATTGGGTACTACATAAAGTTAGCTTTGTTGGAACACAAATGTTTCAGAATTACACACACACACACACAAAGGAAAAAAAGAAAGAAAGCAAAAATGCAGAGTGCCAAGGTGTAGATAGGACAGGAAGTGCATAACATACCGGTTTCTATGCGAGATAGGGTAGCGTACGTCTTGCGAGGAAGGTGGTTAAGAGACGACTGATACGTCAAGCGGCAGAAAAGGGGAAATAGAGGTCAGACTCTGTTTATTCTCCCCCATTGGCTATCACCCTGCTGTCACCAACCCTTGTTCTTTTTTTTTTTGACCTGATCCAGCCAGTGCTTAGAGATTTTCCCCTTACATAAAGACCTAAGGTTTGTAGTTATGAAAAATACAAATTGATTAAAAATTTGTCATGTTTGCATTATATATTTACAGAAGACCTTTCACACACTTTCGACATTTAATATATAGTACATTATTTTTACAAGCCTTCAGTAAAGTAAAATTTAGTGTCAAGTACATTGTATGTAAATAAGGGCAGATTTCACGATTTCACTGAAAATAACCATGACATGCTTTTCATCTAAATTCAACATTCATTTCTTCATATCAAAGTAGTTTTAAAATGTAGGAGTTTCAGTTGCCGTTAAAATTATACTACCATTTTGTTGATAAATGAATCCATTTGAACTTTCAGACTATTTGCTGGTATAGAATTATGTAGTACAGTACATATCTGATGCATTTTAGGTGTTAACTGTTCCCAGTGCTGTGGGGTAGTTCTGGTCATCTCTGATTGTATGACTTAAGAAGATTTCTTGTTATTTTTGGTTTTGAGGCTTCAGTAAGATTCTGAACCCTAATACTAGATTGTTCTCTCTCTCTCTCTCTCTCTCTCTCTCTCTCTCTCTCTCTCTCTCTCTCTCTCTCTCTCTCAGTAACTTTCATTTATGGAAGCCATTTTGATCAACAGATATTTTCAAGGCTAAAATTACATGGTGCCCTTTGGTTCCGGTGCTTGGTCCTCAAGGCCTAAATTTCATAATCAGTCAATCAGTATTTCCCTTTGCTGTTGATATTTTTTGTGTTTTTCGCTGTGGTATTTTGTATAAGAAACAAAAGCAAAATTATTATTCCTCCAGGGGAATAAGTAACTGCATCCTTCTTATTATTTTATTTATTTATTTATTGGCAAAAGAAGAGTTATTTAGTACAGGCAGTCTCTGGTTAGTGGCGCATTTGTTATGTGGGTTATAGCGCCATTAATCGCCGGTTTTTTGGCACTAGACAAACGCCATAAAACCGGATCGCCATTAACTGAGTCTGCCAATAACCAGGGACTGCCTGTACTAAAATTAAATAATCAGATTGTAATTAGTCTCAAACTTCAAACCCTGTTTTACAACTCAGAACAGTAATAGTAAGTAAGACATCCTCACTGCAGGTGGGATTGGGTAATGGCGCCGTTCAAAGGCTGGGCAGAAGTACGGCATCGCTAAGCGGTACGGTCTTCGCTAACTCCTTCAAGGTTCACCAGTGCCCCTACTGTCCCTACAGTAGCAGAAAATCGACCAACCTCATCACTCATCTTAGGACCCATACAGGAGAGAAGCCATTTGCATGTTCCTTTTGTTCCTATTCGTCTACCACCAAAGAATGTCTGAAACGCCACATCCGAACTCATACAGGAGAGAAACCTTATGTTTGTTCTCAATGCCCTTACAAATCTGCTGAGAAAGGCAACCTCAACATTCATATGTTTTCACATCACTCCTCAAAGTAATGTGTAAGTACGAGTATTGAGTGTAATGAAGTAGGGTTCAGGCAGCAACAAAAACCAAGCTATATTTGTGTATAGTGTTAGACACATTTTTGTTATTGTGAAATGTTGCACTTAGTCAACTTGATATTGTTGTGTAGTCTTACTGTATACATCCAGGTGCAGTAACACTAATTTGTATTTTATACAGTATAATAATATATTTAGTCGTGATAAAATGTAATGTAGTTGGCATTGGGTAGAAAATATTCTTGGCTGTGAGAAACTGCAGTTGCATTTATCATGTAGTGTATGATTTTTATACTTTACGTACATTTTAAAAATCTTTTTATAAGTGGGCACAAGACATATTTTCTCAAACCATATTCCTTTACCCAGAGCTTTTTATTCAGAAGTGGATTTCTTCTTTATATTCCAATCTAGTGGCACTGTAAGTAAATTTTTGTTTTTTACTTGAAGGTTACAATTTGTGGTTACGTGTTCCCTGTAACTTGTTCTTGAATGACTCTAGATCACCTGATCCTGTAATTCAGCCCTCTGTAACACTCTCATCTGCCATTTCAAAACACAAGATCCTTTGATGTCCCAACTTTTTGAAAAACCTATGATCATTTTGAAAAACCTATGAGCATGATGACATTCTTCATTGGTTTTTACAAGAGTTTGCTGATGAACTTGTCCAAGCTTTTATTTTTCTTCATCTGCAATACAAATATTTGTCCTTTATCTTTGAAGCACACTTGTAGTGTTGTCTTTTCCCAATAGGAGTGACATTTCTAGCCTTTCCAATTAGTTTTTTCATTTGTCTGAATTTTGCTTCCATTGAAATTTAGAACTGCTGTTCATTTCTCTTTCCAGAACGCTTGAAATCTCCCATATATTCCATGGATCATATGTATGCATTCCATAAGATGAAAACATCAGACTCTTAATATCTGATCATTCTCTCAGATTATTTTTGGAATCATCAGTAATTTCTTTTGAAGCCTTAGTAGCTTTCGACAAGTTGTGGGTAAGGATGGTAACCAAACCCTCGCTTATAGTTTACGTCCTGCGTAACTCACTTCAGCTTTCTTTCGTGTCATTCCCTCTTTTTCTCATTCTTTTTTCACAAATTGACCTCCTTTCACTGCTGTTGTGCAATTACAGCTGTGAGAAAACAGTGACATTGTTAATTCTTAATATTGACGATTTTCCCACTGAAATATTTTCTGTATAGGACATATGTACATTATTCTTTCATTTGGAACAATCTTTTTCTTGGCTTTTAACTTGGCAGAAATATTTGTAATCTGTCCTTCCTATATGACAAAGTTAGACCTGGGGGCTGCGTTCATACTTTTTATTTTAATGAATTAATCACCTGAAGTCGTAGTAGACCCACCCTTTTTAGCTCTTCACTTTATCGCAGATTTTTGTGGAACATGTCTTTCACTTTTACTTGGGAACTTTCTCAATTCATGAATTTTTCAATGAACCGTATCTCTAAAATGATCACAAATTGATTTTTTCCTTCTTAAATTAGGCAGTGTACTGTTAAGATAAGTAGTTATAAACATTTAAGTTTAGGGGTACAGGGTATTTGGCAGCTGTAAATATTTTGAGAGGGGGATTTTGCATTTCTGCGGGTTTTGCATTTCCACGGTGAGGTATGGAACCTATATATCCCTGCGAAAAAGTGGGGGAACTCTGTAACTTATTTCCACGGTAGTATATAAGTTCAGGACCTATTTGAGTATCTTCATTTTTTCATTTGTTGTTTAAGCATTTCAGTTACTTTTAGAGCTTGTTTCCATGGATTTATATCCTCTGTATACAGGCTGTCCTTGGGTATTTGGGGTAAGGGGTGACAGGGGGATTTTGGGTTCCATTGCGATGGCTTGATGATAAGTGAAAACCACTGATAATTTTTTAACCGGATTTTTGCACCGATAGGTGTTAGGTATGTATCGGTGCTAATATGCGCTAAATTAGCCCATTTCCGCTTGGCAATTTTTGGTGCTGGACAAGCCCATAAAACCAGATCGCAATAACTGATGCCACTGATAACTAGGAACTACCTGTATGACAAGTGCACATATCTATGTACTTCTTACAGATACACTAGGCTGATTTTTCATCAATTAGACTATAGTAGTATGGTAATGCATCATGGAATCAGGTCATTTGTTATTTAAGGACACTTTCTTGAAGAATATCAAGTTTAAGCTGACTGTCATTGTGGCATACGAGGAGCACTGAGTCTCAGAACTATTGGGTGTTTGACACAGTGTATTATATTAAACTCTTGAGGAACCCACAGCCTCCTCCCAGGACAGATTATTTCCTCGCTCTTTGCAGTCGCTGCTCAAACTCTCAACTCTAGTATGTAACCCTAACTTTGTGTTAAAAAGTTCCAGTTCATTTTCCTCAACAAAGAAGGAAGCAGAATGCTGGAGCCAGTTGTTCTTGTGGCGTGTCTATCTGTAGTATGTAGTGTTTGTCATTCCATCTCTGAGATATGCTGGTTAGTTGTCTTGGGATCTCAGGCCAGCAGCTTTAGCTGGTATTTTAGGTCAGTGGTAGATTTTCTTGTGGAGAGTATATTATCAGCATACAGTGTTGGTCAAGTCTGTCTTTCAGGTACCTGGTTGGTTGCCCCAGTAGAATTATGGCTAATGTCTACAATTGTTGTTTTCGATCAATGGTACATTTTGTGTTTGGTGTTTGGGGGGTGGGGTGGGGGATTTGTCCCCAAGGAAGCTTATCTGGACACTAGTATTCTGTGGAGAGGGTGGAGTGGTATTCTATGTTATATATATTTTACACAGTTTGGAGTTAAGGAGTCATTTCTGTTCACTGAATAGATGAAATTTACAGATACTGTTCATATTAACTGAGATTTACATACGCTCTTTCTGAGTAACGTATTTCAAGATGTTGGTAAAAATTCAAAGCAGCTTCTGGTGTTGATGATTTTTTGTATTTCTGTACAATGTGAACCCTGTTTTCCAGAACTGAGATAGATTTTAAAACTACTGAAACAATGCTTAGCATTTAGTATATATAGAATGTAGTATGTTTATTCTACTCATTTTCATGGTTATTAATTACTACACTTTATTCCTTTTTACAATAAAGAAGTTTGTTGGCAGCATTTTGTATGGAGTCATGTAAAATGTCATAATTTATGTTAGAAGTCATTCTAAGACTTTCATATTTATCAAAGAATTATTTTACACAGTTCAGGGTTTATCCTTACTTTAGCATGCTTGAGTGTTCCCCAAAAACTTTGTTTTCTACGCTGATAGTTTAGTGCTTCAAACAGTTTATAACATATGCCTAGGACTTTATTTTGAATGTTGTTATCTAGAAGTAATGTATGTAGTACTCTTGTTACTATTATGTATTTATGATGAAATAGGGATTACGTATTAGTGTAATGTTGAGTATCCATGAAAGTAAGTAAGAAAATTGTCTACAGGTGGGAGGAGGTGCTGGCTACAGCCGTGAACCAAAGAAGACGAGTGTCAGTTGGATGGACGTTAGTACTAATGGTACCAACAGAGAGAGTGGCGCCTCTTCCTCTACCTCCGTTCCGGGCAAGGTTTATCATTGTCCGTATTGCCAGTACGTTAGTAACAAGAACACAAACGTTCAAGCCCACATGTGCATCCACACAGGAGAGAAACCTTATTCCTGCCCTCACTGCCCGAGACGGTTTTCCCAGAAGGGGAACTTGCAGTCACACGTTTACATTCACACTGGGGAAAAGCCACATGCATGCCCACACTGTTCCTATAGGTCTACACAACGCAGTAATTTGAAAAGTCACATTCTTATCCATCACTCCAAGCATTGCTAATCTTCATAGCTTGACCTGTAACTTTTCATTTTGCCATGATGCATTAATACCATTTCAGTTTTTTGTGATTTAGTTAATGATACAATACAGTGATACCTTGCATTATTTCAAATTTTAAAGACTTAATTATGCATGCAGTATACAGTATTCATATCACTTATTATGTTGTGTTAACCATACAAGGTTAACTCGTGCGTATTCTTTTTCTTTTGCCAAGTATTTAAGATTTACCATTCAATTTGCATGGTACATTATTCTTTCTAATGTTAGTTTTCTTGAGTTAGCTCATCATTATGGATACTACTGCACTTGGTATTTATAATTACTGGAATCTTTCTTGCTCAGTTGGTATTTGCTGAAACTTTCCCATGGACAGACTGTAGACAAGTCAAATGTCAATTTACTTGGCCTGGAACCACATGACATCAGTACAGTATTACACAATGATATCCTCTTGGTAATTGTAAAGTGTGTTTACTATTTAGATTTATACAGTAATGTGTTCAGAGGAATACTGTACAGTAATTGAAGACCTAACAATTTGTACACTCATAACATGTAATACATTCTCTCTCTCTCTCTCATAGCCGGGGAGGAGCTATAGGCTGTCAGTAGTTCATAAAGAAATGATATTTTAAGTAGTAGGAAGGATTAGAGGGAAGAGTGAGCATATTCGAAACCACAATAACAGCTTATGTTTAGTTCAGAACATTTTAAGTGGCACAAATGTTGTTAGGTTTTTTCCTGTGAAATTTATTGTTAGCCATATTGGTGGAGTGTTTGTACTACTTGCTTGTGTTCTTTGAAATATAATTGTAGAAGACTATATAGTGGTTTTTTCTTTCCTTAGTAATCTGCTGCTTTTTACAGCAGTACTACAGTGCTGTTACTGTACAGGCAGTCCCCAATTATCGGTGGGGGTTCGTTCTCGGCAGGGAAAACCGCCATTAACCAAAACTCGGTGATTTATGGCACCGTTAACTGGTTAATGGCGCCTCTGTTAGGTATGTTATGGTGCCATAACTCTATTATCGGCACCTTATGGAGCCGATAACCGAAACTTAATCTGTCAATGGCGCCATAAATCGCCGATTTTATTGCGCGAAGACAAGTGCCATAAAACCGGATCCCCATTAACCGAGTCCACCAATAACTGGGGACTGCCTGTATTTGTTTTCATATATCTTTATCATCAATGGCAATTAATTTACCAAATTATGAATAACTATATAACAGAAAACTTGTATTTGCATTATGCATGTAACATATTAATATTGTAATTAATTGGCTATTGGCTGTTTTGTGTTTTGGTCTGTTGTCACAAAAGCAAAAACTTTTTCTCATATAAATTGCTGCAAAATTGTGATAACTAGAAAGTATAAAGAAGTCAATTGAAAGTATCTACATACATCATCTGGAGGCCTGACTGAAGTACTGGATGCTGGTAGAGCATTGTTAAGAGAAATGTTCTTATTGCAATGTCAGCTGTCATATTCATTGTAAGATTCTACTTGTGGTAGTTATTGCTTTGGTGTTTGATCATTCTGCACAGTATGCATAATATATGAAGAGAACTATTTCCTTGCGTAATTAGTAATTTATGAAAAATGTAACAAAACAGCATCACCCTCAGGCTTTGATCTCTTTTTCTAGGCATGTGGCAGTCACTAGGCAGATATACTATTATAAGGGTACTTCCTTTTCTCCTCAGGTCTGATATCAAATCCCATTTGAGGGAAGCTGTAAATTTTGGTCACCTGTTCAGGATGTCTTTCAAGCCACGTAGTTTTCCAGCCTCAAATGTAGCCGCCTTTTTAGGCAATTACTTGCCATTAAGTGTTCCTTGTGCATGGAGAGAGATGTGCTTTGCTAGTTTTTGTCGGTTTTAAGACAAAAGTGGACACAGCTTCAGGATAACTAATTATTTTGGATTACGTATTGCTATCCAATTTTTTTTTAAATTCCTCTTACAATTCCTATGCTATTCCTGTTACAATTTGTGGCTTTGAGAAATAAATAGCTCCGTTAGCTTCAGCTTTTAAGTATAGTGTCAGCCACAAATTATAGTATGGTTTTGAATCTTTCTAGCTGCGGTGTGCAGGTTTAATGATACCTTCAGATGTCTGTGTGAATTGTATGAATCCAGAATTTTAAGTTGTGTAGGAACATGCCTACAGTTTTCAGTGGCAGATTAACATTTACCTTTACAAACATAAATTTTATATGGAGTTCCATGGCTTTGCCACACAGATGAGATCAATGGGTTGACAGAAATTTGAGGTGCAATGTGAATGAAAAATTGGTTTTCTTTCTCTTAAGAGTTACTCTTTCTCACTCTGAACCATCTTCTGATATGTGACCTGTAGTAGATCTTGTAGCAGCAGCATAAGCATTTCCGGATATGCATTGTTAATGATTTTAAAATTATAGAATCAATGTACGGTACTGTTTGAAATAATGTTAATATTACGGTAGTTATTGTTACAGTGAATAAGTTTGACTTTCAACATCCAACTTTTAAAATAAGCGTAGCACAATAGCTCTCCAGGTGTGCTCTTCAGAGAAGAGATTTTTAGTAGTATTTATTAAAGGAATATTATTAGCCATCTGTAAGTGATAGTTACGGCAAATATCTACTCCAGGTGGGTGGTGTGGACTCCGATGATCAAACATCCCAGAGGAAAGATCCAAGAGGAGGAATTCCTGGTGCACTTTCTACTGTTGGAGAAGAGGTAGGAGCTGTGCTGTCAGATACTACTGCCAATGGAAGCGCAGTGTTAGCAGAAAGTATTGCAATGCCTGGACGAACTGGGATGCCCGGAAGGAGAGGGAGAGGTGTCGGAAGTAGGTCAGAAGTACCTCAGACTGGTAAATGGCATCAGTGTCCCTACTGTCCATACTTCTCAGTGATGAAAACCAACTTGAATAACCATATTCGTACACATACTGGAGAGAAACCTTATCTTTGCCCTTATTGTCCATCAAGTTTTTCCCAGAAGGGCAGCTTGCAGAACCACATTCGAACCCACACAGGTGAAAAGCCCTTTGCCTGCTCATTTTGCCCTTATAGATCAGCTCAAAAGAGCACACTGAATAGTCACATGTGGTCACACCGTAAGTAAGGTGCAAGCATTACGTACTCCGTTACGTTGCATTTCATGTTCTTGATAGTTAGTTGATCATTTGCTTTTTAACATAACACAGAATATAATTGGGAGGTCATTGACTATTTATTTAGAAGTAGCCAAGTTTAAAAGTTATTTTGCAATAAGAGATGTTTAGTTAAACAGTATTTGAAAAATTATTTTGTATCCAAAGTGGGATTATGTCAGGGTTTTGATTTTTTTCAAGTTCTGGATTTTTATTATTAGTCAGTTAAAAATGATTAGGAATAGATAATCAGAACGAAAATATTCTCCTCTGTGTCTAGACAGGAAAACACTGTTTTAGCAGGTCAGTGTAATTTGAAGTGCTGTTGACCCATCTTTGACCTTGTTTGAATATAACGTAGCTTGCAGTATTGAATTGCTCTAATCCTCAGGTAGTGAACTTCTGAATTAACTTCAGAACATGAATAAAGTGGATTCTAGTGGTTGTTACTGTTTGGAAGTTGTTATAATTGCAACTTGCAGCTGTGGAATGCTGGTGGTTCCATTAATGTATTCTTTCTTGCAATTTGTGTGCTGCATGAAGCAAGTTGGTTATGCTGCAAAATCCACCAAGAGTTTCATAAATAATTTATTCATGATTGCTCCAGTTAAGTTGAGCAAAATACAGGAATGCCCTCAGTTAAGTTGATCAAAATACAGGAATGCCCTCATAGCATTTTTCAGGTTTCACATCCTCATTTGTCAGTAGTTTAAATAAATTTTCTTTGCCTTTTTCTGTTCTCATTGTATTTTGCTATGGTGTAGAAATATTTTGTAAAAGTATTATCATTTGTTGAAATGATTGCTTTCTTCCTGTATAACTATTGGGTATGCACGAAAAGAAAACTGGAAATTACAGTACGTATTACATAATGATTTTAGGACGCTACTTTGTGTTATGTACCTCTAATTAATTTATATCATTAACAGCCATGAAAATTATAGCTCTGTTGTCATGCATAACATGTTTGGCTCAGGTGTTTGTTTTATATTTGTTGATAGTGCACAGGAAAAGTTGCCTTGTAGTACGTACAGGCAGTCCCTTGTTAAGGGGAGGTTCCGTCCCTGGATGAGTGCCGCCAACCGGAGATGTGAGGCGATAGACCACTTACCGACATCAATAAACCACTTGCCAACGCCTAAAATATATTTAACGGCATCGCTAGACAAACACTTTAAAACCAGATTGCTGTTAACTGATGCCGCCTTTAAGATGAACTGCCTGTACAGTATTTGAATGTAGTTCCTGGCCTCAATGTAGTATGTACATTAGTGAACTCTCCTGTCAGCATAGATCAGTAGTATGGCAGTTGTGAAATGGAAATACTAATTTTTTTTATTTCCAACTTTTTTCCCCTTGATATAAACATTTTGTTGGATGTTTAAGGCAGTGTGAAACATCCTGCAAATGTCATAACTCTGATGGTAAACAAGTTTTGTGTGTTGTGTTATTTTGTGAATTTATACTCTGTACATAATTAGTCCTTTAAAAATAAAGTTTAAGCATTATTATTAATCTGGCATTTATTTTATCCCATCATGCTTTCGCTACAACTGGAAATCTCTGCTTTGGGTGAATCGTGTTTTCACACTAAGTAAAAACCATGAATTTCAATGTAGCCATTTCACTGATCTTCTCAGGTCAGTGAAATCTAAAACCAATTTCATTCTATGATGCTTGTATGTCGGGTGAGCGAGGAAAATTCTTCTGAAGTGAACACACAAGTTTTTATTTTGTTGCTTAGAAATGATCTCTCTCACTACTGGGAAGTTTGGTTATTGTTTAAAAGGCAGCCATTATCTATAATTAAAAGTGCGACGTGGTTTGATCTGTTTCACTTTTCTGGTTAGCAGCAACAGCCCAAGATCCATAGACCTTTGTCTAAATGATGAATTTGCTCCAAGTGTGGGTTGCCATTTTCTAACACAGTACATAATTGTAAAGCTTACTTTTTTACAGTCTGTTTGAATAAGCATATTTTTAACCACGCTCCATTTTTTCTATTCTGTTCCCAACTTCTCAGTTTTCTTTCCTTTAACCCAACCTCGTTAATCAGATAGATGCCTTATATGCTAGTGTCCTGAATATTTCAAGCTCATCATTGTAGGATCCACAGAAAATATATTTTTTACTGCACATGCATCTGTAATGCTTATGATTCTGTTACATACATTTTAGAGCTTCGTTGCTTCAATACACAGTTTCATGCTCCCAGGATTGTGCTCCAGTTTTATAGTGCTTTCATTTCGTCCTCAGTTCTTTTTCTCTCTGGGCATTCATTCTACTCTGTGGAAATTGTCTATTCAGATTAATTGTCTTCTCGTAAGACTACAAGTACTAATAACAGTCGTAATGATGTCAGGTAATAATTTAGTATTGATATTATTTTACACAGTTTAATTTTTGCATTTTTTTCATTCATCAGTAATTGAATTTGAATTTATATCTAGAGTTTTACCATGTAAAGGGCTGTTTGGATGCAGTAAGATTACTATGTAGAAGCAAAATGCAGGCGAGTAAAGGGATGGAGTAATTGACAGAAGTTTAGGCATTATTATTATTTTAGATCCATTAGACTTTTAGACTTAGACAGGACAGCTGGAAACATCAGTCAATAAATACTTTATGTAACATGTAGTTACAGTTTAAAGACTGGTGGGAATTACCTTTTTATACTTCTTGAGTCTTGCGATATTTATGTGACTGCTATTACTTATGAATGAATAGTCAGATAATGATATTTTCATTCCACAGTATTGGGAGTAAAATACTAGTGTGACTGTGTTCAGTATTGAGCTGGAATGGTTGATAAGTTTCTTTATGAAGTTTTTAGTGTAAAGAATAATTTTTTTTTTAAATAGTGTCTGGTTGGGTCTTAAGAATTGATCTTTGAAAAGTCCCTAACAAACGGCTGATGATCACTGCTCTACAGGTTATCGTGCCACCAAGTCCTCGAGTGAGAAATAGCTGGAGCAGAGGCCGCCGCACTGTTCACGAAGACCCACCGTCTGCACTAAACTTCAGCATTTGTCCAACCAGTAAAGTTCACCAGTGTCACTTCTGTGGCTATATTGCTTCAAGTTCCACCAATTTAGCAAATCACATTCGAACCCACACTGGAGAGAAGCCTTTTGTGTGCCCCCACTGCCCCTTCCGGGCTGCCCAAAAGGAAAACCTCAAATCACATATCAGAACCCACACTGGGGAGAAGCCTTTTGCCTGTTCAGTTTGTTCTTACCGAACAGCTCACAAGAGCAGCTTAAAAACTCACATGTGGACACATCAGAAATAAGGTAATTGCATGGTAGCTTTACATCCTAACAATATCAGGCTTTATTGTTAAGATATCTTGCCGTGCTTTTCTTTTTCAAGAATATTAACTTCAGATTAACACATTCCTTATGCTATGCCACACATGCTGCTGAAAAATGTAATAATCAAGAGACTGATGGGATGTGTATACATATTTGTGTTTTGCGTACCATAAGAAGGAATGCCCAAGGTTACAGTGAGGGTTATAATATTGAAATTATTACTATGGAATCAGCTTCATGGTACTGTGCTATTGTTTTTTTACAAGTGTTGTAATTTAACAGTAAGCTTTGTAATAGCTTAAAGTAATTGTCTAAGAATATTGCAGTGATTTATAAATTCATGTAATAAATTTAGAAATGTAGAGTTTGTGGGCATGAGGTGTTCTACTGCCATTTGATAGTTGTTGAAGAAAGATGGATCTCTTTTTTGAAAGAGAAATATCACTAACTTCATTAGTGCATACTAAAAATTAGTTTTGGTAAGGTTTAACACTGCAGAAAGTTCCTCAGTTGACTGTCAAGGAGTTGTAAGGAACTATATCTGTTCGTCAAATTTAATTGTACTTACTGGGATTTCTTTTGAAGAGTAATACCAAATAGTGAGAGAGAGAGAGAGAGAGAGAGAGAGAGAGAGAGAGAGAGAGAGAGAGAGAGAGAGAGAGAGAGAGAGAGAGAGAGAGAGAGAGAGAGAGAGAGAGAGAGAGAGAGAGAGAGAGAGAGAGAGAGAGAGAGAGAGAGAGAGAGAGAGAGAGAGAGAGGAGAGTGTGGAAAGAAAAAAAAAAAAACTCCGTTGCATATACCCATAGTTACCAGAATCTGATTGCATACCTGTATTTCGTCACATTCGTCTCCTGTTTGAACCATATACAACAAGGTTTGATAAATGAATGGGATCTCAGTTGTTGAATATTTTGTGTAGGCCACAAGTATTATGTGCAGCCTTTATCAAGATCTCCTGGTTTCATTCTTGTATTTCTGGAAGAGCTAAAGCAAGTGCAGTTTGCTACTCCATAAAGAGTGGTTTAGCAAAGTGTTTTTTTCTAGTACATAGTCAGAATATTGCTCCTTTGTCCTCACAGGAATAGTTTGTAGACTTTGTACTCCTCACAAGCCCACTAAGAGAGTAATGTACATGAAGTTTGTACGTTATAGTTATTCAGTAACACCTCAAGACAGTTTTTATCAGGTACTACAATTAGAATCATCAATCTAAGCTGGAAACAGCCTCATTCAACCGTATAATTTGAAGCATTATCTTGGTCTCGAGTTCAGATAAAGAAAGGGTTGAGTGTGGGGGTTCATGTCTCTGCCTCAAGGGGCAGTGGGGCATGGTGAAGCCCAAAAGCCCCAGGAGTGAGAGTGATTGATTGCGCTTTCTATAATCTCTTAGAAGCTGACTTCCTTAGTTTCTTCTAATGGTAAGAGAAAGTACTCATTCTCAGCAGTAGAGGTATATGGATTAGCACATACTCAAGTTCTCTATTTTAAACCTCATTCTTCATTTTCACTAGTGTTATGCATTGTAGGAGATGTTGGTGCAGTCAACAGCATTTCTAATCGTCTTGACAGAAAAGGAATGCTGTAGTTTTTTACTTGAAAGTGGTGATATGTACAAAAGTAGCTCTTCATCTGACATCTTTAAAGCACTTACAATAACCTCCCTCATGGTTTGAAATGCTCGCGTCTTAACTTTTTTTGGAAACGTCAATGGTTCATCCATTTAGACTAGTACCTTCTTCCTGTATTCTGTTTGTGTGATTGTTCAGGTGTTTAGACATTTGAAAGTTTAGTATCAAGCTCTGCTAACCAGACTTCTTACCTATACTAGTTTTGTTTCTCTTATCTGTAGTTTCATTCGTAACCTTTCATCCATTTACATATGAATTTTATGGATCTCTCATCATCCTGTTTGACCACCTTTTACTGGTTTCTTATTTAAAATTTAATTTTGCTATTACTTAAAAATTGTTTCTGTACATTACTAATTTTTTTTCACTTTTATGTATTGACACTACTTTCTGGGAGCTTATTTAGCAAGTGAATAGCCTTTTGGCGTGTTACATTTGAATGCTTGCTTATGCTGAATAGTAGAACGTAGCAATAATTTGCACGTTAGGCTTTTAATTGCAGTCAAACAGGGGACTTCCTGTAATAGTAGGTTTTATGTACAGTATTAACTTTTACTGTGATCAGAATGACAGTTAATTTGATGTTGGTGTTTTGTCATTGTTGTTTTGACTTGTAGTAAGAAGGACATCAATCAACAGGTGGGCGGACTGATGGACGGTGGGAATGTGTGGCAGAATGACAAGGTCGCTGGAGGAACCTATGCTTATAGGTCAAGCTCTGACAACTCCCTTACCCCTTCATCATCTGTGAAGATTCACCAGTGTCCCATCTGCCAGTATTCTACTTCTGTCATAACCCACATGAAAAGACACATCCGCTGCCACACAGGGGAGCGACCCTTTTCCTGCACGCATTGTTCTTACAGCTGTGCCACAAAGGAAAATTTGAAGAAGCACATCAGAACTCACACTGGAGAAAAGCCTTATTTTTGCCCCCACTGCCCATACAGGTCCTCTCGCACCGATTCCTTAAAAATCCATATGTTTCAACATCAGTGATGAAAGTGATTTAGAAGAAAGAAGTGTGCTTGTTGGTGTTATTGTTTTAAAGAAGAATTAGTACCAGGATATTGTAAATAGCATAGGTAAATGTTAGGCAGTGCGTGAAAGTGTACCGGCTTTTACTTTTGAATCAGAATGTGGTTATTAGTCTTTGTAACATTTGTAATAAATTATGATTTTGTGGTAGCCATTTCATTTTATGAGTTAATCAATTTTGGGAGTGCTTCACTGCATCATCAATGAAAATAAATTTAATTAGGTAGAGTGAAGGTGCTGTAACTCATTTTTACTTATGTTAGGGTAAATATACCGTAATAAAGTATCAAACATTTCAGACAGTAGTTTGTATGAAGTTTTAACTATCAGTTATGTTCCTGTTACAACAATAAGCTTTTGCATGATGAAACTTTAGAAAGATGAGGCTGTGTACATATAACTACATAATCTTAAAAGAGCTCAGCTCAGTACTAAAGAGAATGAAAGTTTTGTAAGCTGTTTTCTTGTTATTCAGTTACACTGTTCTATCTTCTCCCTTATTACAGCCAGTCTGATATAAGTAAAGACTGAGTGAAAAAAGTCCCTTAATGTTCTAACTTTAGTTACTGAAGAGTCATTGATGGGATGGTCGGAAACAAGAAACCGTTTTTTGTAATACGTGTTTACTTATATATTTACATTTTATTTTACTCAACACTTGAGTACTTTCAGGCCCTATCTGTAACCCTTTTTCAAGAGATGTGTAGATTGTCAGCCTGGGTCAAGGCCAGAAGACTGCTGGGCCTGACCCAGGCTGAC
Source organism: Macrobrachium nipponense (assembly GCF_015104395.2). Classification (NCBI taxonomy): domain Eukaryota; kingdom Metazoa; phylum Arthropoda; class Malacostraca; order Decapoda; family Palaemonidae; genus Macrobrachium; species Macrobrachium nipponense. The sequence continues at coordinate 77,060,610 of NC_061091.1, read as the reverse complement.
AGTCTACACATCTCTTGAAAAAGGGCCACAGATAGGGCCTGAAAGTACTCGAGTGTTGAGTAAAATAAAATGTAAATACTTATAAGTAAACACGTTATACACAGTGATTTTGTGGGCTTCTTTTTCAGTCTTCAGAAGAAAACTGAAAGAAGCTTTTGTTTGGCTCATTAATGAAGGTGTTGACAGTGATATCTGTTTGATGAAATATGACATTTAGCAGCCATTTGTCAAAGGGAAAGCGGTTAACATAATAGTCTTTAAGAAATTGAGTTGACTGACATACAGTATTTCAAAAATTTGGAAAGCTTGTTCTCTTTTAGTAAACAAGTTTGGTGACCTTGTTCGGCCAAGCAACAATGAAGGTCTGGATGACTGTGTGGTGCAACTAAATCCCTTGACCACTCTTCACCCGATATACGCACGCGTTGCCAGATCTCAGCAGATTCCTTGCTTTCATCTGCGATTAACTGGATCCAGCTAGGCGCTTGAAATTATCCTATTGTTAAGACCTCAGGTTTGTAGCTATGAAAAATACAAATTGTCATAGAAAATTTGTCATATTATGGTTATAATAGTTCAGTGTGTTAGTCTTTATAGTTTGAAAGCATTTTGAAGTTTTAAACCTATTCACTATCCTATGAAATCATGTTTTTCCATACTGCACTTAATCCATTTATTTGTAATGCATTACTCTGGCTTCAGCAGTGGTGATTATCATAGCGCAGAGTAACACGTCTTTCAGTAATGTTTCTATAACTTCTACCTGTGTCTTTCTAATGTTTGGCTATGCCGTACATAGAGATTATTTTATGAATACGTAACCAACATAAAACTTGATTACTATGAGGTAGGCTGATGTAATGGATTTGTATGATCTGGTAGCACCTATGAAGAGGTGATGCTAGTCTCACATAGTAGGCCACTACATTCAACCCCTGATATTTGGGGGGTGGGGGGTGGTAGGAACCACAAGCATCCAAGAATAGTTAAAATCTGCGAATAGTACAGACAGTCCCCTGTCATCAGTGATCTGGTTTTACGGGGCTTGTCTAGCACCGATATACACCGATTTCCACTTGTCGGTGCCAATAACATCGATTTTCGGTTATCGTCACACCGTTGAAACAGAACCTCCTCTGATAACCTGGGACTGCCTACTTGACATCCACCTCTAAAAATGCTTATAAATGGCTATATTTAAATAGTTAAAAAACAGAATCCCCTCTAAAAATTACAACTGCTTATTTTAATAGTTCAAACAACAAATGTATACTGTGCATCCTACACACAATATACCTTAAACTATCATCTAAAACATTTTAACATCATTTCAAAGTTATCTTAAACATGACAGTTGTACATTGGGGAACACTGGGAAGATAATACCTTAATATTTATTATGCTTTGAAAAATAGACATTTTATTGATAGTTTCCTGTTTACACTTTAATGTTACTATTAAAAAATTAGTCAATAATTTTTTTATCATAAAAAATTTATTTAGTTATGAAAATAAGGAAATACATAAAGTAATTAATGAATATTTCTTGACAAAAAATCGAGGAATTACAGTATTTTTTGCAAATAATTCACTGATAAGACTGCAAATAAGTAGGGCTTGACTTTAATAACATTCTTAACTCGGGCTTCTGTATGACAGTGTGGTAACCAACAAATATCCACATGCTTTCACTATATAGACCAAATGAACGGCAGCTGTAAATTTTATGAACAAAGATTTTACACTTGTTTTAATGCTGGATACGTTGTCATGCTTCAAAAGTAAATTGCTGCAGATTGAGAGCTGCTTATGTAGTTACAGAATGCCAGTTTTATCAGTTAGTGCCATACAATGTACAGGCAGTCCTCGGTTATTGGTGGGGTTCTGATAACCGAAAACCACCATTAACCAAAATTAGGTAATTTATGACGCCAATAACCAGTTAATGGTGCCTCTTGTTAGTTATGTTATGGCACCATAACTCTATTGTCGGCACCTTATAGTGCCGATAACCGAAACTTGGCCCGTTATGACGATTTTATGGCACCAAACAAGCCATAAAACCGGATTGCCATTAACCGAAATTATTAAAATGAGGGGAAAACATATCAGATTTCTGCCTCTCCCCCCCCCCCTTCTGAAAGCTCCATACTTACTTTCCAACTGTTGTTTTGAAATGTTTCATATGTGCTTAGTGAAGATGGAAACATAAAGAGACTAATGAAAAAGAATAAACAGTAGTGCAAGAACTACGGTTTATATCTTGATAACCTGTGGTATAAGAGCTTGTTTCAGTAGCATTGCAATATCTTAAAATATAAGGGATATCTACAGCAGCCACAAAACTGAGGAGAAATAGTTCCCTAGTTTTATATTAACTCTGAGGAGAAATAGTTCCCTAGTTTTATATTTATGGGAACTAAAGGTTTCAAGGTACTGGGCAATATGACATCATGGCACCTTCAAGGAACTAAGGATTCCAGTCCTCAGTAAAGTTTTTGGTAGCACATGATGAATTGAGATTTTCAAACTCTTAAGGATGTGGAATGATTAAATGGATAATATATATTTCCATGGATTAAAAAAAATCAGAACTTGGAGGTATAAATTGTGTGAGAAGTTGGATGTATGTAATACGTAGATACCCTGAACTAAGAAAAATGTTCTCCAGATGTCAAGTTGTACTGTAGTTGCCTAGGGTACTGTCTAACACTCAGAATCATAAACTGAATGAAAGCAATGCTTAGCAAAGGTAGTGTGGATGTGTTGTTTGAAGGTTTGCTTGTATTAGCTTTGCTTTTTGTTTTACTTTCCACATGCTTTTTTTTACCAGTTTTGAAAATCTCTGTACAGTTGTCAGTATTGCCTGGAAAGAATGGAGTAGACATTCATTGTAAATACTACTGATGTAGTAGTATCAAATAAGTTTGATTTACTTAAAGAATTATGTAAAATCTTTCTCTTTGCAAAGAAATTGTATTAGCTTTCATTGTAAGTATTTGTAGTTTTTTAAAGTGGATAACAGTTATTCATGTCCTTTCTAAAGCAGCAATATATGTATGAAACATGGTGCTTGTAAAATATACATAAAGATTTTGAAGTCTTCAGAATTTTATTCATTCTCTGTCTAGAGCATATATACTACGTATTTCATACCTGAGCTCTCTTTCCTGGAGGTGTTAGCAGGAATAAGCATTTATTTAGTATATCATCTGAATCTTTTTGAGAGCTATATAATGTATAGACTCAACCATTATTTTATATACTTTATGTTCAAAAACTTATTTTGGAACTTTTATGGGAAGAGATTTGTGTCCCAAATCCTATGAGGGCAGACCATCTCTCATTCTTGAGGGTGTTAAGAGTGACTGAATGTTTAGTGGAACATTCAACTTTTAATGACCTCTAACTAACTAGTACATAACTTTAAATGGGATACATACAGTTTTCATATTAATGTATAACTACAGGCAGTCCCCGGCTTACGACGTTCCGAGGTTACAACGCTTTTCAATTATATTTATCAGACATTATTTCTAGGTTTACGACGCATTTTTCCAGGGTTACGGCGCCTACAACGCTGATCTGGCAGAAGAAATATGACTCCAAAAATGCAAAATAATCACTATTTGAAGGTTTATTTGATGGAAAATGCTATAAGAATGCAGTTTACATAGTTTTTAATGCACCCAAAGCATTAAAAGTAAGGTTTTCTAAGGATTTTTTCCGATGTTCTGGCTTATGTGACGATTTTCGGCTTACAACGCGTCTCAAGAACGGAACCCCCTTCGTAACCCGGGGACTGCCTGTACTGATGATAAGAATCCTGTAATCGGGTAGCAAAACTAACACCTGCAGGTTAATATCTCTCTCTCTCTCTCTCTCTCTCTCTCTCTCTCTCTCTCTCTCTCTCTCTCTCTCCTCACAATGAATTCATTTTTAAAGTGAAAATAATCGTAATAAAAGCTATCAACTTTATTAGATATAGATATGTGTTGGTACAAGAGTCAGCAAAATTCTTTTCAAATTGTACATATAAATGCTATATCTCAGAAAATTATTGTGCTATGTTTCTAATGTTCCAGTGGTATTTTGAAACAGACAAACAAATATATATAATTTTTTTTCAGCAGTTTTGCCCATTTGTATGTAGGGTAACTGTTTCTTATCAGCCTTCTCAATCTTCCTCTCTTCAGGTATCCTGACTTCTTAAACATTTCCTTTCTCCCACATCAGCTATTTTATCCTTTCCTCTGAACTTTGGCTTTCTTCTTCTTCTTCCCTCCAACTCTAAGCTCAACCTTTTGCACACATGACCCTCTTCTCTGCATAAGATGACCAAACCACTGTGGTCTTCTTCCATTCTTCGATACTTCCCCTACCTAAACTGTCCTTCTAATAGATTAATTTCTAACCTTATCTCTTCTTGTGACTCCACACATCCTTCTCAACATCCTCGTCTCTGCCACACCCATTTTGTGTTCCTGAGCCTTCTTTATCAGCCATGTGTCATCTCCGTAAACCATCAATGGCTTGACTACACTTTTGTGAGACTTACCTTTGCACAATTCCTCCCATCGCACAATAACCCTTATTACCTTCTCCATTTTATCCAAGCACATTATATTTTTTTGTTGATTTTCATCCTGCCCCAATTTCACTGTTCCCTGTCTTTCTTCTCCTCCCCTCCACAGATGCTCAGTTTATCCTGCTTATCTTCAGACCTTGATTCAAGGGCCTATCTCCTAATTTCTAGTTTCACCTCAACTCTTTCTCTAGTCTTGTCTGTTAACACTATATCATCAGTGAATAGAGCACTTTAAGGGACCTCTCTGACATTTGCATTTTTATTTATTTTACAGAGAGGTCTAACAGTGACCTACCTAGACAACTTCGAGTTATGTGAGAGCACTCTTGCTAGCAGTAAATAAAAGTTCACATAAAACTAACAACATACGCAGTAATTTTGGAACACAAAAATGTAAAAAATAACAGCTGCTCATACCATACAATTTTGGAACACAAAAATGTAAAAAATAACAGCTGCTCATACCATACAATAGAGATTATCAAATCTTTTGTGTATATGTATGTTTGTGTGTTCATTAAGCTTGCAGAGAAGCATATGTATTATCATATTGGTATAGCCTAGTCGTAGCCATCAGTAGTGACACTTAAAATGGTATGTATATTTGTGAAAAATAAGTGTTTGAAGAGAGACACTGCATTTTTGTGGTTGTCACATTAAGACTGTAGTGTCCAAAACTTATGGGTCAACGAATGTCAAAAAATAAGACTCAACTGATGAAAAGTGGTCTTTTTGACACACTTGCTCAATGTTTAAAATATGACAAATTTAGAGGTTTTACATGTCTGGACTTTGTAGGAAAAAAATTCATTTAGTTTCCTTGTGCTGTTGTGATATCTAGTACAATGAGTTAAGTAAGCTACATTACTGAATTTTACTCCATGAAAGTAAGCTGGGCATCCTCAACAGGTATTTCTGAATACCAGTGAGCAGAGGACCAGATGGCGGGGCAGTCTTCCAGCATCTGTCGCAGCAGGTGTCCCAACTGGTGCTTTTGTTGGCAAAGCTCATCAGTGTGCCTATTGTCTGTATAGTGCGTCCACCACCACCAATTTGATGAATCACATCCGAACTCACACAGGAGAGAGGCCCTTTGCCTGTCCTCACTGCGCCTTCCGTGCCACGCAAAAGGAAAATCTCAAAGCCCACATTCGAACACACACGGGGGAGAAACCTTTTGCCTGTACCCTATGTTCTTATCGCTGCGCTCAGAAGAGCAATTTAAAAGCTCACATGTGGACGCATCAGAAGTAAGGTAACTATGATAATATCCTTGCAGTTCATTGGTATTTGTTATATAGTATATAAAATTTATATGCTGGTAGCAAGGTGACTTGTGATTATTGTTCAGTAGATAGATTTATTCTTATATATACTGTTTAATGCAGGCTGTCATGAGGGAAGCATAATTTTCTTAATTTGTCTCGGCAGCAGTTTTTGTGTTAATGAAGGTATTAGTTGTGTTATAGCAGCGGTTTTAGTTCTTTACTACAGTACTAGTGTATATAATGTTTTTGCTTCATAATAAAAATATTTCTGAAAAGAAAACTTAATTTTTTTATTTTATTTTTTTTTTAAAAAGTGAAAGGATGGTTGTAAAGACAAAAGTTTATTGTCATAGGAAAAAGTTGCTTCACTTAATTGAGTACAACTTACAGTAAATTTAGACTTAGTGTTTATACTTGCTCTCTCTCTTGACTTTTTTTGACTATAATTTTGTATTGTTTTCTCTGTACCCTTTGTATTTATTCCAACAAACATGTTCAGTCATGGTTTCATTTGTGTAAAGGCTTTAATTTTGTTAGATGGTAACAAATTTGTGTGTAAAAATGAACATTAAATTAACTTGTTCTAGAGTGACTTATTATACTATACATATTTTCATTTTCCAGTTACTCAGATGTATGAGATCTTGGTTTGTAATGTTTTAGGCTTAATGTAGTAGGCAGTCCCCGGGTTACGACGGGGGTTCCGTTCTTGAGACGTGTTGTAAGCCGAAAATCGTTGTAAGCCAGAACATCATAAAAAATCCTAAGAAAACCTTACTTGTAATGCTTTGGGCGCATTAAAAACTATGTAAAGTGCATTCTTATTGCATTTTTCATCAAAAAGACCTTCAAATATTGATTATTTTGCATTTTTGGTGTCATTTTTCTTGTGCCAGATCAACATTGTAGGGGTCGTAACCCTGATGAATATAATTGAAAAGCGCCTTAACCTCGGAACGTCGTAAGCCGAACCCATCGTAACCAGGGGACTGCCTATAGTATTGTAACGGATTGTTACACATGATGTATTTTGTAGCAAAACTTTTCTGAAGGCAGTTCTGCTTAATATCTATACGAACTGGCAACCAATTTGGTTATCTTCCTTTATGCTATTTATCTTATAATTAGTCATATTTCTTTAAATCTGTTATATTATTGGATGCTTTTCTGATACTGTAATTGATATTGATGCATTTGTATACATGTATTTCTCATTGGTTTCCTTGTCCCATCACTTGTATACTCTCATACGTGTACTCTCAAACTTTGTCATAGAATAAATTGAAGTTAAATACACATTTGGTTGTAGCTCTATTTCAAAGTAATAATGTGAAGTACATACTATTACACTGAATTCCTGATGCTACATGCGTTTGCTGAATTTTATTCAGTATAATAGAACTATACTATTGTAGATCTTTGGGGGTCTTTATCCCTGGTCTGAGTGTGTCAGATAATGTACTTTCATGAAGCATGAACTTTATCATGATATGTTTCCTACATAAATGAAGGAAAGCTTTCAGTATTTTTAAAGTCAACACTGCCACGTAACTCATATTCGAAGGCTGCATAAATTTGTGGTGTGTTTTGGTGGGCTACACAAGACAGTAGGAGTTTTTGAGTGAGGCTTAAGCTCATTATGCATTGTCATCTGTTTTCAAGTGATGGGCTGCTTATGAGAGACACCTGTTAGCATAATATGGTGATAAAATGTTTATATCCACTAGTACTTTTATTTGAGGTTGCAAAATGGTGAATGATTATTAGTGTTTTCTGTCTTGAGGAAGGTTTTCTGAAGTAGCAGGAGAATGGAATGTGTTTTTTTCTAGTTGTTTGTGGTACAAGACATTCAAAACACTGATAATGTTTATGCTGCTACCTAAATCATAGAACTTTTCATGTCATTATGGTGGATATAGGTTCAACAGATAATGTAGATTAATAAATTTTCTTTCATTATGGCAAAAGGATAAAATGTGTATTGTACAGTTTGTACTTGATCCTCCCATATGTAAGTTCAAGATTTAATAAAACCTGATATATACTTATGATATAGTTTATTTTCTTAGTCATATCTCTAGTCGTATCTCTCAGATTGGAGAATTAGTAGTGTATCAAATGACATATTACCATATTAACCCTTTCGCATACCAATGATGGATATAAACTTCATATCCAAATATCAAAAAAAAAAATATTGCATAAACCAGCAGGCAAGATGAGGATAATTTTCAGCGAGTAATCCTTATGCGTTTTATTTGTATTGTGTGTAACGTGAAAGTTTATCTGTTTTGTATAGCTCTAGGTTTTTATTGTATAATTACACCATTTGTCGCTTTTTTTCTGCAAAAAAGATAGAGAGAGAGCGTAGACGAAGATGAGAGAGAGGAGAGAGAGAGAGGAGAGAAATGAACGCTTGACTCGGTGCCACTATTTTTATGGAAACCTTCATGTCAATTTGTCATTCATTTGTTCATATATTCTAGGGTGTAATTACAACTTATGCATTGCAGAACTTGAGTAATTTATCTGGGTATATTGAGGATTTACAACGATGACTTTTTCACAAATTTTTGGGGAAATTAATTTTTGGGGGAAGTGCCACAGTTTTCACATACCTTATAATTTCTACTCATTAATTTACCTACATAAAATTTTTGGGAGATTTTTGTATTATTTTATTTTCCATTGATTTTAATGGAAAAATATGCTTTTGGAATACACAGATACAATTCATATGTGTCTGGGTTTCAAGGGTGTAGTGTCATTTGTTAATATTTCAGTCTTTTTGAGGCTGACTTCCAATTAGGTGTCCACTAAAATGAGTGAAATGAGATTCATGTCTGGATTAGTAAGAGAGGTCTCCCCTGCAGGTGGAGCTGAGTGGATGGATGAACCCCTGGGATGTCACAGATGACGATGGACGTGTCAACGATGGAAAGTCTTTGAGTGCATCAACATTCACACAGAAGGTGTACCAGTGTCCATATTGCCAGTATTCTACCGTTTCAAACGCTCACCTTAACCGCCACTTACTTACTCATACAGGAGAGAAACCTTTCTCGTGTCCTCATTGTTCGTACAGCTGTAGAAGGAAAGAGCACCTGACATTCCACATTCGAACACATACTGGAGAAAAGCCCTTTCCCTGTCCGTATTGTCCCTATCGGGCATCCAGAGCAGATAAACTGAAATCTCATATTGGCTTTATTCATCAGAAAACATAATCTTACAGAGATTTGCATGTTTTTTGTTCATTGATAGAGTTTATACTATTGTATTTCAAGTTTGCTAATTTTTAAGTGCCTTAAATCCAAAAAGCACTTAATATTTAAAGATTTATTTGATGATGAGAAAACACATCACATTTACCCTGTTGCAAACTTTTTACAGATTGTGTCAGGCACATGCTTCTTATAGATACCTTCGTAGGATCGTAAGATATTGAGGCACTAGTGATATGCCTTAGAATCAGCTTACTATAGTCCGAGAATAAAAATGTTTAAACTCCTCAGACTTTCTTTTCACATTTGTCAACTTCTGTTGCTGGAGATGTAATTTGGTGAATAATTTGTGAAAATGGTACTACAGGGGGTCCTCGAGTTACGACGTTGATCCGTTCTTACGATGCATCGTAACACGAATTTCAGCGTAAGTCGGAACATTGAAAAATACCACATGATTTAATGTAAATACCTATCAATAACAACGAGAGAACAATTCCTTACCTTTATTAGTTTGATTGGCTTGCACACTGGAGAGGAAGCTGCGGTGCTGGAGAGACTGGGGGAGGTTAGTGAAGAGAAAAAAGAACTCCCCAAAGAAGCTTGCTGGAGATGCTGAGGCAGATGATTCTTGAGGTGAGGCAGAACATACTAGTACTGGAGATGCTGAGGGCAGGTGATTCTTGAGGTGAGGCAGATGTTGGGGCAGGTGAGTCTTTAGGTGAGGCAGAACCTACAGAAGGTGCTGGAGATACTGGGGCAGGTGAGTCTGGGTTAGCAGAACATTCAGAAGGTGCTGGATTAGCAGAGGCAGCTGAGGTAGAGGGTACAGGATCTTCTGCAGGCCTCTCTACCTTCTTAAAATACTGCTCCAGGTTACTGAACAGAGAGCGACCTCTTTTCATCCAAGATCTCCTTGTAACACTGCATCAAATCCATGACGCCTCTGGAAACCCTAGTGAACCTGTCCAAGTTGGGATCCTGAGCCTCAAAAGTTGACAACGCTTGCTGCAACTCTGCAAAACCTCTTATCAAGTCCTGCCTTGTGAAAGCCTTAGGCTCTGGGGTGGGTGCTTCTTCTTCTTCCTCTATTATCTGCTTCTCCAGTTGTATCAGGTCCTCAGCAGATAACTCCTCGCCATGAGACTCCAGCAGCTCTGTAACATCATCAACCTCCATCAAATCCAAATTGATTTCCTTACTCAGGGCAACAACGTTCTTGACAACTAGCTGAACTGTGTCCTCAAACCCATGGAAATCATTCACAAATTGAGGACAAATTTCTTCCAGACACCATTCATGTTTGTTTGCTTAACCTCCTCCCAGGAATTAGCAATGTTCTTTACAGCATCAAGGATGTTGTAGGATTTCCAAAAGTCCTTCAGAGTCAAGTCCTTCTTGGTTTCAGTTGCCTGTAAAGCACCATAGCAATTGTCCTCGTAGGTAGTAGGCCTTGAACGAAGCAATCACTCCTTGGTCCATAGGCTGTAAAAGGGCCGTGGTATTAGGTGGAAGGTAAACCACCTTGACATTAGGGTTGAAGTCTCCCAGCTGGGCAGGGTGTCCAGGGGCATTGTCTAGCACTAGCAACACCTTAAAGGGGATACCCTTGGAGGCGCAATACCGCTCCACACTTGGAACAAAATGGTTTACGAACCAGTCCTCAAACACTGCAAGTGTCACCCATGCCTTCTTGTTGGACTTCCAAATTACTGGTAGTTGACCCTTCCAAATGCCCTTGAGTGCCCTTGGATTTTCAGCCTGATACACCAACAAGGGCTTCAGTTTGAAGTCGCCAGCAGCATTACCCCCAAGAAGTAAAGTTAGCCTCTCCTTGCTGGCTTTATGACCGGGTGCTGACTTCTCCTCCTTGGCGATGTAAGTGCGGTTAGGCATACGCTTCCAAAACAAACCTGTCTCGTCTACGTTAAACACTTGCTGAGCAGAATAACCCCCCTCCTTAATTATCTCAGACAACGCTTTAGGAAATTCACTCGCTGCTTTCTCATCCCCACTAGCAGCTTCACCTTGCAATTTAAGGTTATGGTAATTGGCCCGAGCCTTAAATCGCATAAACCAACCCCTACTAGCCACAAACTCTTCACTTTCACTTCCCTCCCCCTTTTCTTTTTTCAACGCTTCAAACAATCTTTTCGCCTTCTCCTGAATCACCATAAGGCTGACTGGGATACGCCGTTGATTTTGGTCTTCCAACCAAAGCACCAATAACCTTTCCATTTCAATTATTAGACCACTACGCTGCTTAGTTATCACTGTCGCTTTCATAGGAGCAGATCCTTTCACATGTTCAACGATGCGCTCTTTATCTTTGATAATGGTAGCAACGGTCGAACGGCTAAGGCCAAGCGAGCGGCCAATGTTTGTTGGCGTTTCTCCCTTCTCGGATCGCTTTATAATGTCCACTTTAATTTCCATGGTGATGGCCTTTCTTTTCTTTCGATGCACTACCATCAGAAGAGTCCGCCTTGCGCTTGGGAGCCATAACAAAGAGCAAAAAGTTACAAAAACGATACAACACGAGGGAGAGAGAGGCAGTGTAAACACCAAAATGGCGTATGGACGAGGACTGAGCGTAGCGAAGCGACGCCGTCCTCTCCCCCACAAAGCGTATTCTTCCGCCGTGCGCCTGGACTAGTTCGCGTTTGTTTACGTTGCTTACGACGCTAAACCGCGTAAGACGGAACGACGCAAAATATTATATATTTTTATGGGGGCGCGTTCGTAACCACGAAACATCGTAAGTCGAGACCAGCGTAACCCGAGGACTTACTGTATTCTGTTTATGAAAATTGTTCTTAGATGCAAAGTAGTGAATTAGGTAGGTAACTGTTGTTGATGTTTTCATTAATACAGTATGATCTTTGAGAAACAAGCATGATTTGTATTGTGTACATATACGTACTGAATCTTTCTTTTTTATTGCCATATAATCCCTTTATGGGGTGCATATCCATGGAACAGACAAGACAGTAGTAACTGCTGCATTCCTACTTAAATTGCTAAATTGTCGATGACCCTTCTATTCAGAAAGCAGACTTTGAACCTCCAGCACACTCTCACCTCCTCTCTCTCTCTCTCTCTTCACTCTCAATCTCTCTCTCTCTCGCTCTCTCTCTCTCTCTTCTCTCTCTCTCTCTCTCTCTCTCTCTCTCTCTCTCTCCAGAACTACAGAATTTTACTTTTTAAACTCACCTGTCTTTTCCTATTCTTTCCATGTGGCTGAAACACCCCAAAACACAGTACGTAATCTATTACTTCTACATGTCTTTACACTTCTCACCATTGATTAACAGCACTTTCAACATCCACAATTTTCACCTCTAAAGGACAACTAACTCAACTGTGCTGTCATTGCTAGTTGGGATTGAGATTTGGGTTGAGGAAGTGCAATTCAGCAGGTACATTTATTGGCATTTATATATATTTATGTATTGCGTGCTATTTGAACAATGACAACAAAATAATTTTGTCACTTCAGTTGAACATGGTTAGTAATTTAGTCTATACTACAGTGCTACTCCATTTTTTTGTGGGGACAGTTTCAGAACTCACCACAGAAATGCAAAATCCCCTCTAAAAACACTTATAAACTCGTAACTGCCAAATACCATGTACCCCTTAAGTTAAAATGCTTATAAGTGCCTATTTTAACAGTTCACCGCCTAATTTAAAACAACATAAGGGAATTAATGATAATTTTAGAGATACGGCCCGTAGAAAAATGTGCAAATTGGTGAAAGTTCCTGTGGAAATCCACGACAAAGTGAGGCACAAAAAAGTGGGTAGCACAATATATAGGTTTAATATTCTAGACAGTCACTCCATTTTGGCTGTAGTAGTACGTTTTTCAACTTCTGCCAGATTTTATGACAACAAATTTGTGGCAGGTAATTCAATGACAATGCATTTTAAAGATTATTACAGTACATATTAGTAATTTACCAAGTAAGTTACATCTTAATAGTACTCTCAAATGTATGAGCCAGAGGATTTGTTCTTAAATGAAAATTGGAGCAAGTTAAAGACATTGGATATCAAGGGGGAAAGACCGAAGGCAATTTTATTTTACGTACCCATATATGTATGTTGTATAGTACAGTACCATGTTCAGTGCCCTTACCCATGGTTGTCTTGCTTTTAGTTTTTAGGTATTTAGTGAATAAAATAAACAAGTTTATAAGACAGATCTCCTTGGCAGGGTGGAGCTAACAGCAGCCGGAACCATTCAGAGTCAGATTATGGAGATGTTGTCAGTTTTAAGCAGAATGAATCAACCATTCCACCTGGGACGCATCATTGTCCATATTGTCAGTATTTCACCACATCCAGTTGCCATCTAAAACGCCATATCAGAAGCCACACTGGAGAAAAACCATACTTCTGCCCTCAGTGCCCTTACAGCTGTGCGAGGAAGGAACGTCTGACTGTACACATGCGTAAGCATTCAGGAGAGAAACCTTTCCAGTGCCCTTACTGTTCTTTCCGTGCGTCGAGAACAGATAATCTCAAGTCTCATGTGTGGCTCATTCATGAGAAGAGAGAGACTCAGACACTAGGGGATGTATAATGATGTTGAGTGTCTACTATTGTTAAAAAATTAGTTGTATCAGTTGAGATCTGCAAGGTTTATAGTCATTGTAAGTAATTTATCATGCTACTTTTGACATTTTGTTTTGTAACTTTCAGTTCTGTGTTTAGGCTTGATATTTTCAGCCAAAAGGTCTTATTTTTCTTCTGTCAAATGATCATGATCTGATGTATGTGTGGTGGTAATGTTAAGAGATAAACTAGTTTAATTATCACAGCTTACCTCTGCCTGTGGTAAGCTGTGTCCCATGTATTTTGTATCAGGAAATATATTATCTTTTTTTAACACCAATATTGTAGTCTCACTTCCCCTTAGTTAGAATATAACTGTGAAGTAGTGTTTCCTGAAGTTTGCCATGATACCCAACTTCCCTGTGTAAGGTTAAACATTGGCTTGTTGCAGTTTGTTGCTCTTATTTTGTAGATCCTTATAAATATTATTCTTCTTTGCCTATTCATAAACAATCAACTTCCCAGGTTTCTGAGGAGTTTCATTGGGGAATTTACCTCTTTTATTACTTTAGTTATGCTGTGTAAGAGCCCATGACATTTATTTATATGGTTTTTAGGTTTTGAAATTCATTTCAATTTTCGCCTCCAGTCTCCCATTTATTTATTTGTAAATTCTAACTTGTTTGTGTGGCATTTTGTTCTTTTCCGAGAACTTGTATGTCTCTTTTTAAGCACTACACTACAACAAGCTGCTTTTTAAAAAGAATTTTAAATATAATATATATTTTCTTGAAATATTATCTACTTCTAGATCTCATAAGTGGCACTGTAAAGTTCTTGACCTACATGAATTTGTAAAGTTCTTAACAACATGAATTCATTTAGAGTAGTGAGAAAATTCCTGAGGGATATCATCAGTTTTTGACATCTTTTGAAAACCTATGACATCATGGCAAGGGTGAATAACAGGTGCCAAATAAGTGTTGAATGTTATAATTTCCTCTACCCAACACATTTTCATATAATTACATATGTCTAATAACAGTCATTCATTATGAAAAAGACTTATTCACCAAAAATTTGATGATGTGAAGAAAAAACCAAACTCAGGAGAGCCTGGTTTTGTCTGAAGTGAGAATGGGGTACTTTCTAGTTATGCATGGAGGAAGGAGGGATCCGTGGGAATGTAAAACTTCAGCTTACTATTTGTTTCAGTTGGTAATATAACTAGGGTTTTTGGGAGAGGTTAAAAAGAAGTTGTGTGCAAGTTATATGAACTGTATGTAGTTAAACAAGAAACTAACCAAACTTTTTTTCATAGGTGATCCATTTTTTTGTGTTAATGATCAACTCAAGTAAGACATAGCTTCAATTAACAGGTTAGTTGTTTGATGGGCCACGATTACCACCCACGCAGTGAAGCAAGCAAAGAAGATTTACACCAAAATGCTCTCCATTGGTCCCAGGAGCTTTCCTCTAGTTTGCTGTCGCATTTGCCAAAGGTGCATCAGTGTCCATATTGCCCATATTCCACAGCAGTTGTAACCCACATGAAGAGACATATACATCGCCATACAGGAGAAAAACCGTTTGCATGTACTTGCTGTAGCTATCGCTGTGTCACAAAAGAGGATTTGAAGAAACATGTCAGGAAACATACGTCAGAGAAACCCTTTGCTTGCCCCCATTGCCCGTATCGATCGGCTCAACAGAGCAATCTCAAGTCGCACGTGACCCAGCGTCATAAGTGACAGGTTAATACTACTGTCATTTTTCACACTTGTATTGTTTCTACTTGATTGACGATATAAAGATCTTATATCCTGTAATGTATGGATTTTGTGAGCGTCGGTGATATTGTGTGTTGGACATATTATGCAATATACTTAGTAGCTTCCTTGCATAATGAATTGTATTGTCCGCACGATATTTTGCCTAATTATGTAAAATAGCCAAATAATGTCAATTAAAGCCTTTAAAGAATATACCTTGATAGTATTATCTTCCCTCGCATCAGTTACTGGCAGTGTTGGACAGGATAGTCTGGTAATGTGGGACATTTTACTACTTCCTGAAAGAGGACTTCCTGGTAAAATGGAACTAATTTTGTTATTCAGTAGAAAATTTAGTAATTTTGCAGCCAAGATTTTACTTTGGCCAACTCCGTGTATTTTCACTGCTCAAGTAATCTTACATTTTGATATTTCATCTGAACACAAATTTATGAGTACGTTACAGTACTACTTTATTCGCTGGCTGCACCACAAAGCTTGATTGATTTTTATTTGATAGACTCCAGCATTCACCTGTGCACTGCATCAAATTTCTACAAATAAAAGTGTCTGGGTCACTGGAGGTGAGTTTATTTTTCGTCACCCAAGCTTTTATGTAAAATATGATTTCTGGTTTTGTTTGGAATATTTTCATATACTAGCCTACTGTTAGATTGTAATGATTTTGTTGATTCATGTACAAATATTCTACTATGCTCATCTTAACATAGGTAGACCTCTACCCGTATTGTCGTTGAATGCTTGCTTTACATTTTGGCTCTGTCAGTCACACTCTTAATGTGATCTCTAATCTAGAGTTTGAGTAAATGAAGAAGCTTCTTGAATTTAAGAGAAGCAACTTAAACATAAGGAAATATTCTTTATGACATGAAACTTTGGTTCATTTCCTCTCTCTCTCTCTCTCTCTCTCTCTCTCTCTCTCTCTCCTCTCTCTCTCTCTCTCTCTCTTGGATGACTTTTGTTCAAATCTCAAACCAGATGAGGAGTGACAAACGTGTGCAATCTTTAAAATGTATTATGTCTCTGTCGACTTACTTATGCAGTGAATTAGAGACTACAGAGTTAGGTGTTGTGAGTTACATGGAGAGAGAGAGAGAGAGAGAGAGAGAGAGAGAGAGAGAGAGAGAGAGAGAGAGAGAGAGAGAGAGAGAGAGAGAGAGAGAGATACATACCATCAAAATTGGAGGGCCTCAACAAGGTACTCTGCACCTCCCTGAGGTAAAGCCATTGAAGACAAAACTTCATCGGAAATGTACGTGTTGTAGATGAATAGAAACGAATGAGTAAAAGAAAAGGAGATGATAAATGAATAACTTCTTATTGAGAAATGTTCAACACGAAAGAAATTTGTTTGGTCAGCACATAGTACTACTTGGTTAACAATAACAATAAAAGTAATTACAGGCAGTCCCCGGTTATCGGCTGACTCGGTTATCAGTGATCCGGTTTTATGGCACTTGTCTTAAAATTGGCGATTTATAGCGCCATAACAGGCCGAGTTCTGGTTATCGGCGCTATAAGGTGGCAATAATGTGTTATGGCGCCATAAATCACCGAGTTTTGGTTAATGGCGGTTTTCACTTATCCGCACCCCTCCAAGAACAGAACCCCAGGGACTGCCTTATGTTGTGTTTAGAGTTATAATGATATGCAATTTTGTTATTGTTGAGAAGATGAACCCTATGCATATGGAACAAACCCAGAAAGGCCATTTACTTGAAATTCAAGCTTCCAAAGATTAATGTAAGCAATAGCACTGTAATTCCACATTCCTATTGGAGCAACAGTAAGTAGAATTAGGCAATGAAAATGATTGCCATTAACCTAATGGGACAAAGGCTGTCTTGCTGTAAATGGGTACAGTGGTCCCCCCATATTCTCGGGGGGAATGCGTACCAGACTCCCTCCCACCCCGTGAATAGTTAGAACCCGGGAATAGTTGGAACCCATATAAAAATGCTGAAAACAGCCTATTTTGTTAGTTAAAACTCAAGAAAAATCCACTAAAAATTTTGATACTTGGTTTTTTAATAGATTTATCACAAAAAGTGCATTTTATGATGAAATTGGTAAAAAAAAACCCCAGGAATTAGTGGATATTTCTCATTGAAAAATACCGTGAATATGCTAATTTTTTGCGAATAATGCAGGGAAACGTTCCCGAGAGATATCCGCAAATGCGTGAGTCTGTGAATAAGGGGGGTCCACTGTACCTCCCTTCTAGGGGTTCACAGACCAGCCACTAGGCACTCCTTTACTGATGCCTTGAAGGTTGCTATGATTGGGGATGCCTGACCGTAGGCTTGAGGTAAATTTAAAGTAGGTTGCATAGAAATTGATAAAAGTTTTTTTCACTTGTGATTACTATTTCATCTAGTGCTTTTGCTTGTGCAAAATGGTAGACGGAATATTTAGGGCACACGATTATCTTTTCTACTTATATTTTGTTCTTTTGGATTAGAAAATTTTGTAAACACTGCATTAACTTTCAAAAGGAATGACTCGCTCATGGAATGGCCATATGAGGGCTTAAAAAA
This sequence comes from Macrobrachium nipponense, assembly GCF_015104395.2. Lineage (NCBI taxonomy): Eukaryota > Metazoa > Arthropoda > Malacostraca > Decapoda > Palaemonidae > Macrobrachium > Macrobrachium nipponense. The sequence goes on along the minus strand of NC_061091.1, from coordinate 77,042,640 downwards.
AGCATGAATTTTTCCATATACACCAATTGTGCAGATTAAAAATTGGAATTAAGATTATGTACTTGAAAACGTACAAGACACCGTGAAATCTACAATTCTGATGGAATTATTTTTGGCATTATGTTTCTGCTAGGAAGACAATGCTGTGGCATTAACCTTTAAAAAGAAGTTCCCTAATTTATGTATATTTACCCTACATCTGTTTCTGGCATGAATCTCTTCCATTTACCAGTTTAATTTTGGCAGCATTTAGTACTACTCCTCTTTCACTTGACAGGCATTACAGAGAGAAATGGAGATACATTGTAGTTTTTATTTTCTAGTGTTAGCCATACTTCTGGTTAAGAGTAATTGGAATTTATGGAACCCATTAAGAGTACCTTAACTCTGTTGAAAATTAAGAACAAGATATAGTAGTCAATTTTTCCAAATGCACACATTTACTTGTTGCATGTTAAGGAATATTCTTCCCTTAGAGTAAAATTTAAAATGCAAACTCTCTCCTCAGGGAGCGCTGGTGACGTTGAAGGATGCAGGCTTTGATACCAGTGAACCAACAGGTTTTGCCACCAGTGATCCTGGAAGCTTTGGTACTAGTGATCCAGCTAGCTTTGATTTAAGCAACCTAGTTGGCTTTGGTACCAGCAGTTCAGCAGGCTTGGGTACTGGTGACCCAGCAGACTTTGATGCCGGCAGTTCATCAGGCATTGGAATGAGCAACCAAAGCCTCGAGTGTGAGATGAGAAAACAGCTTCAAAGCAATTCATGGAAAAAGAAACTGCAGTGTCCTCATTGCCCCTATACTGCTCCTTTCCATTCCCATTTGAGCCGGCATATACGGACACACACGGGAGAGAAACCCTTCTCGTGTCCACACTGTTCGTATACGTCGGCAACAAAGGAGAATCTCAAGACCCATATACGCACTCACACTGGAGAGAAGCCGTTCACCTGTCCCTACTGTTCATATCGTTCCTCGCAGCAAAGGGGTGTCAATTCTCACATTCTACATCATCATGCATGAAGTTGTAGCAGTGTGGTGTTGTGGTAGTTTGTGCTGAATCATCCTCTGTGGGAAGAGGATAAGACAAATTTAAAAATGCAGTCTAGAATTGTTTGAGTATTTACTTATCTCAGCTTTTCATCTTGAGAAGTTTTCCATGCTGAATTACACTGTATATTCTTACTCCTCAGGGGGAAACTTGTTTTCTTACAAGAAAATAATTAAAACGAGTTTCTCAAATATTTAAGGGTATCCATAACAGGCTGCTAGCAGCATACAATGAATAGATCAACCTAGGTTTCATGACTAAATTTATAACAAGGAAACTCTGGTAAAGAAATTACGAATTGGACAGAGTGCATTATTATTGGATAAAATATCCATTTATATGTGAGAATGTAAACAAGAATCTAGTTTTAAGAGTTAGACAGGAAAGAAGAAAGCATAACTTGATAGCAGAGCTTGGATGGATTAGAATGAGTGCCCCCCATATTTGCGTTCTCTCAGATTCACAGACTCATGCATTCATGGAGTTCTCTTGGGAACACATCCCCCATTATTTGTGGGAAATTCACCTATTTGCTCTATTTTTCTATGAGAAATATTCACAAATTCCGGTTTTTTGAATCAATTTTATCATAAAATGCACTTTTTGTGAAATCTATTAAAAAACCAGGTATAGAAATGTTTAATGGGTTTTTCTTGAGTTGTACTTAACAGAATAGGCGATTTTAAGCTTTTTTTTTTTACAGGGGTTCCAACTGTTCCGGGGTTCAAACTTCGCGGGGGGTCAGGTACGCATCCCCGCGAATATGGGGGAACCACTGTATATAGTAGTGGGCAGTCCCTGGTTTACGATGGGGGCTCCGTTTTTGAGACAAAATCATAAAAAATCTTAAGAAAACCTTACTTCTAATGCTTTGGATGTATTAAAAGCTATGTAAACCACTCGCCCCAGTTTTATACCGACACCTTTTATATAGGTGAGCGAGTCAGAGGCTTCTGACATGTCCAATTTAGCAGATCTCTGGTATTATAGCAATATTTTACTAGAAATAGTGCTAAAGCAGACACATTTCACTGGGCGACATGGCTTCCTCGCCCCTAAATAGATTTTTCCTACGTCAAAATTCCTTTTTTATTACATTTTCTTAAAGGAAAAAAAAAAATATTCAAATATTGATTATTTTGCATTTTTGGAGTCACATTTCTTGTCAGATTGGCGTCATAACCCTGGAATGTGTCGTAAACCTGGAAATAATTTCCAATGAATATAATTGAAAAGCGGCGTAACCTCGGAACGTCGTAAGCTGAACCCTGTGGTAAGCCGGGGACTGCCTGTAGTACTAATAAGAATTGCTTGTTATGTAGAGGTTGGAATGAGAGATGTAATGCAATCCTGGTTAATGGATGAACGCAAATAAAAGACGAGATGGCAATAACAAACACTGTGTGTATTTGAATCAAACTTGACTGAAAAAAAGGAATTCTTGCTACTTGCAAGACCAGGAAGAGAATGGGAGATTGAATTATTGTTGCTTCATAAGGAAGAAAGCTGGAAAGAGAAAGCTAAAAGCTACGTGTATTGTGTATCAAAGTTTACTACGAAGAAAAGAGTTAGTTATGTACTAATCACTGTTGCTTTTTTATAGCAGATTTTACTGTATCCTATTTCCCTATTGCTCCTTAAGTTTACACTGTACTTCACATTTATCTGGTTGCTGCATGACTATTGACCAAGAATTCATAATTTAAGTGTATATCTCCATTTTTTTCTGCTTTTGCTTCCCTTTATGTGAACTGCAGTACCATAATCATTATCATCACTCCCCGAATGACTATCATTAGGAAAAACATTACTGTACAGTGCATATTAATCAGTATCAAAACTCAAAGCAAATTACACATGGGAAAAATAAATTTCTACTGTGCATCAGGTTCAGAGAGCTGAATGATGCCATTAAACATATTCATGTGACACCATCATTTAGTTTGAAGCTGTGTTATTGTTTCAACTCCTTCCATGAACAGATTCTTTACTGAGATTTTGGTTTTTTAAGGTAGAGACTTAACAAATCTGCATTTATATTTATGATATAAATTAACTCGAGATGTATCAGGTCTCAAGTTTAAATGATTGTTATTGTTCCTTATGATTAAAATATGAAGAGAAACAGTATTTTTGTTTACCTGAAACCATTTTGTTGTGACAGACATCACCCATTTCTAAACTTTAATGTTACAGCTTCCTAAGAATATTAAAGCTTCAAAAGTTGTCATTCTGTGTTCTGTGACACGTGCTGTTTCCATCCTACATTCTGCGCAGGTCTGACAATCTCCTTCAATATTCTGTATGTTTCAGCTCAAAAATAATTGAACCAGGTCAGTGAAATGCACGTCTCAATTTTCATGGGTTCATTCTGAAGGATCTGTTTATAAATTACTGTCTACACCAATGGAAACTAGAGCGCAACAGTTAAAGCAATTGACAGCTAGGTTGGAAGAGATCAAAGAGAATGAATTACTAGTAAAAAAAGCAGATACCAGCAGTGCATCTGTATACTGAAGGGATGGTGTGAAGACCCTCAATTAGTACCTTCTTCAGTTAACCACATTAGAGACGGTGTCGTTGTTCCTTTGTCTTAGGGGGAAGCATGTTCGTAACAAGAGGTGGACACAGGTCAAGTTTCATGCTTTGCTTTGAGTCATGGCCTTAAATGGTAACTCCTGCACCATATCCTCCACTAGACGAGAAGTACGTACATTATACCTGCCACAGAAGTCACTTTAATAGTCTTGCTTTCTGCATATTTGATATCAGACTGAGCAAGCTTTTAATACTCCTGTCAGGACTTGCAGGTACCATCACTCTTGAAGAGTCCTGGTGTCCATTTTATGGAATGACATAAAGAAATCTCTGCTATATAAAAATCAGGTTTCCCATCATGGGTTACATATTCAGCACACATAAAATGTGATTAATACTTACCAGTTGTCTAAGAAAACAGAAATTTCCTAATTCTTGTAACTATACAACCCACATCTTACTTAGAAGTGCACATCCCAACCCTGCAGAAGGGGTAATTTAAAGTAGGTGAGAGTGGAGTCGCAGGTCTCCCTCGCTGAAATGTTCTTTTCTGGGCTCAGTTCGTGTCGCTGCGTGAAATAATCCTTTAGTTTATTATTTCTAAGTTTATGCTTACTTTGTATAAGACAACATTTATTTGAAATATTGGCTGATAATTGTTAAGAAATGAACATTAATTACAAGCTTCTGTCTTAGTTATTTTGCAAGTCTTAATTAAAAAAAAGTTCCAAATAACGTTTTCAAATCTTTACCGAGATGGGTTTCATCAAGTGTAGCAGCATTTTATATTTTTTGTAATGCTGAGTTTTCCCATAAATTTTTCAAATTTAACATGTCATCTGACATAATGACTTATGTGAATAATTTTTTTGGTGTAGTCACTTTTATGTGTCATCGTAGTTTTCTTAAGAAATATGAAATCACAATGACCCCTCACTCCTTCCATTTGAGTATACTACAGTGGACCTCCTGTATTCGCAATGGATATGCACCATATCCCCCCTGAATAGCTAAAATCCGCGAATACTTAAAATGACTCTACAATCTCTTAGAACTGCCTGCATATTTCGTTAGTTCAAACACAAGCAAAGCCTTCTAAAGATGCTTCTTCCTGAATATTTTAATACAGTAGTGCCTCAGGATATGAAATTAATCCGTTCCGAAGCGGCCTTCATAACCTGATTTTTTTGTATCTCGAACTACGTTTTACATGTAAATTGCCTAATTCGTTCCAAGCCCTACAAAAACACCACAGTAAATTTTATAATAAAGCTAAATTGACCAATAAACAATAAAATACAACAATTTGGACCATTCAATACTTAACATAACCATGACTGTACCTGCAAATAAAGTGTATTAGTGTACAGGGTACAAGAAATACTGTACGTATACATGTACGTACGTATGTAGTAAAATGTGGAACCTTACCTTTCGAGTGAGGCGATGTCTGAAAGTGACAACAGAGGAGGAGGACAAATGGCAGAAAACATGAACACTGAACTTTACGAAACACATTTAAAAATGGCAGAAAACATTAATAGTACTAAACTTTACGAAACACATTAACAAATGGCAGAAAACATTAACACTTCTTGATTATCTCTATCTTCATTCTCCATAGAAAGCATCCTCTTCTTTCTGTGAACTTCAGCAACATTCTTGGGACCCATGGTAATAACGTAAGTAATTAAGTACACACACAACACGGTAAAGTAACTTACAGTACAACGAAAGCGAAATCACTAACATGAATTTACGGTAACAAACGAAATATGTATATGTGAATGAACGAATTCCAGTGTTTACGATAACACTGCCGCAAAAAATGGTCAAGGAATGCCTTTACATAGAGGCATGATGTGTCAGATACTGATCAATAGAAGAGCAGGATCGTACGGCGATGACTAGCATCAGGAACCAATGGGAGAGCGGGAGGATGGTGGCGAGTCGACTGAGTTGGCGGCGCGCTAGTTTTAAAATTGTTCTCGGCGGGCCAGGCGAATCTCGGACTTTACCTTTTTGCAACCTGAATTATTTTCGTATATGGAAGCAAAAAAATCTTCGTCTTTGCTTTCGTAACCTGAATTTTTCGTAGATTGGGACTTTCGTATGTAGAGGTTCCACTGTAGTTGGATCACAAAAAGTGCATTATTCATGAAATTTATAAGAAAATACAGTAATTATAGTGAATATTTCTTGGTGAAAAATACTGCGAATAAGCAAATTTTCAGCCAAAATGTAATGGGTAGATGTGATCCATTGAGAAACCTGCTACTAGCTGAGTCTGTGAATCTTGAGAATGTGAAGAAGGGGGGTCCTCTGTAATTAAGTTTGTTCATTTTTAAAGAAAAAGATATTTGTGCTAGAGTCTCTACTATTTCATCTTGGAATTTTTGAGAGAAATAGAAAGTTTTCAATACTACGTACAGGTATTCCCCGGTTATTGGTGGGGGGGAGTTTCTGTTCTTGGCGGGGTGCTCTTGAGTGAAAACCGCCATTAACCGAAACTCGGCGATTTATGGCGCTTTTGGTGCCAATAACTGGTTAATGGCCCCATAACTCAAGTGTGTTATGGTGCCAAAAATCATCAATTTTATAGCACTAGCCAAGCCCCGTAAAACCAGATCACCATTAAGTCCATCGATAACTGGGGACTGCCTGTACATTGTACTGTCTTTGAATTTTCAGAACTTCCTTTCTCAGTAGGAAAAGTAACTCAGTTGTTTTTTGGTAATTTTTGGTAAATTAATTTCTGTTCCTGTTCCCAGCAATAGCTGATGACACAGATAGAATCAGAAGTGACATAAATTTATAAGCATTCAATGCTCAGAAATAAAATAAGATTCCATACAAATGTTAACTGTTCTTCAAATTTGTATTTGTTTAGTGATTCATAGATAATTTGTTCTCTCCATAGGAGTGAAAAATTAAATTTTTCAAACAGTATTTCGTGTAATTTTTTTTTAGTTTTGATTAGGGGGTGAGTAAAAACAAAATCTTCTCTGCAGGTGATGCCAATGAGGACGTTGGGAGGAGTGGAGGGAAGTGAACAACGAGGAGAATGTCCTGATGGTATAGTCACTAGCAAAAGAAGGCAATTAAACTACACATCACTTCTCTCACATGACAGTAATTCAATAAGAATCTTCAAGTGTCCTTACTGTTCGTATTCTACTGCCGTTAACTCCAACTTGAAACATCACGTGCGAATTCACACTGGAGAGAGGCCATTTGCTTGCCCTTTTTGCTCATATACAGCGACACGTAATGAACACCTCCAAAAGCACGTCAGAACCCACACAGGAGAGAGACCGTTCCGTTGCCCTCATTGCCCATACTCTGCTAAGCGGAATGAGCAGCTCAAACTGCACATGTACAAACATTCACAAGAAAAGCCATGGTTCCCTGTTTAGGTGCCAGATCTAGTCTCCCAAGTCTTCTAAACCAAGTCATTTTGTTATTTAAATACTACAACCTTTTCACTTACCTATTCCTCAGTGTACCACAAAGTAGATATTTATGTCTGCTCCTGGATGTATGTATATTTGAAAAAGAAACAGATTCCATTACACTATTGGGAAGAACTTATTGCTGTTGACCAAGAGAAACTTTTGTCTTTATTACCCAAATGGTAACAGTGAAATATCCAGTAGGAAATAGTGTGTAAAAACCATATCATTTCTAGCAATACTTCACTAGGTTCTCCAATATATCAAGTACATGGCTTAATGTGTGTTTCATCTTCCACTAGTGGGAATATGTATGGAATTCAACTATTTCCTTACCAAGATGCATTTCCTTTCCCCTTTGTTGCTGTTAGCTTCATACAAATGGTTTTTCTAGCATTTTCATCTTTGCAAGTTTTCACAGGCACCATTTGTTTAAAAGATCTTTGTGTTGCAAATATTTAGTTGTGAGACCTAAAGAAAAATGACATATTTTTAATAATAGTGACTGTTTAAGTTCCAGAACATCCCCTCCATACATTTTTATGGTAGGATGCTGACTATGTGGAGCTGTTACATGAACATTTATTTTCTTTGTAAAAGGTACTTGCTAGCTAGCCACTCCCACCACTAGGCTATCTCAGTTTCTTTGAAAAGTCATACTTCTGTGAATTACATAAAAATGTCCCATCTTCTTCTTCCCAGCTGGTTCCCATTTTTATAAGGGGTTGCCATTTTGGATGAGCCGTTTCCATCTATTTCTATCCTGTGCTTCTGCCTCATCAGTTCCCCTCTCATGTAAGTCTCCTCTCACACAGTCCTTCCATCTCTTTCTTGGTCTCCCTCTTCTTCTTCTTCCTTGAACCTCCATCCCCATATTATGTCTCCCAGCATGGTCCTCATCATCTCTCCTCAACAGGTCAGCTTCCCCTCCTGCACTTTCTTTGATACTTCCACCACCTTAGTCGACCCCCTTACGTAGTCATTTCTGATCCTATCCTCTCTTGTCACCCCAGACATCCACCTAAGCTTTCTCATTTCTGTCACATCCATCTTCTTCTCCTCGGTTTTTCTCATGCTTGCTGTTTCCATACCATACAGCATTGCTGTTCTTACCACCGTCTTGTGAAATTTTCCTTTTAACCTCAACGGTACTCTTTTGTCACAAAGAACTCCAGAGGCCGTTCTCCAGTTGTTCCAGCCTGCCTGTACGTACCCGATGTTTTACTTCTTGCATACTTCCTCCAGCGTTAACAAAAGAACCCAAATACTTAAACTTAACAACTTTCTTTATTTGTTCTCCACCAAGCTGAATACTTTCTCTATCATCCCCCTCAGTGGTGGTACACATATTCTGTCTTAGATCTACTTATTCTCATTCCTCTGTCCTCCAGTACTTGTCTCCATCTTTCCAATTTCATTTCGAGATCTTCCCTGCTCTCTGCGCACAGAACAATATCATCCGCATACAATATGTTCCATGGTACTGCTTCCCTTACTTCCTCTATTATAACGTCCATCACTATGTTAAAGATAAATGGGCTCAGAGCTGACCCCTGGTGTAATCCTACTCTCACCTCGAAACCCTCTGTCTCCCCAACACTGCTCCCTACTCATCAAAATGTCCCATCTTAACGAAATATTGTATTTCATAATGAAATATTGTATGTACTTATAAGACATGTTTCTTAGTGAAAGTAATTCTGAAAGTTACTGCTTTTGTTAAATTTTTAAAAATGAATTCTTCTACACTTATTTTTTTAGGTTTTGTCTGCTGAGCGGGGATTCCTTACTTTTATGCCTATCTGTAACTAAAAATAGTAATATTTGCCTATACAGTGGACCATTCATACCAGACCCCCCTGCGAATACTTAGAACCCCTATAAAAACCATTAAAACTGCCTGTTTTGTTAGTTCAAAATCAAGAAAAAACCCACTAAAAATACTTATATGTACCTGGTTTTTTTAATAGTTTTATCACAAAGAGTGCATTTAATCATGAAATTGATATGAAAATACAGTAATTAGTGGATATTTCTTGTATGAAAGTACTGCGAATAAGCAAATTTCCCGTGACTAATGGGTAGATATGGTCCATAGAGAAATCCGCAAATGTCAAGACCACGAATACGGGGGTCTACTTTACAGTAGTCGCATAATCATGTACTACGTACTGCTGTTACTGGTGTTTTGTGTTTATGAGAAAGATTTAGGAATAAACTTTTTATGACCTAAATTAGTTTTATGATTAAACCTAAAGAAAACTGTGAATACATGCAGTAGATTCAGGGGAGGGATTGCATGGCTTGTCGTATGTTACAAACTATAGAAAAAATTATCAGGTAGTATACTGTATTCTTATGTTAATTTGTATACTGTATTGCATTTTTTTTGCATTCTATTAAAATGCTTCTAATTATCTGGTTTGCTTGACTTTCCTTATGTAGTATTGTTTTTTCCTTGTCACTACCTGCAGTGTGAACTGAAGAAATGATCGAATCTTTCGTCATGTTATACTAATGCAAGGGGTTGTCCTACTTTCTGATGAATATACCAACAATTAAATACTAATTGTTTCTGTGTCCTTGTGACTACTACCAAACTTTGAACATGCATTTTTATTTAATAAAGAAAATCTCTTACTGTGCCCTCGAACATGAGACCTTGTGGGAATGTGTCGAGGAGATATGTATACCAATTAGTAGCTTTGTTTTATAGTGTAAGCAAAGGTTGCTTACCAAGCAAGTCTAATCTTCAGTTTTTATTTTTACTTTTCATCATATGTACTTCATCCAGTTGCAATTAAGTGTGTGTGTGAATATGTGTGTGTATGTGTGTGTGTACGTGTGAATCATCTTCCTTCCATGTCATCATAATAATATGTGTTATAAAACCTGTGAAGTAATTGTTGTACATAATGTGTACAGATGAACAAACCAGTATCAAAAGCAATAAACCGGTACTTTTAGTACTTTATGATGGAGTAACTTGCCAGAAGAGAAAAATATTTTGAAATACAGATGATAATGGTTAGTATAATGCTTAAATTGGTTTCTGACCTTTCATGCTTGTTATCCAGTACGTACATACATACATAGTAAATGATGTCATGTAATAATGATTAACTAATAAATGAGACTAAATTAGCAAACTAGTATGGTGAGGAGGGAGGTTTGAAAGCAAAGTTTGTGTCTAAGACCTCAAATTCAAGGTGTAGGCCAAGTGTTACGTTAGTCGCCCTTTTATGCTTTGTTTTTTCTTACAGTTGCATCAAGTACAGTAATTTGGGGGCTAGTAAAGTAATCAAAATAGTTGACTTCACAACCACACAGTGCATGATAAATAATAAAATTAGTTTACCAAAGGCCCCTACATTATAGATGCTGTATGCAAAGATTGCATGAAAGTTGTTGCTTTCAAAGAATCCTTTCATAACAGTGAATTATTTTAGTATTAGTTAACTATACATCTATTGTGACATGAGTTTTTAATAGTTATTCAGTAGATCAATCAATGTTTTACAAAGTTTTCTTCAGTCATAAACTGTTTCAATGGTTATCCCATCCCAGGCTTAGAATACGTATGCCATGACTGAATTTTGTTTCCATGGAACTTTCTTGAAATAATGTTAAAAACTTCTAAAAATTGTGTTACATATTCGATATGATGTCTGGAAATATGTTATGCAATTAAAAATATAAATGATTATAGTGTCTTTTGTGAATTCTACAAGCTTCTAGTCTTTCTTAGGTAGTTCCTCAAGTTTACAGTTTCATTGTCTTTGATGTCAGTGTTTTATGCTTGAAATCCATAAAACTGTAGAAGTATTAATTCTCTTAAAACCAGAGCTGTTTAGTACACAACATCTGTAAAAAAAACTGCTCTATACTTTAGTTTCGTCTCGTACAGTTTTGAAGATAAACAAGTAGAATATCCCATCATTAATCAAATCCTTTACATATCACCTAAAAGTGAATCTTCTCGGCAGGCAATGACAATGACTTCAGAGAAGATGGATGGTGAAGTCACCGGAGTCGTAAGGGTGGATGATGGCCAACATGGTACTTTCAGAGGAAAGCTCTTGAATACTAACCCTAATTATGGCATCTACAGAAGCAACTCAAGGAAATTCCTCCAGTGTCCTTACTGTTCGTATTTTACAACCATCATGACCAACCTGAAACGCCATATACGATCCCACACAGGGGAAAAACCGTTTGCCTGCCCACACTGCCCCTACACCTCAACTCGAAAAGAGACCCTAAGCGCTCACGTTCGAATTCACACAGGCGAAAAGCCCTTCTCTTGCCCCCGATGTCACACTAGATTCAAAAGCCAGGCTCACCTTCGGTATCATATCAAAATCCAAGCTTGTTGCAGTTAGTGATTGTGCAAGGACAGTTTTGATCTAGTCAGTGTCAGCTTTTTTTCTTCTTTTTCCCGTGGAACACAGAGCTCCTAAAAACTTATCTGAAGGTCCAAACTGTAAATGTACAGTGCATATGTGTATTCTTAAGAATTTCATTGTTCTGAACTCGATGCTTTTCCATGAATAGGATTGAATCTTCCAATATTTATACACAGGAAGGGAGTTATTGAGCTTTTTATGTAAACGTATTAGTACTTAACATGAAGATAGAAGTCTACATGAATACATATCCTTTCCAAGACAAGTTTTTATGTGTTAAGTCAATAGAAGTTGTCTCACTTTTTGATTGATGTCTTACATAAAGCTTGAAAGTCTATTGTGCCAATATTTTTGTTTGGTTTTCCTGATCCCATTTTGTGGCTCATATTGTGAGTTGATGTCAAATTCTAAGGATCAGAAGTACCATTGATTGAATCATCTGCATGATGTATGTATCGAGATATACCAGCTAGAATAAAAGTATATACATATGTGTTACTTGTCCATTTTACTTACATGAGCTTGTTTGTTTGAACGACCAGATTAAGGCCATAATGAACACTTCTAAATTGAGAAATAACATTTAAAGTGATAGTATCACTGAACTCCAAGAAAATTTTGTTTTGTGATCTGCTTTGATGTTTAGTTCCATTTAGAAACTGATTTGTGTTAGAAAAGATGTTAAATTGATGTGTCAAGCCTTTTATATTGCTGATAGAAGAACTTATTTGCATTTTACAACTGAGGCTGACTTTCGAGGGGAGTGACCTTGAAGTATATACGTAATGAGTAATGGATTGCTAATGAGGAAATGCCATAACTCTTTCTATCACATTTTTTATTGGGAATAGAGTCGTGGTTAGCCATGTGATTGTCACTTGAATGAGTAGGGCAAGTAATTTAAGTTTGTGGAAAATTGGATTAAAAACTACTGTTGAAACATGAGATTTTATTGCTGTGCATAATCATCATTGACGTGGAAACATCATCTAAGAGTAGGAAATGTCAAGAATGAAAGCAGTCAGTGGGAATGCAGAATGTGGAATGGATTGATCATCTTGCATATTGAGAAATAATGTTGGAATAATCTCTCTCTCCCTCTCTCTACGTATAGTATAGCTTGACAGCATGTTAGTGAAGATGGAGATTTTTTTAGGCCTTTTGTTAAGGGGAGCGAATTCAAAATGCAGATAGTTACTTAAATTTTAAGTCAAAATGAGAGTGACAACAGTGGTGAGGGCATCAAGAAATGCCAAAACAATCAGGTTTACTAATATTTAAGACTGCAAGAAGGTCAAATTGAATTGCCACACTTTTGGCCAGTAATCATGAATTGCCAAAATAAAAAATGCCAAGGATAAGTTGGTTGTAAAAGTCCCGTGGTAGTGGTTTTCACTTGCCCCAGGAAACATACCGACACCTTTTAATAAAGGTTAGCGAGCCAGAATATTCTGGCATGTCCAATTTAGCAGTTCTCTGGTATTATAACAATATTTTGCCTTAGAAATAGTGCTAAAGGAACCTATTTCACTGGGCGACACGGCCCCCTCGCCCAGAAATAGATTTTTCCATGTCAAAATCCCTTTTTTAGATCTTTATAAAAAAAACAAACAACAAAATGCAGTGAGAAGGTAGCATATTTGTGTTTACCAACATCGTATCATGGTTTTATCACCATTAATGTATTGTTATGCAAAAACTCTATCATTTGTAATCATATCGTAGTATATATATTTAATTTTTGTTTACTTATAATTGGGTAAATTTGCCCTTTTTTATGTGTATGTGTGCAAATAGCGTCTCTTTCCAAACCTGCTCAGTGTCCCAACCCCACATCCTTGGAAACTCTTCCCCTCCTACCCCTCACTCACCCCCAAATCGTTTATCAGCCTGTTTTGAATGCAATCAGTGTTTCCAAAGTTTCTTAAGTCCTGCACAACATTGCCAACCAATGGAGAACAGTTGATTTTTTTATGCTACTATATTAACTTTATTATACTGCATGCATATTTTTTTGGTCCCTGGGGTCAGGTTGTGTTCAGATATATACAGTGAAACCCCTGTATTTGTGGGGGATGCGTACCAGGCGCCCCCCCCCCCCCCCCCCCCCGGAATAGTTAGAACCCGTGAATAGTTGGACCCCTATAAAAATGCATAAAACCTCCTATTTCGTTAGTTAAAACTCGAAAAAAACCACTAAAAATTTTTATACCACGTTTTTTTAATAGTTTTATCACAAAAAGTGCATTTTATGATGAATTTGAAGAAAAAAACCCAGGTATTTGTGCTTATTTCTCATAGAAAAATACTGCGAATAGGCGAATTTTCCGCGAATAATGCAGGGAAATGTTCCTGAGAGAAATCCACGAGTGTGTGAGTCCGCGAATCCGGATAACGCGAATACGGGGGTCCACTGTATACAGTGAACCCCCATATGCACGATTGAATGCGTACCAGACCCACCCACGAATAGTGAGAATCCACGAATACTTAGAACGCCCCTTGTAAAAATGCTTATAACTGCCTATCTTGAAAGTTCAAATACCAAATGTATACTTGAAGTATCATCTTATATCATATATCGTTAGCTAAGTAATTACTTGGTAAGTATATTTATAAAATTTTATTTTATTAGAAAAATATCATTTCTATTACTGCATTAATCTTTGAAATAATATAATTTCAAAGTCATCTTATCTTAAACATTTTACCAATAGAAATATATACATACAGCCAGTAACACGGAGAGAGAGAGAGAGAGAGAGAGAGAGAGAGAGAGAGAGAGAGAGAGTATTGAATGGTGCATGAAGAGTGAAATTTATTTTTTAATTATATTTCGGAGACGTATAACCGAATCACAAAAGTTAGGAACGTGATAAATCCATAAATAAAGGTATATGCCACGGAGACATAGAGAATATGTAATATGAGAGAGAGAATAACTCCCTACAATATCAAAAAGTTGAAATGAACCTCTATTAGGCAACACTTCTGCAATACGTTATCTTTTCTAGAGAGAGAGAGAGAGAGAGAGAGAGAGTATCTGTTTGTCTATCTATCAATCTATTTCTCATTCTACCCTTTGGCAGAGAGAGAGAGAGAGAGAGAGAAGAGAGAGAGTGAGTGGAGATCAAAGAAGGAAGAAATAGAAATGAGAGATCAGGTGTTGGCAACAATTTGGACCTGCAGTCACTTTTTGTCAATGGGGCAATTCTGACAGCGCGCCCCCCCCTTTCCGGCCGCTTCACAACTTAAGAGGGCAAAAGATTGATAAATTCTGTTCTTTAGTTTATTTTTAAATAAATAACTTACAATGGAAATGCATAAGTATTGTAATAACAGTGTATTATTATTATTGTTATGATGATGATGTAGTCTTACTAATATTTGAAAATTAGTACTTATTATATATTAGGTAAATCATTTATTTATCATACAAAACGGAGAGAGATTATTATTTTTTATTATTTAATATAATTTAATCTTATTAAACCTAATACAGTATTAATATTAATATTTGAAAATGAGTAAATCATTTTTGTATCATAAAAATGTATTTAGTCATGACAATAACATCAAAATAGTACACTAATTAATGAATATTTATCGACGGGTAGATACGTGTTAATTTGGTTAAAGTCTCGATTGAGAGAGAGAGAGAGAGAGAGAGAGAGATTTTTTAGTATATTATTTGACCCCCCAGGATGGCAGCAATTATTAGAGACTCAATAAGATCGCAACACTACCCTACCCCCACTGTCCGGTTTCTTGACATTTGTAACAGCCCCACACTCGCCCGTCTCTAAATATCTCTATGCTAAAAGATCAGGCTTTTCCTCCTTTTCACATAATTTTTTTAATTTGTAAACCATAATCTTACTAATTCACTATATATTATCTTTAATGAATTGATATTATTGCTCTTTACATTAATATTATTTGGAAATTAGTAAATCATTTATTGATCATACTAAAAACATACATCTCGGTAAGAAAGAGAGAGAGAGAGAGAGAGAGAGAGAGAGAGAATTATTATTTTTATTATTCAATATCATTCAATCTTATTAAACTTAATACAGGCTGTCCCCGGTTATTGGCAGACTTGGAATACAGGCTGTCCCCGGTTAATGGCAATCCGGTTTTATGCCGCTTGTCTAGAGCCATAAAATGAGTGATCTGTGGCTCTGTAAAACGCCAAATTCCGGTTTTCGGCGCCGTAAGGTGCCAATAAAAGTTATGGCGTCATAACGTACCTGATAGAGCTGCCATTAACTGGTTATCGGCACCATTAACTGGCAATGTATTGGTGCCATAAGTGCCATAACTCACTGAGTTTCAGTTAATGGCCAAGAACGGAACCCCTGCCAATAACCGGGGACTGCCTGAACAGTATCAATTAATATATGGTAATGGTATTTGAAACTTAGTAAATCATTTATGTATCATAAAATTTTAGTCATAAAAATAACATCAAAATGCTAATTAGTGAATATTTATTGACAGAAAAACCCGTGAATGGGTGAATTCGCGAATCTTGACAATGCAAAGACGGGGGTTTGGCTGTGTATATATATATATATATATATATATATATATATAATATATATATAAATATATAATATATATATAGATAATAAATATATATATATATATATATATATTATTTTTTAAAGTATGTACTTAGAAGATTTTGCTTGTTTGAACAACAACCCTCCTCATCTGAAGTGGTTTGTGAATTCATACGTGCAAAAATACTATTATCCTTTTTATACAATACAGTATGTGCTGTATACATGTTTATGTAACTGATGATTCCTTTTACTGAGTTGCATATCAAGGTTACTGACATGTACCGTGCATATTACATCACGAAATCTATTATTATATCACATGAACTTCTATCTTGGATGACTTAGAGATATTATGCTGTGACAGACTGAAGTGAACAGAACTTGATTATGTACAGTTTTTGTCAAGTATTCTTGTATGAGTCTGATGTGAATCATGACACAATTTTGAAACGAGCCTTCTCTGCAGGTGATGGCGGCCATGAACCGAGCGATGGGTCTTGATGGAATTGGCCTGCTACTGACAGACAGTGAAGGGGCAGAAAGATCCGACAGACTGCCGCCTTCACACCCAAAGAGCACAGTCAAAGTCCACTATTGCCCCAAATGTAGGTATTCCACCACCAAGACAACGAATCTGAGGCGGCACATCCTCACTCACACGGGAGAGAAGCCCTTTGCCTGTCCGTTCTGTCCCTATTCCTCGAGGCAAGAGGGCCACCTCACCCAGCACATTCGTACCCACACGGGCGAGAAGCCTTATTCTTGCCCCTACTGCCCTTACGCCTCCTCACAGAGCATGAGCCTCAAGCTCCACATCCGCACTCACACGGGAGAGAAGCCCTTTGCCTGCCCTTACTGCCCCTATGCTTCCTCGCAGAAGATGAATGTCAAGATTCACATCCGCACCCATACGGGAGAAAAGCCGTATTCATGTGGCCAGTGTAACATGGCCTTCATTACAAAGCAGCAGTTGAGAAAACACATGACGTCACACAGTGGAACTCAAGCACAGTGAAGTTATATCTTTAATGGTTATTAAAGATATCTACTTATATTCACAATTTAATGAGATAAGTTAGACTAGTCTTTTAGAGAATCCAAACCCATCAATTACTACTTGCTTTAGAGGGATTTATCAGATTATATAACAATCACTGTACATATTTGTAAAATTTCAAAATGGATACTGTGTACAGAAGTACAGTACTTTTTCTCTCTGGGCTTTTTCATGGATTAGAATACGCATACATCGTAAAACAAGAAGTTTAATTTTAGATGGTTTCTGGGTTTCTTACATAGAATTCACACAAAAGAAAATTAATTTGAAAGTATACTTTCTAAACTCGAGGAAAGAACCACCTCCAATATTTTTACTGGACGCAAGGCAGCACTTCACAATGTCAGTATTATTTTTAAATTTACAGTATCTTTCATTTAGATTACGTATTCTTGTTTTAAATTAAATAATTGTGGAAAACTAACAGTAAAAAAGTCATACCAGGTCCATTATAGTTGTGTTGAATTTTTGGTATTTTATTTAACATAAAGCAGATTACTTGATTATTTATTTCATTGTTAATAAGGAATAGCAATCTTTGGGGAAGAACAGACATAATTAATTTATTTTTTCGCTGTCAGATTTATGGCCTCTTTTAGCTCGGCCTACGTATATGAATGTGCGCGCATTCTGAATTAAAATGAAGGTTAGTTTTATGTCTTTATCTTATTCACTGTATATATATATTATATATATATATATATATATATATATATATATATATATATATATATATATAGAATTTATTTGTGTCAGCCAGTCCCTTGGCAGTGCACAGAATATTTTCACTAACCTCTCGACTCATAATTCTTCAGGCACATACCGAAGTAATTATGATGCATACGAATAACTGGGTAATGGGACCTTTCGTTTGTAGGCAAAAGCAGTTTATAGACTAAGATTAAAGCCAGCGAAGTCCATCATTTTGGTGGGTTGTCGACACTGGTTGCTAAGGGGAAATCACACAGTGGTAATTATTTTATTCAGTATGTACATAGACTTTATCTTGTGGCTTTGCTGTACGTGGTAGTACAATTTTTTATATTACATATACGTATATGTATAGTATACACATTCGCACACACACACACACACACACACACACTCTCTCTATAACAAAACTTGTTATAGCAAATTTAGCAACAAGATAAGTTATTCTATTTGTAATTGACACCACTTTTTTTTCCCTTAAAACTTGTAATGTTTTTATATACTACGTATGTGAGAAATGTAGACATCTCTTGAATAAAAATTTGCAGTCAGCTGACTCCAGTATTTTCATGCTTATGCCAGCAATTCATGGATCATCTATAAGTGATGTTTATTAAATTTCTGGACTGAGTTTGATTCAATAAAGATTATGAAGAGGAAGATTGTAACAATTTTTTTACTCCCTCTATTCGCCTGGCTATGTTTAGTATATGTAGTATATGGTGCTGGATTGGTGACCTCAAGAGTCAACCACGAATGGTCCTTCATACTCTTCACTTCCAGATCTGCTGTATTTATCCTGCAGACAGAGGTGGACCTTGGTTTTGAAAGCCAAGCTTGTTTTTATCAAAAATTAGTGAACGGATAATGAAAGTCATGGAGAATGTGGTATTTGAAAATAGTTTTCATGAGATCTTTTGCTCCTAAAGTACTTACAAAGGCTGTCTACAATATATTTAAATGCAATATTCAGTATGAAAACCCTCTCTTTCAAACATCCCTGCCATATTCTTCAACATTAAGGTCTTCCTTTTTTTATAGAGAGCTTCCCTATACTATGTAATTGTGTAGCAACAACCCAAGTACTCTTACCATTCTTTGTGCATGATTATCTTTTGTATTCAAGATTAGGTTGTTATTTTTTTGGTCCCTCCTCTAAAGATTATTATTTTTGTTCTCTCCTCTACTGAAAAAACTGAGAAAATTTACAGCAGTAAGTAAAAACAATCTTTCATCATAAATCAGCTAAGATGCAGGATCGTTTGGTAGAGCGTAATATTCTTCACTAGACTTACAGAATAGCGCTGAACACAAGGCGTAGAGACTGAGGAACGTTCACTCTGGTTGTGCTGGGATGATCATAATGAGTTGTGTACGTAATACATATAAATATTAAGTTTTCGGGTTGTGTCTGAATATTAGTTTAACTGAAAATCACAAGCAAAGTTATGAAAGATGATATACAGATATTAAAGGCATCAAATGAATCAGAATGCATTAAATTAATGAGCTTCACAAATTGAATACCATTACCTACAGTACTACATGGAAGCTGTTTATCATCTGTTACAAATAATTAGATCCATTACATCTATGGAAATGCAAAATGGAAAATATGAATGAGCGTGTTTGGACAGAATTGAAACTTTTAAATGTACTAAGACCAACAGTTGATTGGATGTGGCCAGCTGGCTGGCAGGTATGCAGAAAACTAAGTTGAATAAAGAAATACTAAGAATGAATTTCGTTGAAATAAAGGTGGGTTGCTGAGGCTTGACATAGATCTACATACTACAGTATTGTAGTTATATTTGTAAATGTGTGTGTGCAGTTAATTTGATGCACTGTTTCAAGTGGATGAAGTTATTCTTCAGTTAGCTTATGTACAGCATTTATCTTGTTTAAATCAGTTACAATTGAGTCATGACACATTTTGAAACGAGCCTCCTCTGCAGGTGATGGCGTCAGCGTTGCCAGGGATGACTGTCGATGGCAATGGCAGTCCGGTGACTGATAGCGAAGGAGCTGTGAGAGTCGGCAGAGGTCTGTCTTCCCCTAAAAATGCAATCAAAGTCCACTCTTGTCCTAGATGTAGGTATTCCACCACTAAAACGACAAACCTGAAGAGGCATATGCTAACCCACACCGGGGAGAAACCATTTGCCTGTCCGTTTTGTACCTACTCCTCTAGGCAGGAGGGGCATCTCAACCAACATATCCGCACCCACACCGGCGAGAAGCCTTACGCTTGCCCTTATTGTCCCTATGCGTCGTCCCAAAGCACAAATCTTAAAATCCACATCCGCACCCACACTGGGGAGAAGCCCTTCGCCTGCCCCTACTGCCCGTATGCGTCCTCGCAGAAGATGGGCCTTAGGATTCATATCTGCTCCCACACTGGAGAGAAACCCTTCTCCTGCAGCTACTGCAACGTGTCTTTTGTGACTAAGGCTCAGTTGGGGAAACATATGGAAACACACATTGGGACATAGTAGGTTTGTGATGGAGCTCTTAGCTATTTATCAGTGCAGAAATAAATATCAGAAGACTACAATAATGTGTAAGATAAATAATACAAATAGCCCTTGCATGATCTCAAATGAACAGAGTATTATTGTAGTATATGATGTTTCTTGAAAAATATTTTTGTTCCAGTATAAAAACTTACAGTTTTGGAAATGTATAGTAATTATAATGTGGTTTTCTCATTTAATGCATAATTTACACGGGGAAATAACTGAATGAAGGAAAGTTATGGTACTAGAGAAAATGAGGTTTTATTCAACATCTGTTAACTAAGCCCCTGAATCCATTAATTTATAGATGCATTATTCATTTTGTAATGCATCATTTCCACAAAAAATATAAAAAAATCCAACATTTTAAAAAGTGAATCCTTACTTTAGAATAACTTTGTTATTTTTCTGAAAACAGTGTTAAATGTCCTTTGTTGCTGTTGTTAATGCAAAATATTGCTGTCAGTACTGTTATTGTGTACTTTATAAATGATTTGTTCTTGTTTAACTAACTGCTGACAGCATACACACACACACACACATATATATATATTATATATATATATATATATATATATATATATATATATATATATATATATATATAATATATATACACATACTAGTTTTTAAGAGTATTTTGGCTGTAAATGAGACATGAGAATTAAGAAATATTTGTAAAAACCATAAAGCAAACTCTGAGACACGTTTGTACATAGTACTATGCAACTTTTTTGTCTTCTGTAATATATTTCAAGGTAGGCCTGTCAACTAATTACAGCTTAATGTATATAGAACAGTAACAAATATACTACAAATTATTACTTTGCATTGTCAACGAATGGCAAGCTGACAGCATCAGTTCAAAGACTGATACTGGAGAAAACTCGCACAGTAGATTATTTGTAGAGAAAAAATATTTAGACAATCAAGAATACTTTAATGAATGATTCTTATAAAACTTGCATTTAAAGACAAATAGTTTCACCTAAGAATGAAAATTAATTAGTGCCATTACCTACTTTCCACATAATCATACTATAATGGGCATAATGTCTGTCTGTCTGTCTGTCTGTCATTCAATCACGGCCAAACGGCTGGTCAGATGGGCATGAAACTTGGCAGGGTTATGGTGGGGACCCTTAAGATGGTTTGTAATGGGGTTTCATCCAACCTACACCCCTCCTTTGTAGGGGGTGGGGGTGAGAAGGGATTCCCTGAAACGGAGCTGTTTCTGGCCGTGAAACGAGGCTGGTTATTCCCGTAGACTTAGTTACTTTACGATTTTTCATACATAATTTCTGTACAACTTCCCCGGAGAAAGTTGCAAATATTTCATCAATATCCGCAAGATTTTTTGAATAACGTAAATCCATCGGGACTGCCAGTGCACAAAATAATGTTGAAGAAGTACTGCCCGGTAATGTTGCTTCGGAATTTCGATCCTGCCAATGGACATAATAAAAAGGAAACTGACAAGTTCCTGCTTTCTACTCTTTTTTTTTTTGGAAGACACAGGATCATAAGAGCATTTATCAGTAGCCATAACGCACTGACATACAAGTTGCGTCTTTGCAGTAACATAATGAAAAGAAAGATACTTTATTATTTGTATCACCGTGCAAAGTAATTGACAAAGAAACGAACCAATCAAGATCCCTGTTCCGTTAAATGAAAGTCATTGACAAGAAGAGAGAGAGAGAGAGAGAGAGAGAGCCATTTAACGACATTAATGCTCTACAATTTTATAATTTTATCTTGCTATCGAAAAATGAGAGAGAGAAAGAGAGAGGAGATAATTTGTGATTTGAGAGCTAAGTAATCCGATAATCCCATCACCGTCTTCGTTACTTGACTTACATTGAGAGAGAGAGAGAGAGAGAGAGAGAATCATTAAAAGAGGGTAAACAATAATGAATACGAACTTCTCTACGTTCATTGATCGTCCCTTCACTTTAAGAGAGAGAGAGAGAGAGAGAGAGAGAGAGAGAGAGAGAGAGAGAGAGACTATTCCTGTAATCGCCCTTATTTTAATATTGCTGAACAAATAGTACATATAAATTTTTCACTTCTTCACCCGTATTTTATCACCCATCGTAGATGGGTAAGTTTGCTAGTGGTATATATGCCATAAGATTCTGTATGGGGTAGCTTTTTGTGAGACTTGAAAAAAGGCATTAATGAGAGAATAGCCAATGCTTAAGTGTTATTATAGGTTGAATATGGTAATCAGTAATCCTGTGTCATTTTTTATTTTAACCAAATACTATCTTCATGTGCCCTTTCTCTTATGACATAAAAAGCAGCTGTAGAAGGTGTACTTGCAAAATAAATATCCCTTTTAAGACTTATTTTCATCCTACTCCTGTTTGCATTGAGTTGCAAATATTATTCTCAGTGTACAGGCAGTCCCTGGGTTGCGATGGGTTCGGCTTACGACGTTCCGAGGTTAAGGCGCTTTTCAATTATATTCATCAGAAATTATTTCCAGGGTTATGACGCATGTTCCAGGGTTACAACGCCTACAACACTCATCTGGCAGAAGAAATATGACACCAAAAATGCAAAATAATCAATATTTTAAGGTTTTTTTGGACGAAAAATGCAATTACAATGCAGATTACATAGTTTAGAATGCACCCAAGATTAAAAGTAAGGTTTTTCTTAGGATTTTTGATGATGTTCCGGCTTACGACGATTTTCGGCCTACGACACGTTCAAGAACGAAACCCCCGTCGTAACCCGGGGACTGCCTATATATTGCTGAACAGTATATAGTATATTCAAATAATAATAGCTTTCCCAAAGGCATACTGTATACACTTGTCCCTTTTTAAAGGAGGATTCCAGAAGGGTATTAACATGACTTGCAGACTACTGTATTGTATATCTTTTGGGGCAAGTTTGCTGGTTACTCCTCTTTCCATGTTTAGTGTGACCAATCTTGGTTAACTGATTACTACTAGACACATAATTCATTAATTAGGCTTTATGAGTTTTTCAAGAAATGGGTCCTAGTTGTTACCCTATGCTGTGGTTTTCCTGGGTGCACTGTCATCTTGGATGAACTGAATAGGCTTTGACTTGCTATGCTAGCCTCCAGAAACTAGGATGATCACACTTGAAAATGAAGGAGGGAGAGTTTTCGAGTTTTCCGTACAGCATGTAATCAAGGCCACTGAAAATACACCTGTCATTCAGTGGTCTCGGTATAATGCTGTACGAGCCGTGGTCCATGAATTTTTCAGTCACAGCCCACTGGTAAAGTAAAAACTACTGAGTCTAGAGGGCTGATATTTGGTATGTTTGGTGACTGGAGGATGGATGATCAACATGACAATTCGCAGCCCTCTAGCCTTAGTAGTTTTGAAGAACAGAGGGTGGACAGAAAAAGTGCAGATGGATAGACAAAGCCATCTCAGTAGTTTTTTTTTTTTTACAGAAAACTAAAAGCCAGTGAAGGAGAAATACACAAGAAATTCAAGAAGATGGTGTGTGCACTCTTGAATTTGAGGTTGTGTGATTCAAGTAAGTTTGACATCTCTGGTTATCGGCGCCAACATCAAATTACTGATGCCAGTAAGCACTGAAAATGGCTCATTTTTGGTTATCAGCGATTTTCTCTTATCGACATGCATTTGGAACGGAACCCCCGGTGATAAACTGCCTGTATTCAGTGCTGGTGTAAAAATTAACATCACAAAACTTTTTAGCTTTTGTGACACCAGCTTGATGACTAATCACATTTTGTGTTTTGCATCAAATATTGGATATATTGTAGAAACTTCGTGAGGGAAGATGAAAGTTGCCAAAAAGCGTATAGTTTTGTGACACTGATTTTAGGAGCACATTCTTTGGTACTCCTTAGCATCATGTTGCCTAACCCAGCTCCAGGGTTAAAACTGAAGCCATGCAAAATTGTACTTGTCCAACACCACCTGAATGGTCATACATGACTTTAATTGTTAAGCAAATTGGTAAGATGCCAAGAGCTGCCAGAAGAAGGTGTTTGTGTAACCTTGCTTATTGATGCTGCAGTCTCCATTCATATAACTGTGCAAGTCATTGCTCTTGTGCAACATATTACATAGTCTGATTCCTATAGCAAAGAATTAGAAATGTCAGCATGAGCTCTAAAGGATTTTCTGAAATGAAAGTCAATCTTGATAATTGCTTCGTGAAGATATTATAGTAGTACCTGTTTTTACTGGTCATTTAAAGTCTTCTCTTTCCCTGCTTGTTGAAATAACATTTTTATCTGAGTAAGCTAATCGGCCAGTCTCTAAACAAGAAGTCTGCTAGAATGTAGATGGTTTACCTTACTATTTACTTTTGATCTATATATTAGTTCAACAGGATTCAATGTTTACAGTAAATTCAAATCAGCTAAACCTAGTACTAGTACTTACTTTATTAATTTTTTATTGGAGTCCAGAGTAACTGATGTATCTGTCTTTTGATGTTTTGACACGTTCAGATTCAAAGCCTTTATGACCAAACAAACATTGTCCTCAATCTTGTTTTTTTGTTTTGAATGCTAAATTGAGTTGTGATGAGTGGTTCAGAATAAAAATCATAAGATAGAGGATTTTATGTTCCATGATAATTCATAAACAGCTGCAAGATGCCTTGAATCTTCAAAGTGGTTATTTTTTGGCCACATAAGTTGATAAATGACCTTAGTAGTGTAGTTTTTAGAACCAAATCACTATTATCTGCACTGGAGAAATGACCTGTTGTCTCAAGAGTCTCAAGACTTAATTATACTCAGATCCTCAAGCTAGTGGTTGTATGAAATATATGTGAGTTTCAGACTTGCTATTTTCATTTCCTTCTAGAAATCAGAACACACAATAACCATGGTTATTTCTGCAAATATTTCATTATGAATCTCTCAACAGGCGATGACGATTCCAGTGGCATTGAGCGATGACGACACCCATAGTATGGGTGTTGGGGTACGTGAATACAACCCTATAAGGTTCCTGCAGTGTCCTTACTGTCAGTACTCGACACCAGTCATGACAAACATGAAACGGCACGTTCGCACCCACACTGGAGAGAAACCCTTTGCTTGCCCACATTGTCAGTACACATCAACAACCAAGGAGAACGTCACCAAGCACATCCGTATTCACACGGGGGAGAAGCCTTTTTCATGTCCACACTGCAACTGGAGATTTTCCAACCAATCTCAATTGGGTCGTCATGTCAAGTCACAAAAATGCTTTAGTTCTGCCAGCAACATTTAAGAGCTGCTGTTTGTGTTTCACTGTCACTAGCGATGAGTAAGATCTTACTTGCCTTCAGACGTTTCAGTTTTATCGTAAAAAGGAAGAATCTGATTGATACGAGTGGCAGTGGATCACACTGGATACGAGAGCCAAGGAATGAGTCGAAAAATGGAATGGCTGCGTTGTCAGACAACATAACTATGTAAGGAAGTGCGCTAATTTTTTTTTTGGTTCAACAATTATGAGATTCTCTCTCTAACCATTCAGATTAAGTGATATTTAACTCCGGATAGAATTTTAAAATTCAACTGCTTAAAACTACAGTGAAGTGATACAAGCCTTTCAGTATGTACTTCATCTCTGTAATGTTACCTTCTGGCATGCAAATACATATGAGAGGAATGTAATAAATTATATTAAATGTCCATTGTAATAAGTAAGTGACCCAAAGGCTGCTGTTTAGTAGCATGTTTACGATTTGTGGTGATAATTCATTGACTCGGGTTAATAGACTGAGTAGGTTAAATACGCATACATACTACATACTATTACTATATGTAATTTCGCTCTCTAATTTTCTGTATACATACAGTATAACAGTAATTGAAGATGCAAGTGTTTATGTGAATATCTATCTGCCAAATGTAAATTTTGTGTATCATGCTACATAAGGATTAACATTTTTGTAAATGTTACGCCTCTTTAGGATGTAAATTCTTATTTGCAGTAACCCATATTGTACTGAAAATGAATTAGGGTAAGAACTCATGGCTTTTCATTCACTTTCTGTACTTCTCAGAGCTACAACAGTGGTGTCTGTGTAAGTGTCACATACGTATTTATATTCCATTTAGGAATTAGTCCACATCAAAAGTAAAAGTAAATGTAGGAATGGTTGACTTTTCTGTCAAGGATTTCTGTGAATAAAAGGAAATAAAAATTGTAAAACTGATCAGTCAGCTGACATAACATACATATACAGTTTCTCCTCGACTCACTGACATGGAAGGGATAATTGGATACAGAGAAGAATAGGACAATGTTCATTATTACGTACAGCCAGCAACTCATAACTCCAAAATATTTCCTGACAGCCAGAAGGCTAATGCCTTGCAGAGCCATCCCTCTTGGAGGAAAAATTTTGTGTGTAAGTGTGTGTGTGCATGCAAGTGTGAGTGTGTGTGTATGTATGTATGTGTATGTGAGTGTATTTATCTTACTTGCATTACAAAACCCTCACAATAAGCAAAAAAACTGATTTTGGTGAAAACTTCTTAACATATTTTCATAGTTGTATACAATCATACTTGAGCATACTTCGTGGTTCCAGTGCCAGTGTTTATGGCCCAGATATCATTCATTCAAACCTTGTGGACCGCTTCATCCAGGTACACTTGCATGGCGCTCATTCTGCATTTATTTATAACAACCTTGCAGATTCAGTAAAAGACTTCACAGTGAAATTCGAGAATTTTTTCTTTAATGAGAAGAATAGATGTTTGTTTGCACAGCAATTTCATGACAGGTGGAAATTTCAAACGTAAAAGCGGTGGCAACCTACGTTTGGTTAGGCTAGGATAAGCTACTCTACACTAGAGAGTAAAGAAGAATCACTAAGTAATTTAGAAGATTCCTCTGTGTGGACAAGATTTAATACGTTTGGTTAAATTGAGTGCGATGACTTTCAGTATCCTTGCACCATGAACTAGAAGTTAATGTCGCCTCCGACCAAGCATGTTCAAAAGTTCTAAAATGAGCTTCCTTTACAGGTGATGACAACTGAGGTACCAGTAGTCTATGAGGGAATTGTTGAGCCAATGTTTAAAAGCAACATGACTAGAAGAGTCGCCGGAGCGAACGTGAACTTAGATTATGCAACTCGCCGGCGAGAAAAGACGCACAAGAAATCGCTTCAGTGTCAATACTGCTCCTATTCCACACACCACAAGGGCCACTTGAACCAACACATCCGCACCCACACGGGCGAGAGGCCGTTTTCCTGCCCACACTGTCCTTACGCGGCGTCACTCAGCTCCAACCTCAAGACCCACATGCTCACCCACAACACCCAGTCTCTGGCCTGTCCGCAGTGCGTTGCCACTTTTGCAAACACTTATCAGCTGATGAGGCATATCGAAAGCTCCCATTGATTGTTTCATATTTTTAGACGTGTGTGTACCAGTGGGGTGATGAGAAATGTATAATTTATCTTGGAAGAGTTATGAGAGAGGAGAAATGGATAACTTAGAAAAGTGATGGAGTGATGGGACTATAGAGGCATCAGAAAGAAAGGGCCTTCATATCCTGGCAGTGCTAGATTGTATATGCCAAATGCGTAAGTGGGAATGGCAGAGCTCATGTATGTGAGTACGTATATGTGTGGTTGACACACTGCTGATAGAAACTTGTGCGTAGGTGCAAAGGGGCTGATAGGTATATTGTGGAATTTCACAGTGAGTTCCTCCACAGTTAGCCAGTTCAAGTGTAGATGTAGAAGTAACGTTAGTTTTTCTCTGGAGTGGAACCTCTTGAGGAGGAAAAGCTTAATATGGAAAATTATGTACATACTATTACTGAATGTGTATATTCATACTTAGTAATAAAAGTTCCTTTCTCAAATTATATACCTGATGGTTAGTCAAATGTGGTGGGTTGCAGCCAGTGTGAAAAAGGAGCATGGGATTCTGGAAAAGCGTATATTTGAGAGATATAAAGTTCCTTTTGTAAAATAGCGTAATTACAAATGACAAGCGAATAGAATAATAAAACAAATTTCCTTTACATAGACATTTAACAAAATAATGCCCCTTTAGAGCCAATTTTTGACTTGCTAAATCAAATATAGGTGTAGTTGTCTAGAATGTAGCATAGGGATACTTTTTTCGTTTGGCATCTGCTTGTCAAATGGTACTTGAATCTAAACAGGAAATGATGTTTCCGTTGTTCAGACTTCATGGAACTGTTATTTGCCTTTTGCGAATAAATGCAAACATGATATATTGGTTGTTTTTAATTTAAATTTTTTATACCCTATTCCTTTATCAAACTTTAAATTGAGAAAAATTTGTTTTGTGTTATCAGTTCTGTATCGATATGTACATGCTCCTCCTTGTTGATATTTTCCGCTCTTCAGAGGAACATGCTTCTCTTAAGACAGTCACATGAACATGTTTTCTGACTCCAGCACTAAACCATGCGAAATCACCTTGACTATAACATGTGTGAGACTTCAATTTTGCAGCCATATATTTGAAGAATGTCGACTATTTGGTACAGTGAGATGTTGAAAGAAGCTGGAAAACTTTCTCGTTTGAGACAGAGTATTATGGCAGGAAAGCACTAGTTTGTATGATTCATCTCTTTGGCGAACTGTCTTGCTTTTCTTATTGAAGTCCTCCTGTTAGAAGGTGCAGTAAAACTTGACACTCCTTTCCCCATATGGGAACTTTATAATTGCGAGTGACTCCTGGTTAAATTTAAGTGTGATGTGACCCCATTTTCTGGACTCCTTCGGCATATGTTTCAACCTCTGCACCGATCAGACATATTGTTTTTATATTCTAGTTGCAAATTGAAAATGATGAGGTTTCATTAGAACAGACAGTCCCCGGTTATCGGCAGACTCGTTAATGGTTGCCAAGTGGCAATTTATGGCGCCATAACGGGTCGAGTTTCGGTTATTGCGACCTTAAGGTGCTAATAATAGAGTCGTGGTGCCATAACATGCCTCTGTTACCTAACAGAGGCGCCATTAACTGGTTATCGGCTTAATTGACCTGAACTCGGCGCAATAAGTGACATATATCATTGAGTTTCGTTTAATGGCGGTCTTCGCTTCTCAGCACCCCGCCGAGAAGGGGAAACCCCCCTCCCCCCCCCGATAACCAGGATTGCCTGTATAGTATTTTTTTGATGTTGGCTATTTGGTGAAAAGTTTGATATCAAGAAAACAAGCATTATGCACATTTTTTTGTTGAATGAACGAATCCGCAAAAGTCTCATGTCTCCAAAGTTGAAAGTTCTTAGATCCAATTCTAAAAGGAAATTTCATTGCCTCTTAACTTTTCAAATATTTAAGAGGTGAGCAGATCTTTTTCTTTCTTTTTTAAACATTGTCAGGATTTCATGGCTGATTTGTGTGAATTGTTAATTTAGACCAATTGTTAATTTTGAAGTCTGTGGCAGAGTGAAAAAAAACCAGCCTCATGATGAATGTTTAGGTGGAGAGTTAAATACTGATGCTCTAATCTTGACCAGAGTTTTGAAGAAAACCTCCTTTGCAGATGATGGTTACGATGCCGATACCAACTGTAGGAGCGAGTGGCATCCATGCACTTTATAACATGGATGGCAGCTGGATTAAGACACCCCCTCAACTCCAAAATCCTTCTAGAAAGAACTTTCAGTGCCCGACTTGCCATTATACCACAGATTTCACGACCAACTATCAACGCCACATTCGAACTCATACCGGGGAAAAGCCCTATGCTTGTCCTCACTGCCCCTACACATCTGCGCAGAAGAAGAGCATAGACAGTCACGTCCGCATCCACACAGGAGAAAAGCCTTACAGCTGTCCTCACTGCCCTTATCGAGCAGCTAGAAAAGACAAGCTGAAAACTCATATCGTTCGCCATTTTTCTCAGCAGTAACTTGGATTTTAATATATTCTCTGCTGTTATTCTTTATTTGAATGTCCGTTATCTGTCAGCGGAAGTTGGATATTTCTTATTGAAAAGCATTTACCACGTATATTTGCAGGGGATTTACTGCTTTACTAAACTTTCGATTGTGAGAAAGAAAAAAATATTTTCTTGAAAGAACAGGGACTCAACATATGTCCTGGTCACTTGGAAAGTGGACGAGTAGCTCAGTCAAAAGGAGTAGTTTGTAATCTCAGTTCCTTTTACTGATCCTTGAGCACACAGTTGTAAGTAAGTAATACTTTTCCCCTTTTATTAATTATAGTTTGGAAGGGGTTGCTACCCCTTGTGTTCTGTTCCACCCATCTGTGTGTATCGACTAAACTCAGCGTTGCTTAACTTCTTTGATCAGATGTCCTGTGTTATAGAGAATGTACTCTCTATTTTACCAGTAATATGGTACATATACCTAACATTCGTCTTGAGATCCTGGCTATTCTACCTCCTTCCAGTCATTGGGTACACTCATCACTGCAAGCCTGAGTCCAAGTGTGAGATAGTCTTGTATTTCTGGTCCCAAAAGAGATTATATTTGTAAATGAGTAACATTCCCATAACAAGACACACTACAAATACATAGTAACTTGAAATTGTGCCCATTTTTTCATGGAGGGTTTTACATAATTAGAAATCAATACCTTTTGGAAATTGCCATCTTGTTAGGACTCAACAGTAGAGAATGTCTGATGTTAGATCGACCCTCTGTTGTGTATTAAGTTGTCCACATTTTCTAGCAGGAGCTTTGAATAGAGAAGGCTTTTCCAGCTGTCAGAATTTCGTGAAAGCATGTTGGCCCATTGAAATAAATGCTGTTGATTGATGTTGGACTTTTATTTTTTTAATTCCTCGTATAAATGTTATGATAGACAGTTTATATCTTATACCTTTAGCAAACCATTGTCTGCTTAGCTGTTTTATGCGAATTGCTTATACTTCTCCTGATGGACTTTGTGTTCTTGCAATGATACTGACCATAAGGAGTTCATGACATAGCACAGGTATCTGCAGCATGAGATTTGTTGTGCGTGTCATGGTTAGAAGTCACGATTTGCAGTTATTAAAGAATAGTGATTATTTTCATCTTGTAACACATACTATGAAGGGGCCAACTTTTGAGGGTGTAAAAACTTTCATAATGGATTAGCTGGAAACTTGCTTTTAAGGATTTGAGTCTGTTAATTGTTAAGCTGATAAATTTGTGTGGGTGCAGAGTCAGATACCATTGCCTTCATCTTGACCACAATGATGAGAAAAGGTTCCTCTGCAGGTGACGGTGGCGATGCCAGCTTTGGATGTGGAAGAGACTGACCTCCACAGGATTTATGGAGTAGGGGCAGAGGGCAGTTACATCGGGACATCTGCTCGACTCCACCAGATTAGTCCTACTTGCAAGGTATTCCAGTGCCCAAGCTGTCAGTACTCCACCGCTTTCGCGACCAATTTGCAGCGTCACATCAGGACCCACACTGGGGAGAAGCCCTTTGCATGCCCCCACTGTCCTTACACTTCTGCTCAGAAGAAGAACATTGACAATCACATCCGCACCCATACGGGGGAAAAGCCGTTTGCTTGTCCGCACTGCCCGTACCGGTCGTCCAGGAATGATGTCCTTAAAATCCACGTCTTTCGACATTTCTCTCAACAGTAATGTCGTATCAAGAAAGAGTGTGGTATCCCTTATGAAGCAGTTGGAGAACTTTGTTCAAGTTGTGGATGTATTCGTGAATTATCTAAGCCAGACACTTTCCATTTTGTGTGATACTTAGGAATGGGAGTAAGTCAAAATGTCACTGTAGTTTTACTCTGGACCCTTTGAAGCAAGATTAAATTTGCAGTTTTATATTGCATATATTTTTCAGTAATCAAAAATTGTACAGACCTTCAACACAAATGGTCTTTAGTCAATTGAATTTTTTTGTGATCATTCTCCCAGTTGAAAGGTGTCATTTTGGAAGATGAATACTGATAAAATTACTTTTACCAAATTAAATTTTTGTCTCTGTAACCCATATCATGATATGGCTCCCGTTCCTTCATGAAATATGTATTATTTTAATTATATGTAAATACTTGAAAATAAAAAAATGCACTGTCATTTAGAAGAAAAAATTGAGGGACAGAAATTTGCTGTTTATCTTTGTCAGAAGGGAGGACAGATTTAGATTTTGAAAATTTGTTACTCATTGACTGTAGCTAATGGTAAACACTTACTGTTATACTTTACATATTTATTGTATATGTGATATTGTTACATCAGTACTGACCCTCATGGCTTCAGAGAAAGGTCAATTTATGTGGTTTGTGTATATTTTCGTCTTGAAAGAAATAAATATATTTTTTCTCTGGTAAATCTGTTTATTTATCTATTAATTTGTTATTATGTTTCACATTTCCTGAGATATGTACATTTGGATTAGTTACAGAAGAACGTATATAAATTGGCATTAACCCCACACTGCTATGATCTGTTACAAGTGTTACTGATGTTTTAGAAGGTAGCTCCATTAACTGTGGCACAGGCTGTGCAAAAATTGGTCCCATTTCTTCATTCTGGACTTGAATTTGGGCTTGAAGGTCTTAAACAGAAGAATAAGAAAGTTGAATTAAGACAGATTTTACTTGTAAGCTTATCTGTGATCGGTCTGAGGTTGGCAAACCTAGAGAAATCAATCTTAATGCAATCAGAATTGCCTTGGAAATATTCAACTCCTGAATAGCTTATGGGACTGTATCCTAGACAACAGTGTTTTTCTGTGATGCCAATTTACGATCTGTTAATAGTAAACACTGTGGACAGACTTGTAGCATAAATAACATCTACAGATCTGTGGTGGATAACTTTGAAAATGGGTACAACTGATTCATGCTTTACAGTTTTTGATTATTTTTGTATATATATACACACAGGGAGTCCCTGGTTATTGGGATCCAGCTAGGCACTAGAAATTTTCCTATTGTTAAGACTGAAGGTTTGTAGCTATGAAAAATACAAATTGTCTTTGAAAATTTATCATTTTATGCTGCTTGTCAAGCGATGATGATAACTGAATTTTTGGCACTGATATGCGCCAATGCCCGGTTAACAGCAGCGCCAATCCCCAGTTATCAGTGCCAATATGTAACCCAGGACTGGCGCTGATAACCAAGGATCGGCGCTATTATTGCTGATTTTCTGTTATGAAAATGGATCTGAGACAAGGCTGCTTTGTGTCTGCATTCGTTTTTAGCATAGTACCTTGATGATATTAGAAGTCAGATAAAGAACATTGAAAGTAGAATAAAAGTTATAAAAAAATGGGTCATGAATGGAATAAGGAATGGCTGTTGTTTGTAGGATGTACGTTGCCTATGGAAGGTAGTGAAGAAAAACTGCAGAGTAGTGAAAGAGTTTGAAAGATGAGGAAGTTCTGAGAGAATAAGAGCCAGAGTCAAGTTCTGAGTAGAGTGGAAACTGCCGGAAGATGGATGCAATGAATGTTAGTGTGAATGGTGGAAAAATGGATAATGGATACATTTATTATTACTACAGTATTAGCAACCTTACAGGTTTGGCATCCCCCCCCCAAAAAAAAAAAAAAAAAAAAAAATTGACGTTCCATTTTCCTCATCGTATAGATTTGTACCGTTCTTGTCCTCTCTGTTATAGTACTCAGAGTGAGGTTTTCACAAGATCAGTAAGTACTGTACGCATCAATTAATGTTTCATTGGCACCCAATAATGTAGAGATATATAATTTTGATGACACGCACTGCATAAATACAAAATCTAATCGCCATCGCTACAAAAATACAGAGGAACCGCACATTGAAAATATATACTAATAGATAATATATGGACTCTTATGAGCATCAGTGTATTGATAAGTGATTCCTTTTGAGTCGATTTTTGAAATGAGCCTCCTCTGCAGGTGTTGGCAACGATGTTGCCAGGTGTGGTGGAAGGAGGGGTGGGGCACTGCCCCAGTCTGGCCAGCGAGGGAAACCGAGGCGGGTACGTTCAGGCGGGGCACCTTCAGAACACCCCCTTCTCGAAAGTCCACCAGTGCCCCTACTGCTCCTATTCCTCGCCTCTGGTGACGAACCTCAACCGCCATATCAGGACCCACACAGGGGAGAAGCCATTTTCCTGCCCCCACTGCCCCTACAGCTCGACCCAGAAGGAGAACCTCAAGTCCCACATCCGCATCCACACAGGAGAGAAGCCCTACGCGTGCCAGCAGTGTCCTTACAGGTCCTCAAGGAAGGACACTTTGAAAAATCATGTCCTCTTCCACCATTAGCGTCGTCTTCTGTTTCCTCTCCAAGAGTTGGAGATGGTTGGCCTTACTCGGTAATTGTTTCTTTGAACTTGTGGAGGAATTAGAAACATTATTTTTCCATGCATTGTTGTTATTTCAAACACCTTCGTGCAAAAAAAAAAAAAAAAAAAAAAAATACCCTTTTCGTTGTTGCTGATTTCAGTTTGGGAAGTTAGGGAGTCCTTAGCCTTATTGTGTAATTGTCCTTTTTTTTTTTCTTTACACGAATTATGCTTTTTATCAGAGGTGATAAAAGTCCCTGACTGAACTCACAAAAGTTTATTTTTATATGTAAATATGTGACAATTCTTTGATCTAAGAATCTGCGAAGTAGTTTAAAGTTACCAATAAGAAGTAACTCAGGGAGACATTTTTATCTTTTGATAACTGCGTTGACGAAGGAGTCTGATATACACACTTTGTCCAGAGGATCTCAGAATTGTGAAACTGCCAACAATACTTCGGAATGTCAGACAAAAAGTCAGACATTTTATCCCTGAAGTAAACTTCCACCCTACCCTTGCAGTCCTCGAGCCCAGATCTTATTATTTTTTTTTTCATAAATTGGCAAACCCTAGGTTGCAAGGTTCGTATCTCACGGTAATTCTTCCAGTGTGGTACCTGAGCAGTTTTTAAGTGCCCAATAAGAGTGCCAAAGAAAGAATTTAGTTGCCATGAGGTTGTTATGATGAATCATACTGCAATGAACACCAAATGAAATAAAGGTACCCCATGGTACAGTACCTAAACCCCGGGCTCTTCGATTTTTCTCAAGTATTTGCACCAAGAGTAACTTTGCCAGATTCTGGAAAACGCATTTGTGTGAAAGTGACCTTATGGCCCCTAAATGAAATAGAATCTACCAAAAAATATGATTATTTTTAAAAGCTAAATGAAGTTTTAATCATTCTCTTCTTGAGTTATTTAGAGAGCTCAGGTTTTTGGGTTAAGGCCCTCCTCACTTTTTTCCCCTCTTCCTATTGCTTTCTTTGGGTCTTGGCTAGACAAGGCCACTAAGCTGTCTTCCAGTTCAGTCGTGATCGAGAATGCTGATGAGATGCGGCAGAAACTAGTGAAATATTATAATGAAAGCGTTTGAAGGAGAGTGGGTATGAAAGAAAAGGGAAACTGAGATGATGTTACAGGGGGTGTTAACATGGAGGGTTGAAGAATGGAGGCAGTTGATGTGTATAAATATTTGGGAGCAAAGAAAAGGGGGGTTGGTGGTTGGATGAAGCGAGTCACAGAATAGAGTACCTATGAAATCCAAGGTGGGATCGTTTGAAAGGGTTGTTGAGCCAGTTCTCCTTTGTGGAAGTATAGTGTTGAATGTAAATTTAATAGAAAAAGGTTTAAGCTGGTAAGAACAAGTGTTTGTGCAGTAAAAGTGGCGCAAGAGGAACTGACATGGTAAGAAATGTGGAATACGCTGAAGCAGTAAAACGGTTAACGTACATGAAAAGTTGAAGCAAGGAACTTGATGAGCTGGTTTGGTCTTGTCGTAAGAATGGAAGACGATGAGTTCGCGAAAGTGTGAATCATTCTGAACATCCAAGAAGTGTGAAGATGTATACAAGACAGGGATGAAGAATGCAGTTTTTGTATAGCATTTAAACATGCTGGGGATGAGTTTTCTGTGTAGGTGTATGATATACTTAATGTTGTGATAGTTTCTGGGAAAGGGTTCATCCTTGGCTCAGATGTTGAAGTATGAATCTGACAGGGAACATTGTGTGTGTGTGAGTGTGTGCGTGTTATAAGACTGATAAAATTCCCACTCATTTAATAAGGTTAAGATAAACCATAAAATCGTACGCATATATAGTATACCCACTCTTTAAAATCATAAGTTCTCAAAAAACAAACCTACGTATTGTGGTAGTTAAGATTATAGTGACTGAGACTCAGATGAATTTTGATTCAAAATAATGGTAGTATTCAAAACATCGATGTTTCACTGACATTTCATAGAACTGGCGTTTGCTAGAGTTTTGAAGAGAGAGAGAGAGTGAGTTCTGAAACCAGAGTTTTTGAAGCCCCCCTCCCCCCTCCTCTGCAGGTCCTGGCATCGATGGTGACGTCGGGATTCGAGGCGAGGCGAGGCCGAGGCCGGTACGCCAATCCTGACCACCTCCAGAGTGCTGCTGCTTCCCCTGCGAAGGTCCTCCGATGTTCCTTCTGCCCCTACAGCACCGCCTTCCACACCAACCTGAACCGCCACGTCCGGACGCACACAGGGGAGAAGCCCTTCGCCTGTCCACACTGCCCTTACACGTCCACGCAGAAGGAGAATCTGAAGACGCATATACGCATCCATACTGGGGAGAAGCCCTTCGCCTGCCCGCACTGCCCCTACAGGTCCTCCAGGAACGACTCTCTCAAGAGTCACATGCTTGTCCACCAGGCGCACTTCTGAAGGAGGTCGACAGGTGCTTCGTGCGAGGAAGGTCTCGGAAAGGAGATCATTACGTTGCGCATTTCGAAAACAGGCGGGAAAACCGCCCTTTTCTCTCTGAAAGCATAGAAAACAAAGATCGTCGAGTTTTGAGAAAGATACCACTCTCTGGAGGGGCGTGATGTTCCTCCCCACGGAAAAGAAACGAAGGTCATATTCGTTAAGTTTAAACAGTTATTCTCCATTTTTCTCGCGGAATCAATTGATAAGGAAGAAATGGACAACACGAACTATCTAAAATAGAAGACGTTCAAACTGGATGGATGTTTGATAATAAGGAACACAACCAAGACCCTAGGCCTAGAACATCACAACGCTGCCAGCACTCGATTAAAACTACTGACAAAAGCAAAAACTGTCCAGGTCATCAGATTTCATTTTGTTATTTTAATAAGAATAAAATTATGCATAAAAATAGACCTCCAAAATTGAACTTGTATGAATAATGAGTTTTTAACATGTACCTGACTCGTTCCTCACATCTTGCAGGACCAGTTACGATGCAAGTACCAGACAAGGAATTAAATTTTCATTTTCTGTTAAAGTGAATCTAACTGGGGCCCAACCATTCTTCCAGACAAACGAAACTCAAGGAGTGAGCGGCAGAATGCAACTTTAAGACTAGTGACTGAAGATTGCAAATGGGCATTCTACCCAGTATAGTATTCTCAAAACATTAGAAATCGAAATTTGTTTCAGTTTAAACCTTGCAATACAATTCCTGTGTGAAAGGAACAAACGTGGATTCAGATCGTAAGAAATATGCCCAAAGGAACAGGTGTTATGGTAATCAACGGAAATACTTTTTACTTTTACTGAAAGTTTTTAAGTGGTAGGAACCCAGAGGTAACAAACTATCCTGAATGAAGTTGTGATTTAAGAAATAAGGAAGCTGTAAATTATTATTTTTATTTAGAAGGTGAACCCTATTCATTTGGAACAAGCCCACCGAAGGCACCATTGACTTGAAATTCGAGCTTCCAAAGAGTATCATGGTGTTCATTAAGAGGTAGGAAATGGTAAAGGAAAAAAAAGAAAAAAATA
The DNA here is from genome assembly GCF_015104395.2 of Macrobrachium nipponense. Taxonomy (NCBI): domain Eukaryota; kingdom Metazoa; phylum Arthropoda; class Malacostraca; order Decapoda; family Palaemonidae; genus Macrobrachium; species Macrobrachium nipponense. The sequence goes on along the minus strand of NC_061091.1, from coordinate 77,004,603 downwards.
ATAACATAACTGTGATTAAATAGCAGGAGTATTATATGAAATTACTTTCTTTATCGAATACAGAAAACGTAAGTCTTTCTCAGGTCGAGTTGATCTGTCAAGTTTCTAGCTAGGTCGAGATCTCGGTTTCATCAAGAGTTTTGAACATAATCCTTCCAAGCCATAAAAATCAGGTCCATTTCTTGGATTTTTTACAAGTATCTGGATTTTTTTCCTTCAATTCAAGTTGGCCTAATGACGGTATGATATCTTAATCCTTGAACAACCTCTAAAACACATTGTCCTAGAATCCATGACATCTTGAATTTGCCTGATAGAAGTCATTGGTCATTTTGTTTTTCATTGCCGTAAGGCCTTACTGCTTGTGAAAATATGCAATATTGTAACTCTAATGTGAATTGTTTATAAGATATTGCGTAAAGAAATCTTGCATTTCATTTCCCTTATTCATGGGGCTGTTGTGTAGACTTGAACAGCTGTTTCAGATTCCGGAGAAATGTCTTTGAGCCTGTAAGTGAACAGCTGTTTCAGATTCCGGAGAAATGTCTTTGAGCCTGTACTTACGAGGGAAGGATATGGACCATTTATCTCGTAGTAGTAACATTTGTTGATTGGATTTGTGAATGAGGTGTATTGTATAGTTGTGTTATAAGTCCTTGCTGTAGATAAGTGTGTATTCGCCACCCTTTTTATGAGCCGAAAGTAAGATGGGATACCCTCCTCCTCCTTCCTGCAGGTGGACACCTACGCCAGCAGCACCTGGAGCCACTCGCGGGATGAGAAGCACCACCATCGCTGGAGCTACGGCAGCAGCAGCAGCAGCAGCGGCGGCGCCAACCCTCACAAATGCCCTTATTGCCATTATTCGACCGACGACCTCGATGCCCTGGCGAGGCACGTCGACCTCCACTCGAAGGGCAGGCCGTTCGCCTGCCCCCACTGTTCCTACAGTTGTTCGCGGAGGGGCAACCTCGAGACGCACATTCGGATCCACACGGGGGAGAAGCCGTACTCCTGCCAGTACTGTCCTTACAGGTCGTCTCGCATGTTCTCCCTCAAGAGTCACGTGTCCAACCACCACCCCGGAATGTCCGTCGGGGGCAAAAACAAGGCGTAGATGTCGAGTAAGACCGATGTGGAGACCTTTTCCATATATTTGCCGTTCTGTTTTTTGTTGAATGTCATCTTTCTTCCTCTCTTGATACCTCGGCTATTCAGCTCTCTGAAATATTGAATGCTTGGGTGTTTTTCTGGGAGTTTAGAGTCTGAGCACTTCCAATATTTGTCTGCTTCTTACGAGTAAAATATGATTAGAAGTCTCTTGTAAGTAAAACTTAAATAAAATGGACCAAGAAGCTTGTTTGCAAGTCATCTATGCAAGTATCATGAACATAAAACTGACTCTGCTTTCTTCGTATTCGTGTGGTCCTCCGAAATGGACTCACAATAAAACCAGACCACATGGGACAGTGAATCATCTTCAATTGTGTGCGTATAATTAGGCAAAAACAATATTGAAATAAATCTACTGTGTGGACGAATCTAGCAGAACGGACTAATACTCTGAACTAAGTTCCAGTGTTTACCATTGCTGAAAGATAACTTAGTTACGATTCTTGGTTAAAAAGTTGTTATTATTATTATTATTATTATTATTATTATTATTATTATTATTATTATTATTATTATTATTATTATGCAAAACGTGGAGGAAAAGAGAGTGAAGCCAACCTGAGGTCATGTAGCAGTAATAACCAATCAGAATCTAGGTTGAGGGGAGGAGGGGGGATGGTTACCATAGGTTATTGGGTGCCGATGTGTACTACACCATACGAGAATGACTTCAGTTACTCTCTGATTACTTGAAACAAAACAGCGACTAGATTTGGTACGATGACAAACTAACAAACTAAAAGAGCGGGGGTTGGTAGCCTGACAAAAGAGACTGACCTCACTTACAGCACTTGACATACTAGAATGACCTCACTTCTTAACTTGACTGAATAAACGCTGATTTTTTTCTATCTTACCTGTTTCTTTGGAAATCATGAACCGTGTTGACTGATTCAGTCGAACAAAAAACATATCCAGCAATATCATTTACAGAGAGAGAGAGAGAGAGAGAGAAGAGAGAGAGAGAGAGAGAGAGAGAGAGAGAGAGAGATTGCAGTTAACCATGGGAGAGAATGCCAGGTTTAGTGGGAAGATCACTAACAGTGCTGGGAACTAAGTATTTATCACTGTAGTGTATTGCTGATTCGCTTTGGTTAGCGTAGTTGACTTTGCTAACATTAGCACGTTTGTGCAACTTGTACCTAGAGAAATATTTGGAAAATCAATGCAGCTTCTCCCACAACTTATTATCTTCTACGACATACATTTAATTTCCTGAAATTATCCAAACCATTTATGTGTTACTTGAAGATTATGTATAATGCTGGAATCCTAATTCACTGTAATGAGCATCATGTAATCATTATGTTTAACTTTAATTATGTACAATTAATAACGGGTGCGAATCCTTTATGTTATTGTCAAAATGACCTCTATGTCTTCCCTCCTGCAGTTGACTGCAACCTCACTCTTTCTACCGTGCGTGGGTTCGAGTCCCATCAGGGAAGGAAGAGCTTTATTCATTTACTTCCCTTTGGGATTCAGGGCTTGCAGTGTCAAGCGAATAATGAACAAAGGATCATTGTGGCTATTAATAATAATACATTTGAGGAATCATCGTGGCTATTAGTAACAATAAGCTAGTTTTTCTTTTTTCATGATATGTCCTTATGTGAACTGAGAGTAAGTGAGGCCTCCTCTGCAGGTAGAACGACCTACGCTGGATGGAGATGTAGCAGGTAGAGAGGAGGAGGAGGAGGAGGATACCATTGGACGACGTGGAGACCCGAAAGACAGGATCAAAGGGCAGCGCGGATGGCAGGAGAACCCTCCGTCTTTTCCAGCGCAGGCGATGGAGGAGGAGGCGGCCATCCCTCGCAGCACCACAAGAAACAGTACCAGTGCCCCTACTGCAGCTACTCGTCTTATGTCAAGACTAACCTGAAGAACCACATCCACACCCACACCGGGGAGAGGCCCTACTCCTGCCCCTACTGCGCCGTCAGCTTCACCACGAAGAGCCGGCTGCAGTCCCACGTCCGGATCCACACGGGCGAGAAGCCCTTCCACTGCACGGAATGTCCCTACAGAGCCCCCAGGAAGGACTCCCTCCAGAGGCACATGCTCACGCATCTGGAACCCCTGCCAGGTTTGCCCAATTGAGAGTTGCCCTGCCAAGTGAGTTCAGTGAGTTCCCGTTTTCTTTGTGGTGTTCAAGGGTGTGTTCCGTTTTCTTCTTTGCTCAAGTGAAGACGAGTGATCCTGCCATGCTGAGATACTGTGTCTGTTTAGTGATGTGAATTTATTGGCCCATAATGCTGTGTTTTCTATGTTGATTCAAGACCATACTTTGTTGACTAGCACGCGCAGGAACGGACGTGGCGATGCCTTACGATTTATCCCAAAGCTTTTCACATTCACACGAATGCATCGTTAAGAGATCATTATGCAAGATAAACAAAACTCTTGTTTATTTTATGTGAATGTGGAATGTGACGGGATAAATTGTATTGCTTCTCAAGTTTGCTCCTGCTCCTACTTCCTGTGTACTATTAACTTTGGCCGATTCGCCTGCAGTCTTCGTTTGTATAGATACACATACATATGCAAATGAGTGTGTTCTCATACCTCAGCAAGTTTTCACAGCGAATTCGAATGAAAAGAGAAATTCAATCTAAATAATAATTTACATAAAGTTATGTTGTAATTGTTTTTTTGTCAATCAGACCACATTTATGAGTAGTATTGTCGCAAATAAAATGAAAGAAAATGACCTTCATGTACTGTCTACAACACTGAGGTATTCATTACAGTGATGAGACGAAAGTGTTGGATACAGTATATTGAATGGAGTCTCAGATATGTTTCTGTATTATATTCATTCTAAAAAAAAATTGATTTAATTTATAGAATTCATGAACGAAAATGTGGGTAATCAGTCCATCTCTTTCAGATCTCTGTCAGTCTCAATATATTGTCATATTTTCCTACTGAAGTGAATCTCTTGGAGACTTGTTGACTGTAACTGGTTGACATAATGATGATGTGAATAAATTGGTCAACCTTATCACCGGGTACTGGTGAACCCGCTTGAACTCATTTTCTGGCATCTTTTGGCATCTTGGAATGCAATGGAATATAAAATTCAGGTCAAAGGCCAAGTGCTGGGTCCTACGATGAAGTCATCCAACGTTGAAAGGGCAACTGAGGTTAAAAAGGTTCCAAAGGTGTGACAGAAGGAAAACCTCAAAGCAGTTGCATAATGAAACGATTGTTAGGAGGGGTTTTGAGGAAAATAGGAAGGGGGTTACAGTAAAAGGAATGAAAGGGGTTGCAGCTAGGGGGCCGAAGGGACGCTGCAAAGAACCTTAAGTAATGCTTACAGTGCACAGCGTAGGGTGCACTGATGGCACTACCACCTCAATGGGCCTTTTGACATCTCGCTGCCTGACTGAGTAGTGAGTATAACGGCAATGTTGCATGCACTCCATGAGTGGTTATGCTCAGTGGCAGAAGTTGTTCACTGAGGTGCTAAAAGTTGTCAGAAATATTGGCATGAGACTCAGTCCTAAGGTTTGAGTTTTGTGAACAGAAATATCGTCATACTGTTACCATATGTTTTTCATTTGGCCTATTCTTAAGGATGCATTTTTGTTATTCATCTTTATATGACAAGAGTGATTTTTTTTTGTATGATTTATGATGAAGGTTACCGATACAGTTGTAACTGGTTGTGAGGGCTGGAGTTAAATAAAAGTTGTTTCGGAATGGAGTACTTTTATTAAATGCACTTGATAATTGTTTGTCCCAAAAGAGCGTAACTGGCCCAGTCTCAAACAACTGGTTCCCGCCATTAAACAAGCGATCAAGAGCCACTCCCCCTTTCTTGTGTTGAGGTACATTCTTCCCCCTTTTTTAATGCTTTCATGTCTTACCATCTGTGTTTACGTGCAAGTGGAAGGTTGGTCTAACATAGTGTCTTACTCTGTGAATTTTCGTACACTCTGGTTAAAAAAAAAAAATTTAATAGTTGAACATGTAATTATTCGAGAATCACGAAACGTTGGGAAAAAAATGACCATAATCATATGTGGTTATATATACATTTATATACATATGCACACACACACACACACAAACACACATATTTGGATTACATAATGGTTATGATTGCTTTGCATTTGCAAGAATGAAATCTTAGTTCCGAGGAAGTATACCAACTGCGTATAAATCATTTATACCTCAACACCAAAATTGAAAAGCTGGTGTAAGTACCCAAACATAAGCAAATTCATTTCAAATAAAACATTTTCAAAAGAAAAATTCATAAGAAAGCTTTTTAAATTATTACCTTTTTTTGTGTGTGTTTTTCTAATTCTTGGACAACTGTTCTGTCTCCTGAATAAATCTGCCATTTCCAACAGGTGGGGCAGGAGGCCGGAGTGCAGCACCACCTGGGAATGATGGAAGAACACTTGACGTCCTACGTGGGAATCATAGAAGAAGGGCCAGTCCTGCCCACCAGACAGACCCGAGGAAAGATTCCACCCACCAGAATGTTGGGGTTTAATCCTTCGTCGTCGTCGTCGTCGTCCTCCTCCTCGACTCTGAAGGTCCACAGCTGCCCCTGCTGTCCCTACACCACCAATTACTCCTCCAACCTCAAGTGCCACTTGCGAACTCACACGGGAGAGAAGCCGTTCCAGTGCCCCTACTGCTCCTTCTCGTGCGCCTTCAAGAACCGACTCAAATCCCACATTCGGACGCACACGGGAGAGAAGCCGTTCCAGTGTCCCTACTGTGATCATCGAACGTCCAGGAAGGACGCTTTGAAGAATCACCTCTTCAAGCATATGGGATAGGGGCTGGACCTACTCTGATGAGGTCATTTTGCGCTGAATTGCGAGAACCGGAAAAGTTTGAAAGGCGTAAAAGGAGGAAAACCTCAGAGCAGTTGCACTATGAAACAATTATTAGGAGAGGGTTGGGGAAAGCAAGATGAAAGAAAGATAGTATGAACGGAGGCACAGTAAAAGGAACATATGGGTTGGGTTCAAATCATCACCTCATTGGTTCTAAACTAGATTATTCTGTAATCATCACACTGACAAGGGATGTAACAATAATTATTAATGGCTGAGTCAGAAGTATTCAGACATATGAGCTAATGTTATGTGGGGATGACAATGTCGAGTTACGGTTTAGGTTAAATGAACACAAAGTGGATAAGCTCTGAGTCTCTGAAGAGATTTCAGTTAGTCTGATCATTGTTAACGACATCAGTGAACTGGATGTGTAACAGTTAAAAACCACAACACTTTTCCAACTGTTTGTATGATAGGTATAGCGAGTTCTAATCTTCATGTAATTAATGATCCGTTCGTTGTACTGCCTACTGCGGATGTAACACTTCCTACCTTGTGTTACCAATGTATTTAGCTTTCAACTGACAATACATATACATATATATAAAATCGTGCTTATTTCCCTAACTGCCCCTAATTACTTCTTCCAACATCGGCTTATTACAAATGGGTATGTATTAGATGGGTGTGTTTGATATGTGAGCAGTAAACTTACAGAATTAATTTGACTTTCTGTTGGGTAATATATATATATATATTATATATATATATATATATATATATATATATATATATATATATACATATATAGTCTAAACCCTTCACAATCCGTATTCATAAATTCGGCTGGTTTCCCTATCAGTGAGCTAAATCGTGTCCATTAGACTGTGGTTAGTGGGGGCCTTTTTGTAGCGAAGAAACACTATTCTGCCATTTTGCTGTTTGTCACCATACCTTCGACATTCTTGTCCTTGCATCGCCGATCCTTAATCGAGATGTCTTTTGTCTTACTTTGTTAGAAAAAAGTATATTTTTAACAATATTGTGATTCTGTTGGCTGTTGGCCTCGAGGTACAGTGTTGCTATGCCTTGTTACCATTGCCACAAAAATAAAGTTTTTTTATGGGAATATCTTGGTCTGTGTTTGCCTTATTCAAAACACCTTATTTTTAATTTTTCCCTATTTGATTTAGATGATTGATAGTACGAGTGCTTGGCGTTGCATCACTCTTGAGATTTCTTTTCTTGCGTAATATTCTGTTATTTTTCTACAGACAGACGTACAGTGAAGATGCTAATAATAATAATAATAATGATAATAATAATAATGGTGAAATCTGCAGTGGCGTCGTAAGTGTTAATATATATATATATATTATATATATATATATATATATATATATATATATATAATATATATATATATATATGTATATGTTAGACGTCTGTATACAAAAGAGAGCTGTCGAAGACCTGCTTGATTCTTCTTCTCAATCCGAGTGAGAATCAAGAATCGATAGTTCTCGTTTGTATAAATATATTTCTAACGTACATGAACAATTACACTTTCAGCACTGTGGATTTTTTCTTTTAGTGACCCATGCTCATGCTATGACGATATTTACGCGAATAATCGTAATAATTACGCGTGAAATAGATTTAAATTTCCAACTGGCACTGAAAGCAGATCCAGGACTCAAATGAAGGGTAATGGTGTTTCAACCAGACCCACCCACACGGGTCACAAAAGAAGTCAGAACTAGTGTATATATTCTTTACTCGAAGCTTTCACCTGTGCAGGCTTACCCAACTTCCCGACCTGCCCTACAGAGTTTAGTGCCGTCAGTTCGCCTCTTGCAATGCACTGTAGGTTCTTTGCAGCGTCCCTTCGGCCCATAGCTGCAACACTTTTCATTCTTTTGACTGTACCTCTGTATATATTCTCTACCTTCTTCATTTTCACCCTCTCCTGACAACCATTTCATCCCTAATAGTCTCAATTTCTCCTTCAGCGCTGAATGACCTCAGAGGTCCCCCGGCTTGGCCTTCAGCATAAATCCTTTATTCTATTCTATTCTTCCAGACTTACCGCTTAGTAAAACCCTCTCGTATGCAAAGCGTGTATTCTGCCCAGACGATGCCTCGGGTACAGAATATATACTTAAGTTTCCAACTTCATCTATGACTCGTGTGGGTCAGTTTGTGGCGCCCCTGCCTTTCATTTGAGAGTCCTGGATGTAAGTTAGAAATGTAACAATAACATGACGATATTTTGGGATCTATTTTGGAATCGCGAATGAGGTATTGCATGCAGGTTGTGAAAGTGGAACTGCGTGACTGTCTTGAAAGGAAAGCTCCAACAGACTCAGTGAAAGGAACAATAAATGTCCTTCTCTAGAGAGGAAAATTTAGCAGAAGCAAAACTTGGGGATGACAAAGGATGAGTCTCTTCGTATTCTCTCAGTTAGGTGCAGCAGAGAAGCACCATCCTTCGTGAGGAAACATGACAAATAATGAAAGCTTTGGTAGGAGGAGAACAAGTGTGTGAATTCAGGCCATTTCAGAGTGAAAGCATAAATGAACTCCCCCTCATTCATGCCCTTGAAGTCTTAAACCCAGGAATCTCCTTGCAGGTGGGACTGGCTACTAACAGCCAAGGACGCTGGATGGGAGGACCATCGGGAACCACGCAGGAGGGCGTAGCCGTAGGAGGAGGAGGAGGGGTCACAGGTAAAACACACCAATGCCCCTACTGCCCCTACAGCACACTATACACGACCCACCTGCAGAACCACGTGCGGATCCACACGGGAGAGAAGCCCTTCGTCTGCCCCCACTGTTCCAGGAGCTTCTCCCAAAAGGGGACCCTCCGGTCGCACATATACACCCACTCCAGAAGGCCGCCCATTCGTTGACTCTGACGGGCTGTTCTGTCAGCAGGAGCCCGTGCCGGCGTGATGGTGGCATCCCAGTCTTACACAGCAACAACAACAACAACCACCAACCTCAGTTATAGTCAGCAACAATCAAACTGGGGCAGAAACGACGACAATATCAACAATACTCTTCGTCCTGTGGAGGTCCTGCCAGAAAATTAAGGTCCTATATCAAAATGGGATCGTGATTATAGATTACAGATCGAGCGGTGATTGTGTTAAGGTTTATGGATTATGAAAACGAATCCTGGCTCTGAACACGCCGTAATTTATGAAAACTACAACACGAAGTTGTGATTCTGTCAAATTTATTGGTTCTAGTAAGAATTGTGGCTCTGAGAGAACGGTGTCTCTTGAAACTATTAACACGAGATGATGAATGTGATGTTTGGAAGTAATTTAGAATTCTTTTAGCGAAGCCAAGGTTTAAAAAAAAATGTCTGCTTTATTGGTTCAGCATAAATATCTGAACTGACTAATATTTAGTCTTGGAGCCAGACTGCTACACAAAAATTCAAGTCCAGATTTTTATTCTTTGTAATAATGTCGACTGTTCTTACATAGAAGAGGAGCGCTGTGTTGTGCTAATCTGGAAAGGTATTTAAATTGCAAACTGGACAGAAAATCCAAAAAATAGGCCTGTGAGCTCCATCTGCTGTTTAAAAAAAAAACCCTTGTGTTGAAATATGTGAATTCGTCGCTGTTTAGAACTGAAGTATCCCATTATTATTTTTTTACCAGTCAAAGTTGCTCAGTTTTTTTAATATATAATACATAAAAATTTAATCTGCCTGCTTTGAGACATTTTCCAATTAAATTTCCTCAAAAGACGAGATCGTCAGAAGCTGTGAATAATAATATCAAAATCCTTGAAGGGTATTTCCTCTGATTGGGAGAAAGAAGGGCATACTCCAGTTCGTCAAACTGAAGGCGACTTATGCGAATGACTATCTATCCATAAGCTTTTTTTTTTTTTAAATCTATAATTTCGGATGCATGACTACGAAACCTTGTTTCAATTGGTAAGATAAAGAGCGTTGTATCTTTCCTTTGAAGTGGATATTAAATATTAGATAAATAACATGTCATATTTGTCCAGTAATGTTAAGTTGAATTCATGTCTAAAGTTCAGTCATAACCGTAGGCTTAATAAGAATCGTATTGTATGAATTTTAGTGCCGTTTTTCACTGAACCGACCGGGAACGACCACTTTGCACTTTTCCATTTGATATTTCTGTCTCGCATTGTTTACACATTAAGAGCAGCGCTGGACTCGCTGACGTCATACTCCTCTAGTGGCAACTTCGAGTAATGATTCTCAAGTGCTCGCTGATTTTTACGGTTTCGGAAGTCTTCACGTCGCTTGAATATGGTATGGTATACAATGAGGTCATCCAAGCGCTGAAAGGGAAACAATAAAAAAGGGTACATTATCCTTAGGCCTTCGGAATAATGTGCCCTACAAAGTATATATATATATATTTAATTGAAATTGTCATAATGTATTCTTTATCTGAGAAGTACAGATTAACTTAAATTTTTTGTAGCTCATCAATGATTCATTCTATGCAGTTTATTTTTTTTCTAATTTCTGTATATCTTTTCCTGCTGTGGTCTGCTTTGATGTCTTTGAAATAATAATAATAAAATTTTACATGTATTCTGTGAAGTTTTTAGAACACTCTACGGAGTTTACTACCCATATTTACCTTCCTTGAACGCATTTTCTGTGGCAGACTCTAATACCCGAACTAAATTCTATGACATTGCAACTATATATATATATATATATATATATATATATATATATATATATATATAGATATATATTATATTATAATAATATAAATATATATTATTATTATATCTAATACATACATAACATACCATATAATATACATTTACCCATACATACATACACACAGGGCGTTTCGAAATTAGAGCCCCCCTCTACAGCATAAACTAAAATTGATATGGACAAAAACAAAAGTAATTCAGAACAGGTATTTATTTAAGTTTCTCTCTGAGTATTTAATAATTTGTGTGGCCTCCATCTGCCTGTACCACAGCCTGCATTCTTGAGGGGTATGAATTCAGCAAATCGCAAAAAAGCTGAGACTTAAACTTCATTTTCATGAGCACTTCGGTCACCTCTCTTAGCAGGTTGTCGAGGCTTGGTATACCATCATAGTTCACTGTGCGCACTTCAACACGATCCTTTAAGATACTACCAATGTTTTCACTTGACGAGAAGAAATCGATACCACTGTTTCAAAGCAGCTCCTGTGTCTGAAGAGCCTTGAAACATGGTGCCTTATCATGCAAAAATGTGACTTCTTGAACAGATAACACATTTTCAGGATCTTTGAGGAAAGGAAATACTCCACCAGTAAGCACAGTTTCTCTGAAGTATTCACTATTCCATGACTGTCCTTTTTCTTTGATGATCCTCATTAATTGTTTGGCTTTGAAACAGAGAAAAATTCCCAAACATTCGGGAAATTTCACAACTTGGCGATAGCATGCGTCATCGCTGATATCATCCGACTTTGCAGCCCAAGTGATGTCATTTTTATGATTCGGCTTCCTGACTGTGTAAATGAAGAATTCATCTGATGTGGCAACATGGAGAAAGTCAGCTTCATGCCAATCTTTAAGAAATGCACGGTCTTCTCTCTGTTGCTGAGTGATGTTGGGCTTGCTGATAACATGAAATGGCTTGATACCAGATTTTTTCAGCTCAGGATATACAGCACTCTAACTTCTCTTCTTTCCCCTTTTTGTTTCTAGTTCAAGGGCAAATTTACGTAAAGGCTTTCTTGGTCTATCCACTGCCTCAGCTATGATGTCTTTTGACTTATGAGAAAGGACTTCAGGCCTTCCAAGATTCTCTCTTTTCGTGATGACAGTCATATGGATTTTTGTTCCAGTTTCTTTTAACAAAGGATTCATCTCTTGTAATGTATTTAGCTATCCAGGAACGTGAAATGAAGGATGCGTCAGCATCCCTGGCCTCTCTGAAGGTTATAGTCCAGATTTGGTCAATTCATCTGATTTCCTCCGAGTCGTTAGTCATGGCTGCATCTAACTCCGTCACTCAGTCTGAAAATACAAGAAATGTAAAATAAAAAATAGCTTAATAGAAACTTAAGATAATATACTTGGAGATAGGCTGTAGCAGAAAACTTCATAACTTTACATTTGTTCTGTGAGGGGGGGGGGGGGGGAGCTGCTCTTAATTTCGAAACACACGGTATATATATATATATATATATATATATATATAAATATATATATATATATATATATATATACGTATACATACAATGCTGAGTTATTGATCTCTTAATTAATAAGGTCTTCTCTGCTGAATAACCAGGCGAATTTTTGTCAGCTTACAAGTTTAGAATTGTTTGTATGTGTTTGTGTAGATACGCAACTAAATACTGTTGTATTAGCAATAATTGAAAAAAAATATCAATTCTGAAAGTTTCTAAACAGTTGAAGAATAAGTCGAAGCCTTGTTTTAGAATATAGTTTATTCTAAAAGAACAAATATAGTAGCTGACCATTTCCAAATATTTGTTTTTTAAATACCGAGTGTTCTGCTCAAAATCTTAAATGGGGAATAGGGCCTACATCTTTGGAGGGAAAAGGTAATAGTTTTGTTATTGTAATAGTGTAATTTGTAATAATAATAATAATAATAATAATAATAATAATAATAATAATAATAATAGGCACGGTCCCAAAATTCCTGAAAAGGAATCTAGAAAAACTAGAGGCTGAAGTAGCTCTAGGACTCATGCAGAAGTGTGAGATCCTAGAAACGGCACACATAGTAAGAAAAGTGATGGACTCCTAAGGAGGCAGGATGCAACCCGGAACCCCACACTATAAACACCACCCAGTCGAATTAGAGGACTGTGATAGAGCAAAAAAAAAAAAAAAAATAATATAATATTAAAATAATAATGTTCTAAAGGGTCCACAATAATACAAAGTGTAAGAGTCCGTGTATAATTTTTAAGACTTTTAAAGTATTAAAAATTATACAAGGAATCTTAACACTTTGTATTATTGTGGACCCTCGATAGAGAGTTTTTTCCTAATAATAATAATAATAATTAATAATAATAATAATAATAATAATAATAATAATAATAATCTATTGTTCATCACTGTACTGTAACCAGCAATATTAAGTAAAAATTGACTTATGTATATGAACAGTTCTGTATGCATCATTTTCGCATTTGAATAAATACAGACTTGCGCATATACATAACTTAGGAAATTTTGCAATAATAATAATAATGATAAAAATAATAATAATAATATTAATATTAATACTTATGCCGAAACGACCAATGAAGACGAGATACTCCAGTGCTCAGAAAATGCGGGACGAGTTGACCTTTGATTGTCGAAAATCGAATGGATGTAAACAAAAAAAATGAAAGACTGACAGAGATTGTGAACGATCAGCGGCGAAAGAGACTCGTATACACTTGCCACAACGAAAGCTCAAAGAACGACGGACTACTACGACAAAGTATTACTCACTGGGCTGTTAAAAACCTAAAAGAATGGTGGATCTGAATGAATGAAGTTCACGATGACTGAACCGTTCGCTCGTCACCCAAAGCAATAGTGGATTGACGGGTGAAGGAGGAGTTTAAAAGAATGATGTATGCACCCCCCCCCTCCCCCACGGCCACATTATGAATTCTGATAGAGGAACACTTCCATCTCCCCCACAGGTGGTGGTGGGGCCTGACTTCGGCGACCAAGGATTCTGGAGAGAAGAGGGCGGCGACCTGAGGCCGCCCGTCGCAACGGGGCCCCCATCGGAGCCCACGACCGCAGCGCCCCCTAGGCCTAACGTCTGCAACGCCATCGGTGGCCTCAAGACGTACGAGTGCCCCTTCTGCCCCTACAAGACGATCTACTCCAGCCACTGCCAGAACCACGTCCGCACCCACACGGGGGAGCAGCCCTTCGTCTGCTCCCACTGCTCCCGTCGCTTCGCGCAGAAGGGCAGCCTCCGAAGGCACGTCTTCCTCAGGCACCAAGTGAAGCAACTGTGAAAGGGTGAAAGGACTCCGCCCATGAGATGACGGACCAGGGGGCCTTTCGGCGTGGATCTCGTGAGTAAAATAAGAGGTTGTGGAGCGGGGATGGGGAGGGGTGGCGGTTGTTGCCATCGTTCTCTCGCATAGAATGGAATGCGTTATTCAGGCAAAGAGCAGGCGACCTGTGAAAGGTCAAATTGAGAGCGGGTGTTCCCAAACACCAGTGGCTGGCTTCGTGACAGGTGGAGCAGGCACGTGAAAACCCCAAAAGCTATTCTTCCAAAGTTGGCACAAAAAAAAAAAAAAAAAAAAAAAAAAAAATAATAATAATAATAAATAAAATACACCAAACGTTCCCTCTAACCCCAAACTGGCAAAAATATAAGTGAAAATGATTCATTTACTTCTTCGTTTAGTACTGCAAAATCAATTGTCCACACCTCAACCGATTCATGAAACAAGAATAAATGGTAATGAATCTATGTAAATTGCAGATGTATGTAATATTTAGTCTTCACACACACACACACACACACACACGCACGCGGGTTATCATAACTTGTGGAAAGAGAAACTGGTTGTATATCTGAAACTCTCTCTCTCTCTCTCTCTCTCTCTCTCTCTCTCTCTCTCTCTCCTATTAACTGACCTCGTCTGTGAATGTGAAAGGGTATGAATTCCTACTCCATGACGTTCCCTGACCTGTCCATCTTATGAGTCAGTGCTTGAGTTGTGTATCCTTAACATTCTTTTACGTTTCGACTCCCGTACGGGGGGGACGGGGGTAGTGCCGTCAGTGCACCTCATACGGTGCAGTGTAGGCATTAACTTCAGGTTCTTTGCAGCGTCCCTTCGGCCCCTAGCAGCATCCCCTTTCATTCCTTTCCCCTCTCCTAATAATTCATCCACGGTGCAATTGCTTGTATGTATGTGAACGTACACACTTAGGGATGAGATCTCGTATGAGAAGCATTACTTATTTCACTGAAAACGTTATAAAAAATGAAAAAAAAGACATGCCCGAATGTTCTATAGAGTCTATTCAAGCTATAAATGAACACGAAATATTAAAAAAAAAAAAAAATAAAAATTGCTGTTGTAAATGTAGAACCGAAATTCCGACCGAAGTAAACAGAAACCAAATCTTCTCTACAGGTGGACATGGATAGTCCCTACCAAGAGGGACCCATACTACCCCCCTGGACTGGAGGAGGAGAAGGGGGAGGGTTAGGAGGAGGAGGAGGAGGAGGAGAAGAATTAGCAGTGGCCCAGTCAGGAATCCCTCACCACCACCACCTCCATCACCACCCACCTCCGACGGGAGCGACCGCGGGGTTGGGCAAGCTCCACGCCTGCGCCTACTGCTCGTACAAGACGCCCTACACGACGCACCTCCAGGCCCACATCCGCATCCACACGGGCGAGAAGCCCTTCGCCTGCCCCTACTGCCCCGTCTGCTTCGCGCAGAAGAGCACGCTGAAGGTGCACCTGCTTACCCACACCGGAGAGAAGCCCTTCGCCTGTCCCCAGTGCTCCTACAGGGCCTCCAGGAGCGAGACGCTCAGGTCCCACCTGTGGGCCAAACATCGGGAATTGGCGGCCTCTCGGCAGAAGAGAGTCTGAGGGGGAGGGAGGGTCTTCATGCGCTGGCTCTTGGCACTGCCGTCTCCCCTACCTGCCCTGCCCCCCACTCAGGGCTGACAAACAGATTTGCAGAAGGCGGGGCAGATGTTTCCCCTATTCTCCAGTTCCCCCCTACATAGCCCAACCCCACTTAGGGCGGACAAACAGATTTACAGTAGGAGGAGGGAAGTTTGCGTCCACGAAGTGTTTTGCGAATGATGACCTTGGTTAGAATGCCGTTGTAAATACCGAACATAATTAACAACTGTAACAATAATTGTCAATATTATCTGCACTGAATACGCCGAGATACTGAATAATATGTTGTAGTGAAGTACTAATGGATATTCAGCCGGAAAAACCTCCACTCATGGAGCCTCTCTAATCGAGATGGTTCACGTTTGTGATTCTGGAAGATGGCGAGATTATTGATTGATTTATTATTATTTTTTTTTAACGAACGCTGAGGCCGGAGAAACGATGATGATGATGCGACGAAAGAAAAGGACATCACATCACTGTAAGTGGGGAAATATTACAACGCACGTCACTATAAGTTATAGTGTCTCGACTCCTCGGTCGAAAGCGACGAAAAATGAAAGGGAAAATGTCCTTTTGTGGTTAAAAAAAGAAAAACTATTTTGTTGTCAAAATCACGACTTTATGGAATTCTGGTTTGTTCTTCTCCTCAGTGCTGCTTGTCACTTTAGTTTACCAAAATGATATTCGTGAATTTGCTTTTGAAGTTTCCAAGTACTAACGAATCAGAGGAATATCTCAATATCACACAGAGGTAAATCTATGGTGTAAGAGAAACGTATTAATACTTGCATGTATGTAGTGTGTGTTCATGTGTATGTGTGTGTGTGTGTGTGTATGTGTGAAGGCAAAGTTTGCAGAGAGAGAGAGAGAGAGAGAAAACAGATCCATTGTCTCAAGTAGGACCTCTTCTCCAGGAAACGCTGACGACGACGACAGAAGGATGCTTCGCTGACGGACCAACGAACTGGACCCCTACAGTAACTGGCGGGGGCACACCGGTGGTGGGTGCCACCAGCAGTGGCGTCGTCCCTCAGGTGTCAAACGCCGGCCACATCCACCAGTGCCGTTTCTGCCCTTACAAGAGTGCCGTCAGGACCAACTGGGTCAACCACATGCGGACGCACACGGGGGAAAGGCCCTTCGCATGCCCTTGGTGCCCGGTGAGGTTCACGCAGAAGGTGAGCCTGGTGGGCCACATGCGGACACACACCGGCGAGAAGCCCTACTCCTGCCCCCACTGCGATTTTCGGACGGCCAAGAAGGGGAACCTGAAGCCCCACATTCTGTACAGACACAGCAAACTGTAAGGCGAAGACTCTTTCCTTACTTTCTTTTTTTTTTATACATTTTTAAAAAAAATTCCGAATCGAGAATCAGCTTTGGATATTTTGGTATGTAATTCCTGCCAGTCTTAGTTTAGATTTGTTTTCCTGCAATTGATTTCTATAGCTTTGTGTGTGTGTGTGTGTGTGTGTGTGTGTGTGTGTGTGTGTGTGTGTGTGTGTGTGTGTGTGTAACTGGTAAGGTCTTAAGTTCTCACAAGATCACATTATTGTGATCTTTTCAGTTTAAGGATGAGATACTTTGGGATCTTTCTTAAATAGTGGACCCCTCAAAGGCTTTTAAACCCAGGTATGTATGTACCCACCCATGCGGCGTATTTAGTACAAGCCCGTTGGAGATGACTAAAAGCATAAACAAAAGATTGTCAATATCATAAAGATGATGACCCCAAGTAATATCAGTCTTTGAAGGGTCACTGTCTAGGAAAGATCCAATGGTTGTTCTTATTTTTACTTTTACTTTTTGGCCAAAGGCAGCATCGTGTGACTCTCACTTATGTTGTGTGAATATCCCAAGGAGAGAAGCCTTTTTTTTCAATTATTGACAACCACTGTATGTACATATATGCAATTACAGATGCAAAAAATGGAATATCTTGTTTTATTGTCATCACTTGGCTTGGTAATGTGTATATAGGAAAGGAGCATCAAATCTGTATCAATTGTGACTTTAAACGAAATGCTTTCAAGTTTTTGGGATCCTGTGAGGCAAGTGATTCCAAAATGGAGAAAGAAGTCCCTCTGACAATTCAAAGTACCAAAAACCTTGACCCAAGACTCAACATTATTTCAGACGACGAAGTTACAAAAGTATGAACCAAGTAGTCCCACTGTACAGTTTTGTTCCAGGTTACTTATTTTAAGCTGGGAAGGCCAGTGAAATGTACCTTTAAAAAGATACGCGGACATCTAAAAAGTCCTTTTGTCATTTCCCGAACCAAAACTGGCGAACATTTAGATTAATCTTGAATTAGAGAGCGACTGCTCTCGTGAAATCCTTTCTGAATAAGATCAGGCACCAGATTCTCAGTAGTGATTCCCTCGATAAGGACAACTGTTAGGCTCAAATATGAGATGCATATTAAAAAAAGAATATATATTGTGATCTGACGTACTAGATACTTGTGACAAGTTATGAGAACCCCGAATAAGGAAAACGTCCTCTGCAGATAGACGACGTCGTCCGGAGAGGGCCTGGAGCAGGATCAGGAGCAGGGGACGAAGGTTCGCCCTTCCACCACCAGATGGCCGCTTCCCAAGTCGTCGCGAACGCGAGGCTGCACCAGTGCTCCTACTGCTCGTACTCGACGGGGAACTACTCCCACCTCCTCCGCCACGTCCGGACCCACACGGGCGAGAAGCCCTTTGCCTGTCCCGAGTGCCCCTTCCGCGCCACGCAGAAGGACAACCTGAAGAGGCACATGCGGGTCCACACCGGGGAGAAGCCCTTCGCCTGCTCACAGTGCTCCCTCCAGTACGCCGATATGCACGGCCTCAAGTACCACATGTGGAGTCACCACAGATGAAAGAAGAGAAAAAAAAAGGTATTTGCTCTGCTTCGTTTGATTCCGTTTTTCGCCTCTTTTGTGTCGATGCTCTTTTGTTCTCTTTCGCATCGAATGCAATTACCGATAAACGCCTTATTCTTTATTCTGTTTTGATTTATTTTCCCTCTTTCTCGGTTCCACGAATCTTAAACTCCATTTTGGATTCGAACTTGACTCTGCTACAAGACACTAGACAGATTCTGGACTTGAATAATCGCATTTAAAAGTACTACTACTTTAATAACCTACAGTATCAAAGCTGCTTATAAATTAAAAAAAAAAATAATTCCTGACAATAATAACTTTAGAAATAGTTTGATTACATAATTATACTGATTGATAAAAAGTCCATAAAACTGACATGTGAAGTATACAGTTGGCGATCGGATCTTCATGATGCCTATGGGTCTGCCCCCCCCCCCCCCCCCCCTTAGTCTCTCTCCTTGTAGCTCCTCTTCATCAGCCTAGTCCATGCCTGTCTTCTATCCCCACCCCCCACCTCCCCCTACCCTCATCATGACCCAGACAGTGATTATTTACGATAACCGAAAACATTGCTACCTAGAGAGAGAGAGAGAGAGAGAGAGAGAGAGAGAGAGAGAGAGAGAGAGAGAGAGAGAGGTGCTTAATGAATAAATAAATAAATAAATAAATAAAAAATAAATAAAATAAAAAACGCAAGAATCATGAGACAATCTTTATGAAAAAGTCGATCACAATGAAAAATATAACATTTGCACAAATCACTGGATCTGTATCGTGATCGGCTACTGGTGTGTATTCCAAACTATTCCTGGTGGCGGTCTGAACATGTGTGTCAAAGGCGACGGTATTGAATCTTTATCTTTTCGTCAAACATTTCTCAAATGTCTTCGATGATGTAGGTGTGAAGTTACAAAGCTAGAGCTAAGTCTCTGACAATCGTCCCCCGACAGGTACCATCAGAGGATTCTCCCCCCCCCCCCCCTTGCAGCTACCAGACCAGCATGGGCGACAACCTGAAACGCCACATTCTGGTCCACACCAGGGAGAGGCCCTTCTCCTGCTGCACTTACTGCCCCCATAGGGCCATTCAAAAGGTGCACCTCAAGTCGCTACTCACGTCGCACCTCACACCTCACGGCGATGGCCCCCTGGAGGAGGAGGGGGAGGGGGAGTGGGGAGGGGCGGGACCCCTGGAGGAGGTCTAAGGGGACTTGTGAGGAATGACTCTGAACTGGGGAAACGTGGAAAAAAAAACTTTCAAAACTGTGAATTAAAATATGAAAACAAATTTTCAGTGAAATGAATGAGCGAACATGGCTATAAACAGTTGTGACTTTAAAAACTTGCGATGGGGTGTCAGATTTTTCCCTTTTCCTTGAAAAGACGATGATGCCGACACCGTTACTGTGAACGCAATCTTTGCCATTAAAAGTCAAGTGTTACAGGACTGCAAATGGGCATGTAGATCATCCACCCTCAGTCATCAAACATACCGAAAAGCAAACTTTAAGAAAAGGGCATCTATGGAACTAGCAACCTCGTCTCGGGAGCCTTGCTGGTAACCCAGTGGGCTCTGTCCCTCTAGCGCCAGATTCATTTAAAGGCACAAAAATGATTTAGGTTTAATTTTGAAATCAGTGAATAATAAATGTGTTTTCATGTGTGTGGATGATGCATGAAGATGGGAATAAATTACGTTCAATCGTGAGAGAGAGGAGGAGAGAGGAGAGAGAGAGTAGAGAAGAGAGGAAGAGAGAGAGAGAGAGAGATAATGATTACGCCCCTAAACTTTCGCTAACCCAAAATAACATACCTACCAGACTTTACTAATACCCCCGATGCAAAAACCCAATGGTAAATGTAGTAAAATGCTGTTGGTCATACGTAGAATTAACAAAATTTCTATATACATTTCCCTTAAGTGCAAACAAACAAACAAACAAACAAACAGGGGTCAGA
This sequence comes from Macrobrachium nipponense, assembly GCF_015104395.2. Taxonomy (NCBI): domain Eukaryota; kingdom Metazoa; phylum Arthropoda; class Malacostraca; order Decapoda; family Palaemonidae; genus Macrobrachium; species Macrobrachium nipponense. The sequence continues at coordinate 76,984,114 of NC_061091.1, read as the reverse complement.
GATGACTTTTCAAATAAGGCCGATATCTGTTCATGTGACCCGACCTCCAGATCCCTTTCCTCCCTCCCCACTCGAGAGCCCGAAGTAAGACTGCTGTCTCCTACAGGTGATGCTGAGCCTGGGCCCCGACCTAGAGATTGCGGACCCGGCCCTCTCTGCCCTCGGGGGAACGAGTGACCACCGGAGTAGCAGCCAAGTCTTCGAGGGCGTCGAGGAAGATGCCACGTCCCTGCTGAGGACAGGAAATGACGTGAGCTCTTGCGACTTGGGCAACCCGATGGCCTCCCCTGCCCCAGGTAACGCCCCTCCCTTAACGTCGCCAGGCATCAAGATCCACCAGTGTCCGCTGTGTTCGTACAGCACGCCCAACGCCAACCACCTGCAGTACCACATGCGCGCCCACACGGGCGAGAAGCCGTTCTCGTGTTCCTACTGCCCCTACAGGGCGTCGCAGAAGACCCACCTGAAGACTCACATGCGGACGCACACGGGAGAGAAGCCCTATGCCTGCAACATGTGCGGTTTCAGGGCGGCGCAGACTGGCAACCTCAGGAAGCACATTGCCAAGCACCACTATTCTTCTTCCTCTTCTTCTTATTCTTCTTATTCTTGAAGGACCTCACCTTCCTTCCTTCCTTCTTCTTCTTCTTCTTCTTCTTCTTCTTAGTCTCCTTCTTGAAGGACCTCACCTTCCTTCCTTCCTTCTTCTGTGTGCAATGTGCTTTTATTTTCTGGCCATGTTATATATATTATATATATATTATATATATATTATATATATATATATAGATATATATATATTATATATATATATATATCATATATATGTAATTTACAATTTATTTACCTGGATTTATCAATTGCACCAAAACTAAAACTGTCACCGAAATGCCAATATAAATTGCAAGACTAAACAAAACAAAATATATAAATAGTCGAACAACAGGATTGAATAGAAAATTCCTAACCTGTATAAAGTATATATATAGTTAATATGTATAGATGGAATCATATCCATCCTACCAACACTGCTGTGAAGACGACAATGTGGCAACGTCGACATTAAATAAACGATATAAGCTTCATTTGTTTTTATTTTCTGATAATCTCTCTCTCTCTCTCTCTCTCTCTCTCTCTCTCTCTCTCTTTTGTATATATAATATGTTTTTCACGCATTAGCATAAAAATGACCTCAAATAAATTCGGTAACATGACCGATCCAACAAGACATAGAAGATGACGAAAAAATTTAACGTAGACACCTATGAAAAATAGTCACGTTTTCTTTGGTCACCCAAATGAAAATGGGAATTCTTGTAGAAGGGCAAACTCATATATCCCAACTCATTTCTTCCTCGTGTCTGTTCCGATACTAAAGCCCTACCCACGTAAAGAACAGTGCCTTATATGGAGATATATTCGAAGGACAATTGATAGGATAGCATTTATTAACGTAATTAAGATACATCAAAGTTAAATGAATGTGATATTATCGTTAGGAGAGTAATTAATTATGACATAGGCCTATATATACAACTGACACCAGCAACGTCTCCCAGGCTACCTCCGTTGTCACTCCCACAACTCCAGTGATGATACCGATGAATACGATGAAGATAATGATGATGAATGTGACGCAACACTGATTCTGCCTCCCTTCCAGGTCGCGCTGGAATGTCCAGGACGACCCAGGAGGGTCCTGCAGTGCCCCGTCTGTCCGTACAGTTCCTACATCATGACCAATTACCGAAACCACATGTTGACCCACACCAACTGGAAGCCCTTCGCCTGCACCTTCTGCCCCTACAGGTCGACGCAGAAGGGCAACGTCAAGAGACACGTGTCCACCCACCACATGCAGGAGCCCCAAGTGCCGAATTCACACTCTTCCTCCTCCTAAGTAAGTCTCTGTTCCAGGGCGTCCCGCCCCCCCTACCCCCACCCCCACCCGAACCCCGTCTCCATATTGCATAACCGTGGAAATGTTTAATCAGAAAATACAATTGATAAAAAGAAAGATAGAGATAAAAAATTTGCTAATCATAATTTTGATGCAGCTATGAAACGACAAGAAATCTACAGCCACTGAACCGAGTCAGCAGTTGTATTAATACAACTGCTGACTCAGGCTTATTACCAGTGTGGCCATGAAATGTAAATCCTTTTTTGGGTTTTCATAATATATATAATATATATATATATATCTTATATATATATATACATATATACATAAAATGGTAATTTAGACTCATGAAGTATTGGCGAAAACTGACCTTAGATAACTCTGAAGGAGGCCTGGCGAACTTTTGTCTTGAGAGAGAGGAACCACCGACAGCTTCCTAGAAAAGAAAAAAAGGGAAAAAAGTATTATAAAGTGAGTTTTTCCTCACATAAACGTTCTTTTCCGCTTGTGACGCAAGGGGCAATCACTCTCTTTTATATATATCATCGTATTACAGTTGTCTTTTGTTATGATTACTGTCGGACACGAAAGAAAATGGAGAAAGGCCAAGATTGTGGAGAAAAAAGTAGGAGAAAAAAGTACCCCAGGAGGAACCACTCGTTATGGACAATGTTGGCAGGCTTCTTAAGTTACAGTACAAGGTTTTGGGGGGGCTGGGGGCGGAGGTGGTGGTGGGGGTTACCTAGTTGAGGATTTAGGAAATGACCCATGAACAAGCTCTCTCTCTCTCTCTCTCTCTCTCTCTCTCTCTCTCTCTCTCTCTCTCATGAAAAAACCAGTATGCTTCAGCCTAAACAGTGATAAAGCACGTGGTAATTAGACGCACTCTGAGGGTAGCAGCTGGCTCTGTGATATTTATGGATTATATTAAACGAAAAATCGTGAATGGTGATGAGAGAGAAGCTGCAAAGACTGGTGAAAGAGTAAAAAGATTTTTTTTTTTTCGTAAGAGAATAAATGTGATGTAAACCAATTCGTACTGATGATTCTGACTGAATGTGACGAATAATGGATTGGTAAGTCGTTCAAGGAAGGAAGGGGCGGGGGGAGCTTTGCAGAAGAAGAGGAGCAGGGAATGTGAGGGTGTATGTGTCACACACACACACACACAAACATACACACAAGCAGCCGTGTAGTCACTAAGAGTAAAAGCAAAATATGGTATCCTGTAATGTAATGTCATTTCGCATCGCATCCAACCAGTTTTGTAATTCACAATCTTCCACCTTTTTCTTCCCCCTTCCCCCCGCAGGGCAGGTCCGCCTTCGGAATGCAACCCCACCACCACCACCACCAGCACACAGTCGTCCACGCCCCTTCGGCCAACTGGCTCCAACCGCCGCCCCCTAGATCGAGCGCAGGAGGTGGCCGCCCCCCTAAGATGCTGGGGTGCACCTTCTGCCCCTACGAGACGGCCTTCAAGACGAACTACCTCAACCACCTGCGGAAGCACACGGGGGAAAAGCCCTTCGCCTGTCCACACTGCGACTACTGCTCGACCCAGAAGAGCAACCTGACGAGGCACCTGCTGCGGTGTGCCTCCAGGGCCCTGTCTCGCTTCTAGTGGAGTCTGGACTCTCTCTCTCTCTCTCTCTCTCTCTCTCTCTCTCTCCTCTCTCTCTCTCCTCTCTCTCTCTCTGTGTCGTATCTAAGAGATCCTCTCGTATGAGAATCGAAGGTCAAAGGTGAACCATTGCAACAAGAAGTAATAATATTAATAATTAATTAATAAAAATAAAATAATAATAACAAAATAATAATAATAATAATAATGATAATAATTTTCACTGCCATATTGCAAAGGAAAACAAATGAACTCTAGACAATCTATATGAACTGCAAAATCTTTGATAGCAGTCCATTGCACGTTACTTTAACTTATAATTTCTAAGTGATTTTTTGTTCTAAGTGTTAAGTTACTTTTCAGTTTTTAATGTCGAAAAATGTTCAGTCAAGTCTGTCTTGTTTCTATTTGTGCTACTTATGATTTATTTTATTTTTTTGTGAAGTAATTAAAGTATTTCAATTGTATTTTTAGTATCAACTCAATATCACTTTTATTATTTTTAGTCTATAAAGAATATGTATATTTTTATTGAAGGTGATATGGAATATTTTATTATTTCTTTATATTGTCTTAACTTTTAATTATAGAATGTCTGTCAGCCGCCACTACTAAATATTTAAGGACACGATGTTCGTGAATTATTATTATATAATATCTAAAATAAAATAAAATAAAATTAGAATTCTCAAGACATCTGTCTGTTCATCAGTTTCCTTCGTGAGAAAAAAGAATTAATAAAGGAATTTGCCAAAAATCAAGAGATAAAATTCTGTGAATAATGAATGAAATAAAATATATTATTTTATTATTCACTATAATTATTTTTTACGTTAAATAAATGAAAATGCAAATGGGTCAATAAAATAGGGCATTAAGTTTAGGCCTAATATTACGAAACCCGGGGGTCGGGTGGGGGGCGTCTTTGCCTCTTTCTGGCCTCTTTCTTCTTCACAAAACAAAAATTCTCTCTCTCTCTCTCTCTCTCTCTCCCTCTCTCTGTAGATTGGTGGACAAATTAGTAAGAAATACAAAGATAAATGAGGATAAGAGTGTTGCATCAGTTTGTAAAGAAAACCCAAAAGAATTCTTTGTGCATGTTAATAGTAGGAAACCAATAAAAAATAATGTTAATAGTAGGAAACCAATAAAAAATAATGTTAATAGTAGGAAACCAATAAAAAATAATGTTAATGGTAGGAAACCAATAAAAAATAATGTTAATAGTAGGAAACCAATAAAAAAAAAAATAAACCTGTTAATAGTAGGAAACCAATAAAAAAAAATAATGTTAATTGGTAGGACCAATAAAACAATAATGTTAATAGTAGGAAACCAATTAACTAGGCCAATAAAAAAATAATGTTAATAGTAGGAAACCAATAAAAAATAATGTTAATAGTAGGAAACCAATAAAAAAATAATGTTAATAGTAGGAAACCAATAAAAAATAGCATAGGTCCGGACATTAGAGGTAACCAGGTGAACTTAGACTTCCATAGATAATTTCGCAGAATTGCAGAAAAATAGTACTAAATGGTTTAGCGAAGATCTAATGAAGGCGACGTTCAGCTGTTTTTTTTTCTTTATTATTATTTCTGGTCAATTACAGAGATCTTGTCTGCGCAGTAGTCGCTGAAAACGGGAAAATGAAAAAAAAAATACGAAGAGGAAATAAGAAATGGATGAGATTTCTGAGACTGTGGAAACATGTAGTCTTAATCGTCACGTAAAAAAAGGGTCTTCTAGGGAAAAAGGGGTTGGGGGAGGGGGAGGGGGGGGGGGCGGCCGCCAAAAGTCCAGACCTTGAGAGAGAGAGAGTGAGGGTCATGGGGTAACTCAAACCTTAACCTCAAACCTTATTCTTGACTCAAACCTCAACCTCAAACCTTATTCTTGACTCAAACCTCAACCTCAAACCTCATTCTTGACTCAAACTTCAACCTCAAACCTCATTCTTGACTCAAAACTCAACCTCAAACCTCATCCTTGACTCAAAGCTTTACCAGATTTTTTCAACTCACGATATACAGCACTATAACTTCTCTTCTTTCCCCTTTTTGTTTCAGTTCAAGCGCCAACTTACGTAAAGACTTAGCTATGATGTCTTTTGAGTTCCTGAGAAAGGACTTCAGGGCTTCCAAGATTCTCACTCTTTTTGCGATGACAGTCATATGGATTTTTGTTCCAGTTTCTTTTAACAAAGGATTCATCTCTTTTAATGTATTTAGCTATCCAGGAACGTGAAATGAAGGATGCGCCATCATCCCTGGCCTCTCTGAAGGTTATAACACGGATTTGGGCAATTCATCTGGTTTCCTCCAAGTCGTTAGTCATGGCTGTATCTAACTCCGTCACTCAGTCTGAAAATACAAGAAATGTATAATGAAAAACAGCTAAATAGAAACTTAAGATAATGTACTTGGAGATAGGCTGTAGCAGAAAACTTCATAACTTTCCATTTGTTCTGTGAGGGGGGGGGGGGGGGTGGCCTCTAATTTCGAAACACCTGGTAGATAACTACTTACTGGAGAGCATTCCATGTGTATCTCCAGTAAGTAGTTATCTGTATCAATGGAGACTTCAATGCTTCCCTCCAGTAAGTAGTTATCTATATTTCCTGGAGACTTCAATGCTCTCTACCCAGTAAGTTAGTTATGTATACAATGGAGGACTCAATGCTCTCTCAGTAAGTAGTTATCTATATCAATGGAGACTTCAATGCTTCTCTCCAGTAAGTAGTTATCTATATTCCTAGAGACCGATTCAATGAAGTTATGAAGGCAAAGAGCACTGTGGGCCTTTGTGAGGGTCGATTCAAAAGCGAAAATTGAAGTTGAGAGAGTCAGAGGCCCTAGGGACGATGGTAGAAGTCGGCCAGAAGGCCGATTCAACGCAGTTATTAAGGCAAAGAACACTGTCGACCTGGGTGAGGGCTGATTCAAAAGCGAAAATTGATGTTGACAGAGTCAGAGTCCTAGAGACGATGGTAGAAGTCAGCCAGTAGAACGATTCAATGAAGTTATGAAGGCCTAGAGCATTGTGGGCCTGTGTGAGGGCCGATTCAAAAATGAAAATATAAGTTGAGAGGCCTAGAGACGATGGTAAAAGTCGGCCAGTAGACCGATTCAAAGACGAAAATGGAAGGCAGGAGAGAGTGGAAGGAGGGAATAATGATAGACCTTGGGCCTTCTTGCCGCTCTTGACCATGAGCAGTTGTTTTTGCATACTACATGGAGAGGGTTATGTGAGAGAGCGACCCTCTGGGCCTAAACTGACCGCAGAGGGTCAGAGCCCTATAGGGATGACGGGAGACCATGTTTATAGGCCAGAAATTTGAGAGCTGGGTAAGAGAAGCAGAGAAAGTAATGGAAGAAGGAGAAAGTAGTGTCAAAGAACGTCTCGGTGACAGAGCCAATTCTTGGATGAATCCAAGTAAGCTCAATTATCGCCAGTGCTCTTTAACAGGAGATGACGAATATTTGATTTGAAGTTGAATTTTGTTGTGAGAGAAACATGGACAATCATTTATAAGTATGTGATTGCTTGTATATACGTCGCAGACTTATAAAGAGAGATTGTTGGAAGAAAGGAGAGGAAGTGGAGGGAGAGATAGAAGAGAAGCAGAGGAAGTAATGGAGAAAACAAATAGTAGCCACAGAGGAGAACGTCTCGATGACCAAGAGGCAATGCTTGGATGGCTCCAAGTAAGATCAACTGTCGCCAGTGCTCTTTGAGAAGGGCTGGCGGTGGCGTCGGAGATGATGAATATTTGATTCAAAGTTGAATTTTGCTGTGAAAGAAACATAGACAGTGATATATAAGTGAGTGAGAGACTTAGAAAGAGAGTGGTTGGAGGAAGGGGAGAGCTAAGAATAGTCTGGAGCGCTGATATGTCCGTCGCAGACTGGAGATTTTTCTTTAGACCTTGATCAGTTAAAAGAGAGTTCCTGGAGAGAATGGAACTAAATTTGTCACATACTTTGGTATTCGGACTGGTGGTCTTGGACTGAGACAACTGTAGTATTCTCAGGAAAGATTGTGCGTTCTACTCACTGCTCAGATGATGCAGAAAGATGGCCAAAACTGATGAGTTATATGAAGCAAAAGTCTTAAGATGAAGGAAATGAGAAATTTTGTGTGAGGAATGAACGTGCAATGTACTCAGTTTTTAGACGAGCCTGAAAAATGTCCAAAATAATGATTGATATAAACCAAAAGTCGTAACTATAAAATGATACCTTAAGAAAGATCATGAGAACTTTTTGTATGATGAAAGAAATAGAGAAATGAAGAGAGCTAATATTAACTTATTGCAAGTTGAATTTGGGTAAACATCAAAGCCTTCAGACTGGCAGTCACTGATGAAGTCCGCAGCTCTTTATAACCAATGACTGTGCATAGTACTGCATCTTTAGACTGGCCGGAAAGGTGGCCAAAACTGTTTATTTGGAAAGAGTAAAAGTCGTAACAATAAAATGAAACGTGAATGAATATATATGTATGGATTCTACTCAGTCTTTAGACTCGCCGAAATTATTCGATTGTGGGCATGTCAAATACGTAAGCCAATGCCCATTTCAAATGAATGTGGGTAATACAGGTAAGTAAAAGTGAGTTAGCTGCACTCGTGCCAATGCTCCTATGGGGCGGGGAGGTATGGCGTTGAGGGTTGGAGACGATGTCCATGAGGAAGGCGTTCAGACTGGCGGTCTTAGATTGAGTCAGTAAATCTCTAAAAGTAATAAAACTGATGGTTTTTATAAAGCACAAGTCGTAACAATGAAATGAAACCTTAAAAGAAGGATCATTAGAAGTATTTGCCAGAGAGAGAGAAAGTATTTGTCAAAGACGTGAGCCAATGCTGATGGGCAAATCAATAAGATCCACTCGTGCCATGCTCCTAAGAGGGGGGAGTAATGTCGCTGAGGGTCGGAGACGACGTTCTGGAAGCAGGAAGGTGAAGAAGCACTGTTTTTGTTAACAAAGACTGAAGCCTTCAGACTGGGGATTGGTCACTGATTGAGTCCGCAGCTTTCTATAACCAATGAGTGTGCATAGTATTGAATCCTTAGACTTCCCGGAAAGATGGTAGAAAGGGAAAGCGGAAGGACGTGTCAAGGACGTCAGTCAATGCTTAGTGGTAAAAGCAGGTAAATGAAAGTGAGTAAGCTGGACTCGTAGCAGAGCTCCTAGGTGGGGGAGTTGTGTCGCTGATCGTCGGAAATGACGTCAAAAGCCGAGTTGAGGGGACTGAAAATTTACCTATAGAGAGAGATTGAGGGGAGAGGGGAGAAGAAGAAGAAAAAAATGGGAGAAAGGGAGGGAGGAGGAGAAGTGGAAAATACCAGCCCTCAGTCATGTGGAAAATTCCACAAAGCAAAATATCACCACTCCAGCAAAAAAAAAAAAAAAAAAAAAACAAAAAAAAAAAAAAAAAAAAAAAAAAAAAAAAAAAAAAAAAAAAAAAAAAAACTCTACGGCATTTCGTAGCCGCGTTTCATATTACCACTTGGGGGGGAGGGGGGCGATGAATCAAAGAAGTACCTATATTCAAAACATACGATAAAGAAATTCGTGACTTACAACGACCAGTCAGCCAGCCAGCAAGAAGCTCGCAAACACAAGTAAACTGGAGTGTTTACATCCGATTCTGGGTAGTAGGTAGTTACTGCCTCCTAACCACCTTGTTCAAGATTTTAACGACCCTAATGTAAAGGACCAGCAGAGAGAGAGAGAGAGAGAGAGAGAGAGAGAGATTGCGTTTTTGTCGATCATAATTCACTAATTAAGGTTTACGTAAGAAAAAAAAAACATTATATATTTAAGCAAAGAAGTGTCAAACTCAAACTTGATCCTCCCCTCCCCCACCCTCGCTCTCAATTAAAACATTACTCTCATTTTATCCTAATTGGAAAACAAAGAAAGGAAGTCTTACCTTGCAACAATGAAGCCCTAAAGAATCAGTAGTCATTCTGGAGTCATATGATTTGACTCGAATTATCCTGGAAGGAACAAACAGGATAATTTATGTAGTAACTGTTTTCCCTCATAATTAAAATGAACTTAATTAAGGCAGATTTGTATTCACACACAATTTGAAATAAATGAATGACGTTTTAAATGTAACTTGATGATAACTACTGAGGCCCCTCTAGCAGGGCCCTTGAAGACTTTAACTACAACAGTTCAGACACTGACCTACAACAAGTGAGAGGAGGAGGAGGAGGAGGAGGAGGAGGAGGAGGAGGAGGAGGCGGCGGCGGCGGCCTCATCTAGTGGCAACTTGAAGAAACTTTAAGTCAGTCACTAGACAACTATGGTGGATATGAGCTGGCCCAATTCATGTCATATAGTAGTATTATCGATAAGTAAACATTAGAGGGGGGCGGGTGGGTGGGGGGGGGGGGGGGGGGTGGAATCTCTCTGCATTCAAAGCGATTCCCGACCAAAATAAAGGTATGGTATACCTAAACCTGATAAGGAATTTCACGTATCATTTGTTTTTGCTCGAACTAAAGTACTACCTCCTATCAAGTGTGATATCTTAACTGCCTCGGCTGCGTCTACTTGGAGCCTTATTGAGTGTACGAACACTCTCTCTCTCTCTCTCTCAAAGGAAATATTATGAGAAAGAAATGATGAGTGTTTTGTCTGGAGGAGAACTTCTCCCTAAGAAATCCTCCTTGAGGAAACCGGGCTGACTATTGAGGATCAGGGGTAGATGATAATATTCAGACATGAGTTATGACAGCAATTAAGCACCCCCATTATAATTCCTCGAGTGTCAGTGTTTAGGTGTTGTCACGGTAATTTTTTCCGTGGTTAGTTCGACGTAAGTCGTCGACAGTTTACTTGGTAGAAGTTTGCGAAATGAGCCGGATCTTTGAGTGCCAAAATGATCTAACGTGCATTTAGCTAAACACTAATAGATTGTCAGCTGTGACTCTGATGTCTTCAACTCACTATTTTGTATCGACTTATTTATTCATAGGAATAATAAGGTCAACATGGCACCTTGTTTAAAGACTTCTCGCGGACTGTAATGAAAGCGAATAAAGTTGTGTGATCAATTCGATCTTAAAGCCTGCGGTACTGTTTTTAAAGAACGAGAGTTCCCTAACAATTACGAACCAGCTACGAACAGAAAACGAAATTAGCAGCTCCGTTTCAAAGAGGCTATATACGACGGACGTCCGCTCTTAGTTTTTGGGTGGACGGAAATGCCAAACAATTCCCTATTTCTTCTTCTTCTTCTTCTTCTTCTTCTTCTTCTTCTTCTTCTTCTTCTTCTCTGTTGCTTCCATGAAGACGAGGTCGGTTCTTGCAAGATCGATCCAGTTTAGCAACTGGGCGAGCGGTTCGACCGGTTTTTCCTGTTCTGGACCAGATAGGAGAAATAAAAGATTAAACGAAAAGCACACGCCAAAAGATCTTTATTAATCCGTGATCTTCTGGGTTCCACACCCAACCTCCCTCAACTAGTTTTTGGGTTCTCAAGGACACAAGCCTGGTTGGCAGCGTTCATTTGCGGGTTCCTGCTCAGTTTCTCATGAATTAGGGAGGGGAAACTCAGTGGAAATTGGAGTAGGAGGGGGGCAGGGGAGGGGGAAACTGAATGATGCTGGACTGGTAACAGGTGTCTCTCTCGAAACCGGACGATCAAATCAGCCAAGTCTAAGACTCCACTTGTAGGGAAAATTAACTTGTAAAATATACCAAAACATTCTATATATTAAAAAAAAGAAAACTTAAATCAGGTTTCTCTTATTAATAAATTATATTTGAATTATAATTATTCCTTTTCATTGATCAGTCACTAAATTATACATCAGAAATCAGAGAGAGAGAGAGAGAGAGAGAGAGAGAGAGAGAGAGAGAGAGAGAACCGAGATTACACATGTACTTGTATAACAAAATCATATAATAAAGAACATAATTCAATGTCCGTCATATTAAACAGAGAGAGAGAGAGAGAGAGAGAGAGAGAGAGAGAGAGAGAGAGGAGAGCAGAGAAGACAGTGAGAGAGAGAGGAGAGAGAGATTATGCATATACTTGTATAAAAAAATCATATGATAAAAAAACATAAATCAATGTCCATCATATTAAACAGAGAGAGAGAGAGAGAGAGAGAGAGAGAGAGAGAGAGAGAGAGAGAGAGATTATAGCATTACTGTATAAAAAAAATATCTATACTAAAGAAAACAAATCAATGTCAATCATATTAAACAGAGAGAGAGAGAGAGAGAGAGAGAGGAGAGGGAAAAGAAAGAGAGAGATGAGAGAGAGAGGAGAGAGAGAGATTATGATATACTGTATTAAAAAATCATATAATAAAAAAAAAAAACATAAATCTATGCTCATCATATTAAAACGAGAGAGAGAGGACCTTACCTTAGCACAGACCTTACATCTTGTTCGGGTTTCCCCAGGTCCCTAAGTGTGAGGCACTCCTCTATGTCTACCGGAGAGTTGCTAGTACATCTTCGGTATATTTTGCATCTTCCAATCTTGGATGGTCTGGGATCCAGCTTTGATATTTGTCGAGCTTATTCTGAAACACATCTACACTCACTCCTGATATATTCCTCAGATGAGCTGGCAACGCATTGAATAGACGCTGCATTATCTATGCTGGTGCGTAGTGGATTAATGTTCTGTGTGCTTTCCTTATTTTTCCTGGTATAGCTTTGGGCACTATTAATCTACCTCTGTTTGCTCTTTCTGATATTTTTAGCTCCATGATGTTTTCGGCTATTCCTTCTATCTGTTTCCATGCCTGAATTATCATGTAGCGTTCTCTTCTCCTTTCTAGACTATATGATTTTAAGGATTGTAGACTTTCCCAGTAGTCCAGGTCCTTAACTTCTATTCTAGCTGTAAAGGACCTTTGTACACTCTCTATTTGTGCAATATCCTTTTGATAGTGTGGGTTCCATATCATATTGCAATATTCAAGTGGACTACGAACATATGTTTTATAAAGCATAATCATGTGTTCAGCTTTTCTTGTTTTGAGTGCCGTAACAACATTCCCATTTTGCTTTACATTTTGCCAATAGAATTGCTATTTGATCATTGCATAACATGTCTTTAACTGCTTCCTTATTTGTGATTGTCTCATTATTAGGTCCCCTATATGCATATAGCTTTCCTTCTCTGTCTCCATAATTTATTGATTCAAATTTATCAGAGTTAAATACCATCCTATTTACCTCTGCCCAATCATATACTTTGTTAAGGTCTCTTTGTAGCGCGTTCCTATCTTCATCACAAGTAATTTCTCTACTTATTCTTGTGTCATCGGCAAAACTACTCACTACCGAGTCCTTAACATTACTGTCTATGTCTGCAATCATAATAACAAACAGTAATGCAGCTAACACCGTACCTTGTGGCACACCGGATATTACCTTAGGTTCATCCGATTTCTCATCGTTTGCAATAACTATCTGTTTTCTGTTGTGTAAAAATTCTTTTAACCATCTTCCTACTTTATCCACGATATTGTGTTTTCTAATTTTCTACGCTAATATATTATGACCTTTCTTGTCAAAAGCTTTTGCAAAGTCTAGATAAACCACATCTGTTTTTGCTTTTTTCTTTTCATTTACCGATTTTCATATTTTTCGTACATGTTCTCACGGTGGACCAACAGTTGGGTTTGTGTACTTTTTCCGGGTACGAAACCATGTTGTCCTATACTAAACAAATTATATTTTATTAAATGTTTCATAATATTTTTCTTCATTACCCTTTCATACACTTTCATAATATGTGATGTTAGACTCACAGGCCTATAATTACTTGCCTCTAGTCTTGATCCACTTTTGAAAGTAGGGGTAATATATGCTAATTGGTGCTCATCATAAATCTTGCCTGTATCTACACTTTGTCTTAATAATATTGCTAGTGGCTTTGCGATAGAATGAACCACTTTCTTTAACAAAATAGGACCTGCAGCAGCTCCATTTTTAATTTCATTAATAGCCTGCACAATATCAGCTTCATTAATATCTATGTCAGCTAAATATTCACTATTTTCGTCCCTTACTTCTGTATCATTATCTTCATTATCAATTCTAGGGGTGAATTCTCTCTTATATCGTTCTGCCAATATGTTGCATATTTCCTTTTTTTCATTCGTTAATCTCCCTTCAATTCTTAGAGGGCCTATTTCTATTCTTCTCTTATTCATCTTTTTCGCGTACGAGTATAATAGTTTGGGGTTTTGCTTGATATTTACTAGGGTTTTTTCTTCCTAGTCCCGTTTTTCATTTTCTTTTGATTGTATTATCTTTTGTTCTGCATTTTCTATCTTACTTTTTAGTTCTATAACTTTTGCAAGACCGTTTTTCCACTTTCTGATTTTCTGGAACAAGATCC
>NC_061091.1:76950200-76962700 GCF_015104395.2 Macrobrachium nipponense | reverse complement strand
TTATCATTCCTTCAGTTTCCTTCCTGAGCTCTCCCCTCTGTAGCCATTGCCACGTGTCATCGCTGGCTAGTTCTTTAGTCTGTCTCATGTATTGTCCGTGCATTGGTTTGTTGTGCCAGTCCTCTGTTCTGCTTGTCATTCTCCCGTCTCTGTATATTTCTGGGTCTTCGTCTACTTTTATCAGTCCTTCTTCGCATGCACTCTTGAGCCACTGGTTTCCACTGGTTTTCATTTATTGGCCCAGTGCTCTGTTCTCGATGTTGACGCAGTCCTCTAGACTTAGTAGTCCTCTCCCTCCTTCCTTTCGTGTTATGTATAATAGTTTGTCCGTATTTGCTCTTGGGTGTAGTGCTTTGTGTATTGTCATATGTTTCCTAGTTTTCTGGTCTATGCTGCGGAGTTCTGAATTCGTCCATTCAACTATTCCTGCGCTGTATCTGATTACTGGCACTGCCCATGTGTTTATGGCTTTTATGATATTTCCGGCGTTGAGTTTTGACTTGAGTATCGCCTTGAGTCTCTGCATATATTCTTTCCTGATTGTGTCCTTCATCACTTGGTGTTTTATATCCCCTCCTTCCATTATTCCCAGGTATTTGTATCCCGTCTCATCTATGTGTTTGATGTTGTTCCCATCTGGTAGCATTATCCCTTCAGTCCTTGTTACTTTGCCCTTTTGTATGTTGACTATGGCACATTTTACTATTCCAAACTCTACCCTGATGTCCCCAGATACAATCCTTACAGTCTGGATTAGGGTATCTATTTCCTTGATGCTCTTACCATACAGCTTGATGTCGTTCATGAACATCAGATGGATAATTCTGTTGCCTCTTTTCTTGAGTTGGTACCCAGCATCCATCTTCTGCAGTACTAGGCACGATCCCAAGATCCCTGGAAAGGAATCTAGAAAAACTAGAGGCTGAAGTAGCTCCAGGACTCATGCAGAAGTGTGTGATCCTAGAAACGGCTCACATAGTAAGAAGAGTGATGGACTCCTAAGGAGGCAGGATGCAACCCGGAACCCTACACTATAAATACCACCCAGTCGAACTGGAGGACTGTGATAGACCCCCACCCGAAAAAAAAAATAATAATAAATGAAATAAAACCCCTGGGGGCTTAATAATAATAATAATAATAATAATAATAATAATAATAATAATAATAATAATAATAATAATAATAATAATAATAATAATAATAATATCGCTCACAGTGCATACTGCGATTTGTAATATCCCTAAACATAATACATACAATTCAGAAGCTATTATTTCGACTATATTTGCGAATATGACCTCACGTCATCCAGCGTTTGGGGAACTTATACAACGATATGCATTGACTAACTCTCGGATTATTCAATGGAACGAATTGAATTCGGCCGGAAGCGAGTGAACTCATTTCGACCAACAATTCAGTATTTGAATTTTTTTTTCTCTCTCTCTCTCTCTCTCTCTCTCTCTCTCTCTTTGTCTTCGTATTTACCAAGCCAGCATGAGCAATACGCAACTACTTCATCATGATTTCCTGTGGAGCCCCGCGGCATCGTGGTTGTGGAACCGCTGTTCTAGATCATTCCGGGACCTTCTGTCTCTCTTAGTGATGAATTAACGAACTGCAGGATTGAAAGAAAAGGAAATATATCAGAAAGCGCGAAGTTATTTTATTTTATTTCATTTCATTTTATTTTATTTTATTTTATTTATTTTTATTATTATTATTTTTATTTTTTCTTATTCTTTTTATTTATTTATTTTTTTTATCTTTTTATTTTTTATTTTTATTTTTTTTATCTTTATTTTTATTATAATGTTTTATTTTGTTATTTTATTTTATTTATTTTTATTTTTTTATTTTATTTTTATTTTATTTTATTTTATTTTATTTTTTATTTATTTTATTTTATGTTATTTTTTATTTATTTTATTTTATTTTATTTTATTTATTCATTTATTATTATTATTAAAGAGAATGGCAGAATTAAGCGAGTTTATTATATCCACATATATGTATATATATTTATATTTTTCCTAGATAATCCCAGCTACACCAGCACCAACACCAGCAGCTCTAAACCAAAGACGACACCGGCCTGGAATTGACCTAAACCTACGGAATTATACCAGCACCGATGACGACCTCTGCTTGCTTGAACTGGACCCCGCCCAGATTCTCCTAAGCTATTATTACCAGTATGCCTGAATGACAAGAGAATCCTGTTTTTAATCAAAGATCACCTTCAGCATCATATATATATATATATATATATATATATATATATATATATATATATATATATATATATATATATATATAAATATATATTTAGATTTTCCTAGAAATTCCCAATATGAATATTGGCCAGTTTACTCAGAAGCATCGCGGATGATAAGAACAACAGAAAAAAAAAAACAATATATTAAATCAACTCGCTTGATTCTGCCATTCTCTTTACCAGTATTTGCCTAAAAGAGGGTCTTCTACCAAAATATTATTATTATTATTATTATTATTATTATTATTATTATTATTATTATTATTATTATTATTATTCAGAAGGTGAACCCTATTCATAATGAACAAACCCACCAAATGGGCCACTGAATTGAAATTCAAGCTTCCAAAGAATATTGTGGCGTTCACTCGAAAGAAGCAACAGAAGATAGAAGGAAATACAGAAAGAAGGGATCAGCTGTTAGAAAAGAAAGTATAAATGAATAAGTTAATAAATAAATAGTTAAAAATGTAAATGAATGATTAATGTACAAGGTGAACTATTTGTTTTCTTTAATCTCAGGCGCCAAGATTAGGCGAACCATCAGACTTCCAGATACAGTAAGCTTGAATTAAAAAGAAAAAGAAACTATCTTTTCGAAAAAATACATTAATTATACATTGTACATTGTTGTTCATTTAGCACCACATATCCAGTCTATTATCTGTACAATGTGACTGCTAGCATTCCATTGTGGTTATCACAAGACCAAGTTAATGTGAAGAGCGAAAAGCTCTCCTCAGGCAGACCTCACCAGATAGGACCAGTAATCGTCTGTAAAAGTTCTGAGCTGCATCTCCAAGAGTTTAAAAAAAAAAGCTGTGACAGTAATCTTCGATAATATTTTCAAAAAAGCACAAAAGTTTTCCCAGCTACGACGTTTCGTAATGACGACGTTCGTCGGTGAAATAACGAAGCAAATCATCGGCTTTTCGAAAAATAGAATAAATAAGAATAAGCGTTTCCTGTCTTATGACGGCCATGAATCACAGTCTGCTGACTAACTCGCTGAAACTGTAGGACGGTTTGTCTTGGCGCGTCCACACCTGCTGAATAGTGTTTGCTGCTGCTGCTGCTACCTCTGTAGGGGGTTTCCCCTACAACAAAATGGTCATCTGGAGATCCTGCGAAGGATATTATCACCTTCAAAGTCATGTTTTACCCAGGATCTCAGTCAGCCACGTGGAACCTCCACATATAATAAGTACGTGGGAGTGTGCGAGGTTGGCCAACACCTCTAGGTACGATAAGCTGTTATTCTGGCACGGGATGTTGTTGTTATTCTGAGGGATTGTGGGTAATGACGTCATTAGGATGACTCTTTCGAGAAAAAACAGAGAAGAACATTTCTTTATGGGAAGCTTTGAAATTATATAATATATATATTATATATATATATATATATATATATATATATATATATATACATACACACATACCGACATACATACAGGGTGTCCCATAAAGTCCCGGTACCATTGCAAGTATTTATTGCTCAGAAACCATACAACATGGAGTAATGCTTTTTTTTTTGTAGAGTGAAGTGCTTTGAATGTAATCTTGAGAGAATGTAGAACATTCTGAAGAAAACTGCATTACTAACTATTAATAATATTATTATAATATATTTTATATATATATATCATATATATATATATATATATATATATATATAATTGTAATATCCACAAAGCCCTCTTTACTTTTCGAATTCTTTGCTTTTTTTTAATACGCTTATCACTACAAAGCCTTAAGATCCAAGTTCAAAGAAATATGAAGAAATCATGATGTCTAGGTAACGGGAAAAACGAACCCGCGATGACTATTTGCATGGAACGAGCCCACCAAATAGGGACACTGACTTGAAATTCAAGCTTCCACAGGAAATGGCGGTCGTTTGAAAGAAGTAACAGATGGTAATTGATTAGTTATCACAAAGGACAGAATAAGTAATCAGATATATATATATATATATATATATATATAATATATATATATGTAAATCGTGAAGATACAAAGGAGAATTGCCTTAAAGCAGTAATGCATTGTATCTTTGCTTGAACGTTTGAGGTCACAAGTTAATCACTACCAGCTAAGATGATGAAAAAAGGAATCCATTGTATAAGAACTGTATAAGAAATGAACTGGAACTGTAACTGTCAAGACTGGATATTTCTCAAAGTGGAATATTTTTTTTTTCTTGCTATTCTGATGAAGGCTTGGAACAATTCCTCCAGTACATGGTGTCTCTGAATTAACTATTGTACATAGCTTCTTAGCGAGTCTGTTTGGCAATAATTTCTGCATTGTGTGTGTTTAATGGTCATTTCTACAATCTGTCGTGCAGTAATTTCTACACTTTGTCGTCCCATCATTTCTACACTGTCATGTAGTCATTTTTGCACTGTCGTGCCGTCATTTCTGTTCTCTGTTTTTCCGTCATTTCTGCACTCTGTCGTGCAGTCATTTCTGTTCTCTGTCGTGCCGTCATTTCTGTTCTCTGTCGTGCAGTCATTTCTGCACTCTGTCATGCAGTCATTTCTACACTCTGTCGTGCAATAATTTCTACACTTTGTCGTGCAATCATTTCTACACTCTGTCGTGCAATCATTTCTACACTTTGTCGTGCAATCATTTCTACACTCTGTCGTTCAATCATTTCTACACTTTGTCGAGTAGTCATTTCTACCCTGTCATGTAGTCATTTTTACACTGTCGTGCCGTCATTTCTGTACTCTGTTGTGCCGTCATTTCTGTACTCTGCTGTGCCGTCATTTCTGCACTCTGTCGTGCAGTCATTTCTACGCTGTCATGTAGTCATTTTTACACTTTGTCGTACAGTCATTTCTACAATCTGTTCGTGCAGTCATTTCTACAATGTGTTGTGCAGTCACGTCTACAGTCTGTCATGCAGTCATTTCTATACTTTGTCGTGCAGTCATTTCTACATTCTGTCGTGCAGTCATTTCTACTCTGTCGTGCAGTCATTTCTACACTCTGTCTTGTCTACACTTTGTCGTGCAGTCATTTCTAAACTGTGTTGTGGCGTCATTTGTGCAATCTGCGTGTCTTGCAGTCACACGCGAACAACAAGAGGTAAATCCGAGGAATGCGATGAAATGATAACGAGAAGGGGCAGAAAAACCCTCAACCCACAAACCACCGTCGATCCCTTCTGGGGAGGGGGAAACCAGCAGGCGTGTCGGACGCGACCTTGAAACCGAGGGAAATAATTTATCTTCAGAGTCCGAGTCGAGGGATAGCTCGAGTTTTTCCCTGACCGCAAAAAGAAGAAGGATTATCTGTTTTTTTGGGGGGGCCTTTTTTGTTTTGTTTTTATTGCTCTGTTTTTCTTCGCAGTTCGGTAAGTTTTGCTTTGTTGTGGAGGTCGAGTTTTATTTTTACTTCTAAAGAGGTAAACACCTAATTATTATTATTATTATTATTTATTTATTATTATTATTATTATTATTATTATTATATGATTCTGTATTGGTACATCTCATAAAATAATAATAATAATAATAAAATAATAATAATAATAATAATAATAATAATAATAATAATAAACTGAGGGAGTGATAGAAAACGATCTCGCAAAGATCCTCTGGGACTATGGTATCAGAACGGATAGGGTGATACGTGCAAACAGACCAGACGTGACGTTGATTGACAAAGTCAAGAAGGAAGTATCACTCATTGATGTCGCAATACCATGGGACACCAGAGTTGAAGAGAAAGAAAGGGAAAAGATGGATAAGTATCAAGATCTGAAAATAGAAATAAGAAGGATATGGGATATGCCAGTAAATCGTACCCATAATCATAGGAGCACTAGGCCACGATCCCAAGATCCCTAAAAAGGAATCTGGAAAAACTAGGCTGAAGTAGCTCCAGGACTCATGCAGAGAGTGATCCTAGAAACGGCACACATAGTAAGAAAAGTGATGGATCCTAAGGAGGCAGGATGCAACCCGGAACCCCACACTATAAATACCACCCAGTCGAATTGGAGGACTGTGATAGAGCAAAAAAAAAAAAAATAATAATAATAATTAATTTTTTGCTCTATCACAGTCTCCAATTCGACTGGGTGGTATTTATAGTGTGGGGTTCCGGGTTGCATCCTGCCTCCTTAGGAGTCCATCACTTTTCTTACTATGTGTGCCGTTTCTAGGATCACACTCTTCTGCATGAGTCCTGGAGCTACTTCAGCCTTTAGTTTTTCCACCACATTCCTTTTCAGGGGACATTGGATCGTGCTCTTAGTGTTTCTATGATTATGGGTACAATTTCCATTCCACTGGCATATCCCATATCCTTCTTATTTCTATTTTCAGATCTTGATACTTATCCATCTTTTCCCTTTCTTTCTCTTCAAACTCTGGTGTCCCATGGTATTTCGACATCAATGAGTGATACTTTCTTCTTGATTTTGTCAATCAACGTCACGTCTGGTCTATTTGCTATCACCCTATCTGTTCTGATACCATAGTCCCAAAGGATTTTTGCCTGATCGTTTTCTATCATGCCTTCAGGTTGGTGCTCGTACCACTTATTACTGGAAGATAGCTGGTGTTTCTTGCACAGGCTACAGTGGAGGGCTTTTGCCACTCAATCATGCCTCTTTTTGGTACTGTTTCTGTGCAAGTGCCGGACATTCGCTTGCTATGTGGTTTATGGTTTCATTTTTCGTATTGCACTTCCTACATATGGGAGAGATGCTATTGAACGTATCTGATTCTTAGGGCCTGATCTTGTGCCGCTGTTATCATTCATTCAGTTTCCTTCTTGAGCTCTCCCCTCTGTAGCCATTCCATGTGTCATCGCTGGCTAGTTCTTTAGTTTGTCTCATGTATTGTCCGTGCATTGGTTTGTTGTGTCAGTCCTCTGTTCTGCTTGTCTTTCTCCTGTCTCTGTATATTTCTGGGTCTTCGTCTACTTTTATCAGTCCTTCTTCCCATGCACTCTTGAGCTACTGGTCTTCACTGGTTTTCATATATTGGCCCAGTGCTCTGTTCTCGATGTTGACGCAGTCCTCTAGACTTTGTAGTCCCCTCCCTCATTCCTTTCGTGTTATGTATAGTCTGTCCGTATTTCCTCTTGGATGTAGTGCTTTGTGTATTGTCATATGTTTCCTCATTTTCTGGTCTTTGCCGCGAAGTTCTGCCTTCGTCCATTCCACTGTTCCTGCGCTGTATCTGATTACTGGTACTGCCCATGTGTTTATGGCTTTTATGATATTTCCGGCGTTGAGTTTTGACTTGAGTATCGCCTTGAGTCTCTGCATATATTCTTTCCTGATCGTGTCCTTCATTTCTTGGTGTTTTATATCCACTCCTTCCATTATTCCCAGGTATTTGTATCCTGTCTCATTTATGTGTTTGATGTTGTTCCCATCTGGTAGCTTTATCCCTTCAGTCCTTGTTACTTTGCCTTTTTGTATGTTGACTAAGGCGCATTTTTCTATTCCAAACTCCATCCTGATGTCCCCAGATACAATCCTTATAGTCTGGATTAGGGTATCTATTTCCTTGATGCTCTTATCATACAGCTTGATGTCACCCATGAACATCAGATGGTTAATTCTGTTGCCTCTTTTCTTGAGTTGGTACCCGGCATCCATCTTCAGTACTTTTGTCATGGGAATAATGGCTACTATGAAGAGTAGTGGGGACAGTGCGTCGTCCTGGAAGATCCTTCTCCTGATATTAACCTCTTCTAGTTTTATTTCAGAGCTTGTAAGTATTGTATTCCAGTTGCGCATTGTATTTTTTAGGAAGCTGATGGCGTTTTCCACTGCCTCATATATTTTCAGGCATTCTATTAGCCATGTGTGTGGTATCATGTTGAAGGCTTTCTTATAGTCTATCCATACCATGCTTAGGTTGGTTTTCCTTCTACTGTTCTTCATTACCATTTTGTCTATCAGGAGCTGGTCTTTTGTGCCCCTACGCTTCCTTCTGCAGCCTTTCTGTTGGTAGGGAATGGTGTTTGTCTCCTCTAGGTAGTTGTATAACCTTTCACTAATGATACCTGTTAGTAACTTACACATTGTACTTTTGAGGAAGCTGATGGTGTTTTCCACTGCCTCATATATTTTCATGCATTCTATTAGCCATGTGTGTGGTATCATGTCGAAGGCTTTCTTATAGTCTATCCATGCCATGCTTAGGTTGGTTTTCCTTCTCCTACTGTTCTTCATTACCATTTTGTCTATAGGAGCTGGTCTTTTGTGCCCCTCCCCTACACTTCCTTCTGCAGCCTTTCTGTTGGTGGGGGATGGTGTTTGTCTCCTGTAGGTAGTTGTATAGCCTTTCACTGATGATACCTGTTAGTAACTTCCACATTATTGGTAGGCAGGTGATAGGCCTGTAGTTACTGGCTATATTTCTCTTACTTTTGTCTTTCTGGACTAAGGATGTTCTTCCTGTGGTCATCCATTTGGGCGCATGGTGATTTGTGATACAATGCTGGAGTTGTTTTGCTATTCGTAGGGTGTAGAGCCTTGAAGCTTTTGAGCCAGTATCCATGGACTTGATCGTGACCTGGGGCTTTACAGTTTGGCATTTTCTTTAGTTGGTGTCAGACTGTGTCTGTCGTGATCTCAGTGAATCTTTGTTTTACTCTACCTGTTTCTTCTTCATTAACTTCCTGGAGCCATGTTGCATGCTTGTTGTGTGATACCGGATTGCTCCATATGTTTTCCCAGAGTCTTACTTGGTTCGGCTTCAGGAATTTCTTGGTGGTTGTCTTCCCCTCTTAGTTGGCTGTATAGTCATTTCTGGTTGGTTCCGAATAGTTTGTTCTATTATTATTATTATTATTATTATTATTATTATTATTATTATTATTATATTTTATTTTATTTTTTTTTGCTCTATCACAATCCACCAATTCGACGATGGGTGGTATTTTTAGTGTTGGGCCGGGGTCCGGGTTGCATCCGGCCTCCTTAGAGTCCATTCACTTTTCTTACTATGTGTGCCCATTTCTAGGATCACACTTCTGCATGAGTCCTGGAGCTACTTCAGCCTCTAGTTTTTCTAGATTCCTTTTCAGGGATCTTGGGATCGTGCCTAGTGCTCCTATGATTATGGGTACGATTTCCTCTGGCATATCCCATATCCTTCTTATTTCTATTTTCAGATCTTGATACTTATCCATTTTTTCCCTCTCTTTCTCTTCAACTCTGGTGTCCCATGGTATTGCGACATCAATGAGTGTTACTTTCTTCTTGACTTTGTCAATCAACGTCAAGTCTGGTCTGTTTGCACGTTATCACCCTATCCGTTCTGATACCATAGTCCCAGAGGATCTTTGCCTGATCATTTTCTATCACTCCTTCAGGTTGGTGCTCGTACCACTTATTACTGCAAGGTAGCTGATGTTTCTTGCACAGGCTCCAGTGGAGGGCTTTTGCTACTGAATCATGCCTCTTTTTGTACTGGTTCTGTGCAAGTGCCGGGCATTCACTTGCTATGTGGTTTATGGTTTCATTTTTCGTATTGCACTTCCTACATATGGAAGAGATGTTATTTCCGTCTATTGCCAATTGTCATCGCTGGCTAGTTCTCTAGTCTGTCTCATGTATTGTCCGTGCATTGGTTTGTTGTGCCAGTCCTCTGCTCTGTCTGTCTTTCTCCTGTCTCTGTATATTTCTGGGTCTTCGTCTACTTTTATCAGTCCCTCCTTCTTACCCATGCACTCTTTAGCCACTCGTCTTAACTGGTTTTCAGATATTGCCCCAGTGGCTCTGTTCTCGATGTTGACGCAGTCCTCTATACTTAGTAGTCCTCTCCCTCATTCCTTTCGTGTTATGTATAGTTCCTGTCCGTATTTGCTCTTGGGTGTTAGTGCTTTGTGTATTGTCATATGTTTCACATGGTTTTCTTTTTGAATCTTATGCGGCGGAGTTCTGCCTTCGTCCATTCGACTATTCCTGCACTGTATCTGATTACTGGCACTGCCCATGTGTTTATGGCTTTTATCACATTTCCAGCATTGAGTTTTGACTTGAGTATCGCCTTGAGTGTCGGCATATATTCTTTCCTGATAGTGTCCTTCATCTCTTGGTGTTTTATATCCCCTCCTTCCATTATTCCCAGGCATTTGTATCCTGTCTCATCTATGTGTTTGATGTTGCTCCCATCTGGTAGCTTTATCCCTTCAGTTCTCGTTACTTTGCCTTTTTGTATGTTGACTAAGGCGCATTTTTCTATTCCAAATTCCATCCTGATGTCTCCAGATACAATCCTTACAGTCTGATTAGGGTATCTATTTCCTTGATGCTCTTACCATACAGCTTGATGTCGTCCATGAACATCAGATGGTTGATTCTGTTGCCGCCTTTTCTTGAGTTGGTACCCGGCATCCATCTTCTGTAGTACTTTTGTCATGGGACTCATGGCTACTACGAAGAGTAGTGGGGACAGTGAGTCGCCCTGGAAGATCCCTCTCCTGATATTAACCTATGCTAGTCTTATTCCAGAGGATTGTAAGTTTTGTATTCCAGTTGCGGATTGTATTTTTTGAGGAAGCGATGGTGTTTTCCTCTGCCCCATATATTTCAGGCATTCTATTAGCCATGTGTGTGGTATCATGTCGAAGGCTTTCTTATAGTCTATCCATTCCATGCTTAGGTTGGTTTTTTCCTTCTCCTACTGTTCCTTCATTACCATTTTGTCTATTCAGAGCTGGTCTTTTTGTGCCCCCACACTTCCTTCTGCAGCCTTCTGTTGGTGGGGGATGGTGTTTGTCTCCTGTAGGTAGTTGTATAGCCTTTCCACTGATGATACCTGTTAGTAACTTCCACACTTATTGGTAGGCAGGTGATAGGCCTGTAGTTCACTGGCTATATTTCCCTTACTCTTGTCTTTTTGTACTAAGGATGTTCTTTCTGTGGTCATCCATTTGGGTGCTTGGTGATTTGAGATACAATGCTGGAGGTTGTTCTGTTATTCGTGTGGGTAGGGCCTTGAAGTTTTTGAGCCAGTATCCATGGACTTCATCGGGGACCTGGGCTTCCAGTTTGGCATTTTCTTTAGTTGGTGTCTGACTGTGGTCTGTCGTGATCTCTGTGAATCTTTGTTTTATTCTCCCTGTTTCTTCTTCCTTGACTTCCTGGAGCCATGTTGCAGTTTGTTGTGTGATACCTGTTAGTAACTTCCAAATTATTGGTAGGCAGGTGAATAGCTTGTAAGTACTGGCATATTTCCATTACTCTTGTCTTTTTGTACTAAGGATGTTCTTTCTGTGGTCATCATTGGGTGCTGGTGATTTGAGATACAATGCTGGAGTATTTCTGCTATTCGTTCGTGTAGGGCCTTGAAGTTTTTGAGCCAGTATCCATGGACTTCATCGGGACCTGGGCTTTCCAGTTTGGCATTTTCTTTAGTGGTGTCTGACTGTGTCTGTCGTGACTCTGTGAATCTTTGTTTTATTCTCCCTGTTTCTTCTTCCTTGGAGCCATGTTGCATGTGTTGTGTGATACCGGATTGCTCCATATTTTTTCCCAGAGTCTCTTACTTGGTTCGGTTTCAGGAATTTCGTGGTGGTTGTCTTCCCCTCTTAGTTGGCTGTATAGTCTTTTCTGGTGGTTCCGAATAGTTTGTTCTGTTGGTATCCCTTATTCCTGTTCATGTACCGTTGGATCTTATGTGTTTGGCCTTAAGCCTCTGTTGTAATCTTCTATTGTGTTGTTTAGTTCCCCTCTCTTGTACTTTGTATTTCTCGTTGAGTTCCTCCCTTGTTTTCTTGCTTCTTAGCCTTATGGGTTCTGTTGGGTTGGTTGTGCTGGTGGTGTTGGTGTTCGAATCCCCATCAGTTCTGCTACTAATCTTGCTCCTGCATATATCAAGTTATTTGTTTCTGTGATACTGGTGGTGTGTATTATGCCCATTATTCCATTGACCTCACTTGTTTTCTCCCTTAATTTCGTTGGTTGTTGTAGGCTTTCATGGAGGGGATCTTTGTTCTCTCTCTATTTGGCTCCATCCATTGTCTAATCTTTTCTACCCATTCGTCTCTCTGTTATTCGTCGGTGTTTCTTCGTGTGTCGTTGTTTGATACCTCATCCTCCCTGTCGTCCTTCTGTGGCATTGTCTCTCAGTTCGTCTTCGTGTAATTCGTTATCTTGTGACATTTCCCTTTCCAGTTCTTCTCTTTCTGTTGGGGAGAGCCAGTTCTTTTTCTTTATGTTCCTTACTTGGTCTGCCAG
>NC_061091.1:76946669-76949700 GCF_015104395.2 Macrobrachium nipponense | reverse complement strand
CTTGGTCTGCCAGCCTCTGCTCTGTTTGGGGGGTGTTTATTCCTCTCATTCCATATGTTGACCAATCTTCTTCTATATCCTCTCTCCGTGGGTTGCTTCTGATGTAGCATCTCCATATTTCCTTATTTTCTTCTCTTGTCCATTTCTTCCTTTTGCCTCTGTAGCTCCAATCTCAGGCTGTGATTACTGTCGTTGTGGTGATCAGTGCTGGATGACGACATCCCAAAGTACCTGACCGTCTTCCCCTTCAATTGGGTTGAATACCTGGTTGCCGGACGAAACGCTCCTCTTTGTGCCAGAGGTTCCACTTACGTCGTTGTCGTTTATTCCTTCATTTCTTTCCATCATTGCTGAGTTTGCTATTTAACCCATAGCTGGACCCTACCCATCAGGGATAGGTACTCATTTACAGCTGAGTAGACTGAGGAAATTATGGTAAAGATCCTTTCCCAAGGAATCAACGCAGAGGAGAGCGGTCACCCATCCAACGACTGACCAGCCCCAATGTTGCTTAACTGACTTAAGTCTATTGACGACCTAACCCACATCCTCCACGGCGCCACACTTATTATTATTATTATTATTATTATTATTATTATTATTATTATTATTATTATTATTAGTATTATTATTATTATTATTATTATTATTATTATTATTATTATTATTAATTTTTTTTTTGCTCTATCACGGTCCTCCAATTCGACTGGGTGGTATTTATAGTGTGGGGTTCCGGGTTGCATCCTGCCTCCTTAGGAGTCCATCACTCTTCTTACTATGTGCGCCGTTTCTAGGATCACACTCTTCTGCATGAGTCCTGGAGCTACTTCAGCCTCTAGTTTTTCCAGATTCTTTTTCAGGGATTTTGGGATCGTGCCTAGTGTTCCTATGATTATGGGTACAATTTCCACTGGCATATCTCATATCCTTCTTATTTCTATTTTCAGGTCTTGATACTTACCATTTTTTTCCTTCTTTCTCTTCAGCTCTGGTGTCCCATGGTATCGCGACATCAATGAGTGATACTTTCTTCTTGATTTTGTCAATCAACGTCACGTCTGGTCTGTTTGCACGTATCACCCTATCTGTTCTGATACCATAGTCCCAGATGATCTTTGCGTGATCGTTTTCTATCACTCCTTCAGGTTGGTGCTCGTACCACTTATTATTGCAAGGTAGCTGATGTTTCTTGCACAGGCTTCAGTGGAGGGCTTTTGCCACAGAATCATGCCTCTTTTTGTACTGGTTCTGTGCAAGTGTCGGACATTCGCTTGCTATTTGGTTTATGGTTTCATTTTTCGTATTGCACTTCCTACATATGGGAGAGATGTTATTTCCATCTATCGTTTTTTTTGGATATATCCTTGGTTCTTAGGGCGTGATCTTTTGCCGCTGTTATCTTCCTCAGATCCATTCTTGAGCTCTAACCATATGTAACCATTGCCATGTGTCATCGCTGGCCAGTTTTTTAGTCTGTCTTATGTATTGTCCGTGCATTGGTTTGTTGTGCCAGTCCTCTGTTCTGCTTGTCATTCTCCTGTCTCTGTATATTTCTGGGTCTTATCTACTTTTATCCGTCCTTCCCATGCACTCTTGACCACTGGTCTTCATGGTTTTCATATATTGCCCTAGTGCCCTGTTCTCGATGTTGACGCAGTCCTCTATGCTTAGTAGTTCTCTCCCTCCCTCCTTTCGTGTTATGTATAGTCTGTCCGTATTTGCTCTTGGGTGTAGTGCTTTGTTATTGTCATATGTTTCCTAGTTTTCTGGTCTATGTTGCGGAGCTCTGCCTTCGTCCATTCCACTATTCCTGCGCTGTATCTGATTACTGGCACAGCCCATGTGTTTATGGCTTTTATGATATTTCCGGCGTTGAGTTTTGACTTGAGTATCGCCTTGAGTCTCTGCATATATTCTTTCCTGATCGTGTTCTTCATCTCTTGGTGTTTTATATCCCCTCCTTCCATTATTCCCAGGTATTTGTATCCCGTCTCATCTATGTGTTTGATGTTGCTCCCATCTGGTAGCTTTATCCCTTCAGTCCTTGTTACTTTGCCCTTTTGTATGTTGACTAAGGCGCATTTTTCTATTCCAAACTCCATCCTGATGTCCCCAGATACAATCCTTACAGTCTGGATTAGGGTATCTATTTCCTTGATGCTCATACCATACAGCTTGATGTCGTCCATGAACATCAGATGGTTAATTCTGTTGCCTCTTTTCTTGAGTTGGTACCCAGTAACCATCTTCCGCAGTACTTTTGTCATGGGACTCATGGCTCCTACGAAGAGTAGTAGGGACAGTGAGTCGCCCTGGAAGATCCCTCTCCTGATATTAACCTCTGCTAGTCTTATTCCAGAGCTTGTAAGTATTGTATTCCAGTTGCGCATTGTATTTTTGAGTTTTTCCCAATTATTATTATTATTATTATTATTATTATTATTATTATTATTATTATTATTATTATTATTATTATTATTATTATTATTATTATTATTATTATTATTATTATTATTATTATTTTAATATAGGTACACCTCATAATAATATAATAATAATAATGATAATAATGATAATAATAATAATAATAATAATAATTGGGAAAAGCTCTAGTATATTTTTGGACTGAAGATGAACCCAGGGAAGGGCTTGAGAGCTTTCAACAAAGTGTTTCAAGTTATACGCACGAACTTTTACCATTTTTATTCTTTTGGACCTCTGGGAATAATAATAATAATAATAATAATAATAATAATAATAATAATAATAATAATAATAATAATAATAATAATAATAGAAACAGAAATAATAATAATAATTATTATTATCATTGACTTAAAATTCAAGCTGCCAAGAATATTAAGGTGTTCATTTGGAAGCAAGAGAAGGCAAGGGAAAATACAAAAAGATGAGGTCTAACTTATTAAAAAGAAGAGAAATAAACTGATAAAGTAATAAATAAATAGAAATCTATGAAACTCCACGGAGAAGCATGTTTAGTCATATGGTTTTCCAGTGCATGTGATCTGGC
>NC_061091.1:76934169-76944169 GCF_015104395.2 Macrobrachium nipponense | reverse complement strand
TTCTGGTTAATCCGAACGATGACCCACGCCCTGGGCCATCGAACTACCGAATTCTAAAATATCTCTGGGCATTCCCGTTATTCCAGCGCGTCTGTAGCGAACCGGCGAAAAGGAAGGAACGATGAAAAAAGAGAAATTAAAAGCGTTCGTTCTCCGATTTCAAATCTGGCGACGTCCGGCAACTCTTCACGGGGAAGACCCCCATTTGAATACTGTTTTCCGGCGTGGAATTTTCTCTCCGGTGGCATCCAGCAACGTGCCAGGTTTTGGGTATAAATAGTGCAGACACTTTGGAAAGACACACATACAGTATCTTTCGGACTGAAAGAGACAACCAAACAGTATCCTTTCCACCGTCATCATGAAATTCGTGAGTTTGAACGGAGATTTTGATGCTTCCTAGATAGTGATCCAAGGCGTTTTTAATTTTTTTTTTTTTTTTCATTTTTTTCTCTAGGACTAAACACTCTTGGGTGGGGGTTGGGGTGGGGTAATTTTCTTTATATATTCAGTCTTTTGGATACAAAAACCCCGTGGGTCACTATCTGGGAGAGTTCCAAAATATTGTTACAGTATTAAGACGCTGATTTGTCTACAGATTTTCATTTTTTTTTTGAGAGAATAAAAAAGTTATGTTGACATAAAATTGGTCAGCCTCTTGTCATTTATTATAAAAAAAATATTACAAAATAGAATAATATATCGAACCTAACTCTTGATAATAAACGAAAACCCGTCTGGCCTTGACTACGCATTATGAAGACATCCAACAGCTGACATGATTCGACGTCATATCTGACTCAGGGCATATTAATACTTTATATTGAACGTCCGCTGTAGCTGATTTATACATTAAAAGTAGCCACCATGAATTCACTTAAATAATATTGCTAGTAGGCTTTCCAGTGACATAAGCAGGGCTCTTGTAAGTACGTGTCTTCATATAAGTAACTAGGAAAGGGCATTGCTTACCAAACTGTAGTATACGTTCTTATCAAGTTCCCGAAATATCTTGGGTATTTTTAGTCAATTTTTGTGTCTATAACCTTAATTATGAGGTTCCATGTTAGTTAGCCTACCTTATAGCATAACCGACTTAGAATGAAATAGAATATTGAATTTTGGCCCAAGGCCAAGAACTGGGACCCATGAGTTCACTCAGCGCTGAAGAGAAAATTGACAATAAAAAGGTTTGAAAGGTGTAACAGGAGGAAAACCTCAAAGCAGTTGCCGTATAAAATAATTGTTAGAGAGAGGGTGGACCAGCAAGAAAGAGACTATGGATGAGTACAGTAAAAAGGAATGAAAGGGTTTGTAGCTAAGGGCCGAAAGGACACTGCAAAGACCTTTAAGTAATGCCTACGGGGCACCGTAGATTGTCTTGTGTGTGTACGAAAACCATGAAGGATCATTATAAAGCTTATGAATTCCAGAGTTGTAAGCGTACCCTAGAGCTTTCATAAATCATGTTTTCTTAAGTTCGCTAACCAGTAATTGTCAGTCAACCGGGAACCTGGACATACTTCTGTTTGTTCAAACGATTCATGTTAAATGCGCTTGCCTGTGTATGTAAACAGTTCTCCTTGTGCTTTGATCATTTCCTGACATTTTTATCAAAGCCTTCATGAATCTTTTTAACAAGTGATCTCTTCTTTCTGCATTTCCCATCACCGCCTGTTCTTTCTTTGGAAGCTTGAATATCAAGTCATTTAATAGTCATTGTGGCGGCCTTGTTTCGCAGGAGTAGGGTTCGTCTTCTAAATAAACAATAATAATAATAATAAAGTGCCATGATGATATACATCACTGTATGAACCGTCTTCTTTTTAACCCCAGGTTAATCTCAGCCTCGTCGTGATGGCCGCCATCTTGGCACTCGCTTGCTTTGCAACAGCCATGCCCGACCCTTATGCTCTGGCGGATCCTGAGGCAGATCCCCACCGTGGCTACGGAGGCTTCGGAGGAGGCTTTGGAGGCTTCGGAGGAGGCTTCAGACCGAGGCGGTTTCGGAGGCTTCGGAGGTGGCTTCAGACCAGGCGGATTTGGAGGAGGATTCCACAGACCTTACTACGGATAGATCTACTATGTCCAGGAACAACTTTCGGTCTCTTCTGCTACGATTCTGGGCTCCACTGGAACGAGTGACGTCGCTTCTTCGGGAATTTAATTTCCGATGAAATAAACGGTTTAATCTTCTGACCTGTTTTCTTCATTTCCTAAAATATAGTTATATATATATATATATATATATATATATATATATATATATAATATATATAAAATGTCATTTATCTAACTGCATTAATTTTTGCATCAATTACGAATGTATAAACTTAGTATGCATAGAATACGATGCATAAATTAATGCATTACCTGGGAATGTATACATAACGAATGCAAAAACTGAAAATGAATAAACTAAAAGTGCATACATTACGAATGCATAAAACAAGAGTGCATATATAACGAATGCATGAATGAAGATTTATAAACTAAAAATGCTTTAATTACTGATGCATAAACTAAGAATGCATAAATTATTAATGCATAATAACGAATGCATAAATACGAACGCAGAAACTAAGAATGCATAAATCGCGAAAATTACACAAAGAATCGTACGCAGAGAGAGAGAGAGAGAGAGAGAGAGAGAGAGAGAGAGAGAGAGAGAGAGAGAGAGAGAGAGAACTCTTGATATATTACTCTGGCCTGGTCAGTAATGTTCACTGGGGGATCGCCACCTTATCAGGATACACACATACAAACACACATAATAAAGAAAAAAATTTAATAATAAAAACGAACTGAAATTTTATGAGAAAAATTGATGTCCAAAAAGTCCTATTTTCGATCTGCTCATCTGAAAAATTGATCGGAAGAAAAGGACTTAAAAATGTGTGATACTGACAACGAACCACTTAATTAAGACAAATTTTTACGAATCAATTCTTGTGTCATATTCGGCTAAATTAAAACCAAAAATTACTTTTTAAATTCATGTTTAATCTCTGGCCAAAGCCAGGAAAAGCAAGGCTAATTGGAATATCTATTAAAAACAAGTCCATCTCCGCCACGACAGCTGAGTATAGACTAAGTTCGTCTTTACTTGTTCATTATTCCCTGATACATCTTGAAAAAAGCATCGTCGAACCGTACATTAATTCCCTCAAGTGATTCGTCAACCGTCCCTCCGTCCTAGGCACGCCAATTCCTCTTCCGTGAGTCACGTGTGTTATTGTGGCTTGTAACCCTGCCACAGACGTCCATGGAATGAATTGAAACCGCAGGTCCTTTAAAATTCCACATATTGATACTTAAAGCGACGTGAAGGCGGAAGGAAGTTCCGTGCTTCACGTCTCAGTAGACACAAGACAGGAACCGATTAATGCATCGTATATATGGAGGGAAACAATAACAGTGTTGCCGCATATAATAGCAATGTTGCCACGATGCGTCATGAAATAAGTGGTGTTACAATAAGTAGAGTGGAAATGGTAAAAATATAAATGCAAAGTAAATGTAAATGGAGCTCAGTAAATAATAAGGTAAACAATTCTCTAAATTAATAGTATACATGTAATCTGTATATGCAATGCAATCGTAACGTTATTTGATATCTATACAACGTGGACGGAGTTCATATCTTTTCTTTCCTCGTTCGTGGTAGTAGGTGGGAGGGTCCCGTTGCCGTGCCTCAATTGATGCCCTGTACGTATAGATAATGTTAGCGGCGTCCCTTCGGCTCCTAGCAGAGCCCGCTTTGTTTTTGTTTTGTGCTTTTTTAAGACTATTACATCACCTACATTCCGGCTTCCTTTGTTCAGTCTTGCTGTTCAGCCTCTTAAAAGTCTCTTGTAGCCTTGACTGTTGAATTCTTTCAACATTATTATTATTATTATTATTATTATTATTATTATTATTATTATTATTATTATTATTATTATTATTATTATTATTATTATTATTATTATTATTATTATTATTTTATTATTATTATTATTATTATTATTATCTTAAATATTTCAGTAGATGAAACCTATTCACATGGAAAGGGGCCACTGAGTTCAAAAGGTTGGTTGTCGGAGGTTTCCTTAAATAAACTTGTACAATGTATAAGTTTATTGTTTTCCACTTATTTGAAATTAATGGTTAACTAAAATTGCCGCGTTAATTAAATAACTGTTTTGTTTATACATATATAAGCTATTGTATATTATATTAGATGTATTATTATATATATACATATATATATATACAGATCCACATTATTATATAATAGATATAAGATATAGATATATCATAAGTATATATATGTGTATATATATATATTTATAGATATATATATGAAATTGTAACGGCCACAATGCCATCTTGAATTCAAGAAGTTAAGAGGGCATTGTGGCAATTAACAATTTCATATATATATATATATATTATATATATATATATATATATATATATATATATATATATATATATATATATATATACAAACAGCGGTGGTCACAGTCGGATATACATCAATGAAAAGGAGGACATAAAGACTTGCTAAAAGGGGTCAATTTATTCCCGTTTCATAATGTCTTCATTACATTTTCGAGGGCTGAACAAAATAGATAACATAAATTACAATAATGTGAAGAATTTAAAATTAGAAATAAAAGTTGCACAATGAATTTACAAACTTATAATATAATAGGAACAAATAAAAGGACAACTTTAAAAAACACAAACGTAAAATAAATAGGACAAAAAATTATAAAGATAAGTAAAAAAATACAAATAAATAAATTATATATATATATATATATATATATATATATATATATATATATATATATATGTAAAAAAATTTTATCTATATATATGTGTGTAATTATATATATATATATATATATATATATATATATATATATATATATATATATATACGTAATATATATATATATTATATATATATATAAATTA
The DNA here is from genome assembly GCF_015104395.2 of Macrobrachium nipponense. Taxonomy (NCBI): domain Eukaryota; kingdom Metazoa; phylum Arthropoda; class Malacostraca; order Decapoda; family Palaemonidae; genus Macrobrachium; species Macrobrachium nipponense. The sequence goes on along the minus strand of NC_061091.1, from coordinate 76,939,201 downwards.
TATATATATATATATATATATATATATATATATATATATACATAAATATATATATATATATATATATATATATATATATATATAATATATATACATAAAATATATATATATATATATATATATATATATATATATATATATACATACATATATATATATATATATATATATATATAATATATATATAATAATATAAATATATATATATATATATATACTATATATATATATATATATATATATATATATATATATATATATATATATATATATATATATATAAATATATATACATAAATATAAGCAAATACCACAGGAAAATTATAATAGGCAGAAATCCAAGCGTTTTCGTCTTTACTAAGACATTGTAAAAACGAAAGTGCTTGGATTTCTGCCTATCATTTTTCTGTTCTATTCGCATATTTAATGAAGTCACGTGCATCTACTATGATTTTTTTAAATATATGCATATATATAAGTATATATATAAATATATATATATATATATATATATATATATTATATATATATATATATATATATATATATTATATATATTATATTATATTTATATAAGAATTTTTATCGCATCACCGTGATTCATACATATGCATTAAGCAACAAACGTCCAATAATATCCAATTCGCTCTACCTAGGAATTAATCTTAAAAATGGAATTTTTTTATTGGAGTTAATAAAAGTATGAGTAAATATGATGAGAATGACCTCTCTCTCTCTCTCTCTCTATGGAGATTGATGCTACGTAGAAGAATAACACAAGGCCATAAAAAAAAAGCCTCAGATTGGGAATTCCGTACCATAAATCACTTTTCCTAGAAGGGATATAAAAAAAGCAACTCACGACCCTCCGCCAACGAATTCCTAATTCCTCGGGGCATTCCCGGTTATTCCAGCGCGTCTGTAGCGAACTGCGAAAAGGAAGGAACGATGAAATAGAAAAATAAAAACTGTTAGTTCTCCGATTTCAAGTCCGGCAACTCTTCGAGGGGGAAAACCCCCATTCGAACCCTGTTTTCCGGCGTGGAATTCTCTCTCCGGTGACATCTGGCAACGAGCCAGGTTTTGGGTATAAATACAGCAGACACTTTGGGAAGACACACACACAGTATCTTCTGACTGAAAGAGACAACCAAACAGTATCCTCTCCACCGTCATCATGAAATTCGTGAGTTTGAACGGAGATTTTGATGCTTCCTAGATAGTAATCCAAGGCGTTTTTAATTTTTTTTTTTTTCATTTTTCTATAGCGACTAAACACTCTTTGGGTAGGGGGTTTGGGGTAGGGTAACTTTTCGTTATTATATATTTCAGTATTTTCGGGATACCAAAAACCCCACGGGGTCACTATCTGGGTAGGGAGAGTTCCAAAATATTGTTACAGTATTGTTACGCTGATTTGTCTACAGATTTTCATTTTTTTTGAGAGAATAAAAAAGTTATGTTGACATAAAATTGGTCAGCCTCTTGTCATTTATTATAAAAAAATATTGCAAAATAGAAAAATATATTGAACCTAACTCTTGATAATAAACGAAAACCCGTCTGGCCCTGACTACGCATTAAGAGGACATCCAACAGCTGACATGATTCGACGTCATATCTGACCCAGGGCATATTAATACTTTATATTGGACGTCCGCTGTAGCTGATTTATACATTAAAAGTAGCCACCATGAATTCACTTAAATAATATTGCTAGTAGGCCTTCCAGTGACATAAGCAGGGCTCTTGTAAGTCCATGTCTTCATATAAGTAACTAGGAAAGGGCATTGCTTACCAAACTGTAGTATACGTTCTTATCAAGTTCCCGAAATATCTTGGGAATTTTAAGTCAATTTTTGTGTCTATAACCTTAATTATTATGAGGTTCCATGTTAGTTAGCCTACCTTATAGCATAACCGTCCTTAGAACTGAAATAGAATAATTGAATTTTGGCCTAAGGCCAAGAACTGGGACCTATGAGTTCACTCAGCGCTGAAGAGAAAATTGACAATAAAAAGGTTTGAAATGTGTAACAGGAGGAAAACCTCAAAGCAGTTGCTGTATAAAATAATTGTTAGGAGAGAGGGTGGACAGCAAGAAAAAGACGACTATGGATAGAGGTACAGTAAAAAGGAATGAAAGGGTTTGTAGCTAAGGGCCGAAACGACACTGCAAAGACCTTTCTGTAATGCCTACGGGGCACCGTAGATGTCTTGTGTGTGTACGAAAACCACGAAGGATCATTATAAAGCTTATGAATTCCACAGTTGTAAGCGTACCCTAGAGCTTTTATAAATCATGTTTTCTTAAGTTCGCTAACCAATAATTGTCAGTCATCCGGGAACCTGGACATACTTCTGTTTGTTCAAACGATTCTTGTTAAATGCGTTTGCCTGTGTATGTAAACAGTTCTCCTTGTGCTTTGATCATTTCCTGACATTTTTATCAAAGCCTTCATGAATCTTTTTAACTCAAGTGATCTCTTCTTTCTGCATTTCCCATCACCGCCTGTTCCTTCTTTGTAAGCTTGAATATCGTCATTTAATAGTCATTGTGGCGGCCTTGTTTCGCAGGAGTAGGGTTCGTCTTCTAAATAAACAATAACAATAATAATAAAGTGTCACGACGATACACATCACTGTATGAACCGTCTTCTTTTTAAAACCCCAAAGGTTTAAGTCCTCAGCCGCCTCGGTCCGTGATGGCCGCCATCTTGGCACCTCGCTTGCTTTGCAACAGCCATGCCCGACCCTTATGCTCTTGGGGCGGATCCTGAGGCAGATCCCCACCGTGGCTACGGAGGCTTCGGAGGAGGCCTTCGGAGGCTTCGGGGAGGCTTCAGACCAGGCGGTGGTTTCGGAGGCTTCGGTAGGTGGGCTTCAGACCAGGGCGGATCTTTGGAGGAGGGCATTCCACCCAGTACCTTACTTACGGATAAGATATTACTATGGTCCAGGAACAACTCTCGGTCTCTTCTGCTACGATTCTAGGCTCCACTGGAACGAGTGACGTCGCTTTCTTCGGTAATTTAATTTCCGATGAAATAAACGGTTTAAATCTTCTGACCTGTTTTCTTCATTTCTAATATATATATATATATTTATATATATATATATATATATATATATATATATATATATATATATATATATATATATATATATATATATATATATATATAATAATATATCATTTATCTAACTGCATTAATTTTCGCATCAATTACGAATGTATAAACTAAGTATGCATAGAATACGATGCATAAATTAATTCATGAACTGGGAATGCAACATAACGAATGCAAAAAGTAAAAATGAATAAACTAAAAGTGCATACATTACGAATGCATAAAACATTAGTGCATATATAACGAATGCATAAATGAAGATATATAAACTAAAAATGCTTTAATTATTGAAGCATAAACTAAGAATGCATAAATTATTAATGCATAATTACTAATGCATAAATTACGAACGCAGAAACTAAGAATGCATAAATCACGAAAATTACACAAAGAATCGTACGTAGAGAGAGAGAGAGAGAGAGAGAGAGAGAGAGAGAGAGAGAGAGAGAGAGAGAGAACTCTTGATATATTACTCTGGCCTGGTCAGTAATATTCACCGGGGGATCGCCACCTTATCAGGATACACACATACAAACACACATAATAAAGAAAAAAATTTTTATAATAAAAATGAACTGAAATTTTATGAGAAAAATTGATGTCCAAAAAGTCCTATTTTCGATCTGCTCATCTGAAAAATTGATCGGAAGAAAAGGACTTAAAAATGTGTGATACTGACAACGAACCACTTAATTAAGACAAATTTTTACGAATCAATTCTTGTGTCATATTCGGCTAAATTAAAACCAAAAATTACTTTTTAAATTCATGTTTAATCTCTGGCCAAAGCCAGGAAAAGCAAGGCTAATTGGAATATCTATTAAAAACAAGTCCATCTCCGCCACGACAGCTGAATATAGACTAAGATCGTCTCTACTTGTTCATTATTCCCTGATACATCTTGAAAAAAGCATCGTCGAACCATAGATTAATTCCCTCAAGTGATTCGTCAACCGTCCCTCCGTCCTAGGCACGCCAATTCCTCTTCCGTGAGTCACGTGTGTTATTGTGGCTTGTAACCCTGCCACAGACGTCCATGGAATGAATTGAAACCGCAGGTCCTTTAAAATTCCAAATATTGATACCTAAAGCGATGTGAAGGCGGAAGGAAGTTCCGTGCTTCACATCTCAGTAGCCACAGGACAGGAACCGATTAATGCATCGTATATATGGAGGGAAACAATAACAGTGTTGCCGCATATAATAGCAATGTTGCCACGATGCGTCATGAAATAAGTGGTGTTACAATAAGTAGAGTGGAAATGGTAAAAATATAAATGCAAAGTAAATGTAAATGGAGCTCAGTAAATAATAAGGTAAACAATTCTCTAAATTAATATTTTACATGTAATCTGTATATGCAATGCAATCGTAACGTTATTTGATATCTATACAACGTGGACGGAGTTCATCCTTCATGTCTTTTCTTTCCTCGTTCGTAGAAGCAGGTGGGAGGGTCCCAATACTGTGCCTCAATTGAGGCTCTATACTTTTTAATGATGTTAGTGGCGTCCCTTCGGCTCGCAGCTGAGCCCGATTTGTTTTTGTTTTGTTTTTGCTATTTTAAGCCTATTACATCACCTACATTCCGGCTTCCTTTGTTCAGTCTTGCTGTCCAGCCTCTTAAGACTTGTAGCATTTACTGTTGAATTCTTTCAACATTATTATTATTATTATTATTATTATTATTATTATTAGCAAACAGGTGCAGAAGTGAAAAATTTAAATGTACTATTTGTTCAGAAATATTGAAATAAGGGCGATTACACGAATAGTCTATCTCTCTCCTCTCTCTCTCATCTCTCTCTCTCTCTCTCTCTTCTTTTCCGAGGTGGTCAGTTCGACACTTGGGTCCTCGAAAAATAAATGGGCAGGATATTTGAGATGATTTTGCACATTTT
>NC_061091.1:76911669-76931669 GCF_015104395.2 Macrobrachium nipponense | reverse complement strand
GAATCCTGTTTTCCGGCTTGGAATTCTCTCTCCGGTGGCATCCGGCAACGTGCCAGGTTTTGGGTATAAATAGAGCAGACACTTTGGAAAGACACACATACAGTATCTTCCGGACTGAAAGAGACAACCAGACAGTATCCTTTCCACCGTCATCATGAAATTCGTGAGTTTGAACGGAGATTTTGATGCTTCCTAGATAGTGATCCAAGGCGTTTTTAATTTTTTTTTTTCATTTTTCTCTAGGACTAAACACTCTTGGGTGGGGTGGGGTAATTTTCTTTATATATTCAGTCTTTTGGATACAAAAACCCCGTGGGTCACTATCTGGGAGAGTTCCAAAATATTGTTACAGTATTAAGACGCTGATTTGTCTACAGATTTTCATTTTTTTTTTGAGAGAATAAAAAAGTTATGTTGACATAAAATTGGTTAGCCTCTTGTCCTTTATTATAAAAAAAATATTACAAAATAGAATAATATATCGAACCTAACTCTTGATAATAAACGAAAACCCGTCTGGCCTTGACTACGCATTATGAAGACATCCAACAGCTGACATGATTCGACGTCATATCTGACCCAGGGCATATTAATACTTATATTGAACGTCCGCTGTAGCTGATTTATACATTAAAAGTAGCCACCATGAATTCACGTTAAAATAATATTGCTAGTAGGCTTTCCAGTGGACATAAGCAGGGCTCTTGTAAGTACGTGTCTTCATATAAGTAACTAGGAACGGCATTGCTTACCAAACTGAGTATACGTTTCTTATCAAGTTCCCGAAATATCTTGGGTATTTTAAGTCAATTTTTGTGTCTATAACCTTAATTATGAGGTTCCATGTTAGTTAGCCTACCTTATAGCATAACAGACTTAGAATGAAATAGAATATTGAATTTTGGCCCAAGGCCAAGAACTGGGACCCATGAGTTCACTCGGCGCTGAAGAGAAAATTGACAATAAAAAGGTTTGAAAGGTGTAACAGGAGGAAACCTCAAAGCAGTTGCCGTATAATTGTTAGAGAGAGGGTGGACAGCAAGAAAGAGACTATGGATAGATCAGGTACAGTAAAAAGGAATGAAGGGGTTTGTAGCTAAGGGCCGAAAGGACACTGCAAAGACTTTAAGTAATGCCTACGGGGCACCGTAGATTGTCTTGTGTGTGTACGAAAACCACGAAGGATCATAAAGCTTATGAATTCCAGAGTTGTAAGCGTACCCTAGAGCTTTCATAAATCTTGTTTCTTAAGTTCGCTAACCAGTAATTGTCAGTCACCGGGAACTGGACATACTTCTGTTTGTTCAAACGATTCTTGTTAAATGCGTTTGCCTGTGTATGTAAACAGTTCTCCTTGTGCTTTGATCATTTCCTGACATTTTTATCAAAGCCTTCATGAATCTTTTTAACTCAAGTGATCTCTTCTTTCTGCATTTCCCATCACCGCCTGTTCTTTCTTTGGAAGCTTGAATATCAAGTTATTTAATAGTCATTGTGGCGGCTTGTTTTGCAGGAATAGGGTTCGTCTTCTAAATAAACAATAATAATATAATAAAGTGCCATGATGATATACATCACTGTATGAGCAGTCTTCTTTTAACCCCAGGTTTAATCTCAGCTCGTCGTGATGGCCGCCATCTTGGCACTCGCTTGCTTTGCAACAGCCATGCCCGACCCTTATGCTCTGGCGGATCCTGAGGCAGATCCCCACCGTGGCTACGGAGGCTTCGGAGGAGGCTTTGGAGGCTTCGGGGGAGGCTTCAGACCAGGCGGTTTTGGAGGCTTCGGAGGTGGCTTCAGACCAGGCGGATTTGGAGGAGGATTCCACAGACCTTACTACGGATAGATCTACTATGTCCAGGAACAACTCTCGGTCTCTTCTGCTACGATTCTGGGCTCCACTGGAACGAGTGACGTCGTTTCTTCGGGAATTTAATTTCCGATGAAATAAATGGTTTTAATTCTTCTGACCTGTTTTTCTTCATTTCCTAAAATATAGTCAATATATATATATATATATATATATATGATATATATATATATATATATATGTATGTGTATATATATTATATATAATATATATATATATATATATCATATATATATAATATATATATAATATAATATATCATTTATCTAACTGCATTAATTTTCGCATAAATTACGAATGTATAAACTAAGTATGCATAGAATACGATGCATAAATTAATGCATGAACTGTGAATGCAACATAACGAATGCAAAAAGTAAAATGAATAAGCTAAAAGTGCATACATTACGAATGCATAAAACAAGAGTGCATATATAACGAATGCATAAATTGAAGATATATAAACTAAAATGCTTTTAATTATTGAAGCATAAAACTAAGAATGGCATAAATTATTATGCATAATTACTAATGCATAAATTACGAACGCAAAGAGAACTAAGAATGCATAAATCAGGAAAATTACACAAAGAATCGTACAGACCTTACCTTACAGACCTTACATCTTGTTCGGGTTGCCCCAGGTCCCTCAGTGTGAGGCCCCTCTAATGTCTACCAGAGAGTTGCATCTTCCAATCTTGGATGGTCTGGGATGCAGCTTAGATATTTGTCGAGTTATTCTTAAACACATCTACGCTAACTCCTGATATATTCCTCAGATGAGCTGGCAACGCATTGATAGACTGCATTATCGATGCTGGTGCGTATGGATTAGATTAATGTTATGTGTGTTTCCTTATTTTTCCTGGTATAGTTTTTGGGCACTATTAATCTACCTCTGCTTGCTCTTTTATGATATTCTTAGCTCCATGATGTTTCCGGCTATTCCTTCTATTTGTTTCCATGCCTGAATTATCATGTAGCGTTCTCTTCTCCTTTCTAGACTATATAATTTTAAGGATCGTAGCTCTCAGTAGTCAGAAGTCAAATTAACTTCTCCTATTCTAGCTGTAAAGGACCTTTGTACATTCTCTATTTGCGCAATATCCTTTTGATATTGTGGGTACCATATCATATTGCAATATTCAAGTGGACTACGAACATATGTTTTATAAAGTATAATCATGCGTTCAGATTTTCTTGTTTTGAAGTGCCGTAACAACATTTCCATTTTTGCTTTTACATTTTGCCACTAGAATTGCTATTTGATCATTGCATAACATGTTCCTATCCATCCATCACACCAAGGTCTTTAAACTGCTTCCTTATTTGTGATTGTCTCATTATTAGGTCCCCTACCGAGCCTTAACATTACTGTCGATGTCTTCAATCATAATAACAAACAGTAATGCAGCTAACACCGTACCCTGTGGCACACCGGATATTACCTTAGCTTCATCCGATTTCTCATCGTTTGCAATAACTATCTGTTTTCTGTTGTGTAAAAATTCTTTTAACCATCTTCCTACTTTATCCACTATATTATGTTTTCTAATTTTCTTCGCTAATATATTATGGTCTACCTTGTCTTATCAAAAGCTTTTGCAAAGTCTAGATAAACCACATCTGTTTCATTTCCGCTTTTCATATTTTTGTATATGTTCTCACGGTGGACTAACAGTTGGGTTTTGTGTACTTTTTCCGGGTACGAAACATGTTTGTTCTATATTAAACAAATTATTTTTTTTTTATTACATGTTTCATAATATTTTTCTTCATTACCCTCCCTTTCATACACTTTCATAATATGCGATGTTAGACTCACAGGCCTGTAATTACTTGCCTCTAGTCTTGATCCACTTTGAAAGTAGGGGTAATATATGCTATTTGTGCTCATCATAAATCTTGCCTGTATCTACACTTTGTCTTAATAATATTGCAAGTGGCTTTGCGATAGAATGAACTACTTCTTTAATAAAATAGCAGGACAACCATTAGGCCCTGCAGCAGCAGATCCATTTTTATTCATAAGTATCTGCACAATATCAGCTTCATTAATATCTATGTCTGCTAAATATTCACTATTTTCGTCCCTTACTTCTATATCATTTCATTATCTTCATTATCAATTCTAGGGGTGAATTCTCTCTTCTCTCGTTCTGCCAATATGTTGCATATTTCCTTTTTTCCATTCGTTAATCTCCCTTCAATTCTTATAAATATATAAATATATATATATATATATATATATATATATATATATATATATATATATATATATATATATATGTATATATATATATATTATATATATATATATATATATATATATATAAGTATGTATATATATATATATATATATATATATATATATATATATATATATATAATATATATATAGTGAAATAAAAACAGATTATAAAAAACAAAACAATAAAAAAAATATTCAAAAGTTAAGCAAAGCTGGACAAACCTCTTCATGGCAATGTCAAGACTGGAGATAAGAAATAGAAACTTAAGAGAGGTAAAGTGTGCCAGCAGAGGTTTGGCTGTTCAACGAGGGGACGAGTCATTTGATCATTAATGATTCAGAAATTGCCAAATCGTGGCTGTTGGAAGCTCGTCCTACAACTTTAAAGTCCTTATTTACAATGGAGGTTTCACATACTTTAGAATGATTTCTAATATTGAAAAACTCAGAGTTTGCAATTTTTGATGCAAGTCGTACGGCCTGTACCGCTTACTCCACGATGTGAATCTATGCGTACCTTCAGAAGCCTCCTGGTGGATCCAATATAAGTTCCTAAATTACATTTAGGGCAAGTATAGCTATACACACACCCGGAGGACATATAAGGGCACAAACGATCTCCATTGTAAATAAGGACTTTAAAGCTGTAGGACGAGCTTCCAACAGCAACGATTTGGCAATTTCTGAATCGTTAATGATCAAACGACTCGTCCCCTTGTTGAACAGCCAAACCGCCTTGCTGGTCACAAACTTTACCTCTCTTAGTTTCTATTTCTTATCTCCAGTCTTGACATTGCCACTGAAGAGGTTGTCCAGCTTTGCTTAACTTTTGAATATTTTTTTTTATGTTTTGTGTCTTTTATATATTTTTTTCATTTTAATAATTTTTTGTCCTGTTTATTTTACGTTTTGAGTTTTTTAAAGTTGTCCTTTTAGCTGTTTCTTTCAACATTCTAAGTTTATAATTCATTGTGCAAATTTTATTTCTAAATTTCAAACTCTTAGCTTTATTGCAATTAAGTTATCTATTTTGTACAGCCCTCGACAATGTAATGAAGACATTACGAAACGTCGGGAATAAATTGACCCCTTTTAGCTAGTCTTTATGTCCTCCTCCTCATTGATATTTATATTTATATATGAATCTTTATCGCATCACCTTGATTCATATACATGCATTCAGCAACAAACGTCCAATAATATCCAATTCGTACTACCTCGGAATTAATCTCAGGAAATGGAATTTTTTAGTTGATAATAATTTCGTCCTCTCGTGGATATGAACCAGCATGCGGAGGAGGTAGAGCGAATTGGGTATTAAGAGGAATTCTTCAGTTATTTCTCATTCTTAATCCAAGGCTGGTAGTGATAAGCGTACCCAATAAACTGTGAGGAATTAGCCTCGTGAGGAAGAGAATGGAGTTAATAAAAGTATGAATAAATATGATGAGAACAACCTCTCTCTCTCTCTCTCTCTCTCTCTCTCTCTCTCTCTCTCTCTCTCTCTCTCTCTCTCTCTCTCTCTCTCTCTCTATGGAGATTGATGCTACATAGAAGAATAACACAAGGCCAAAAAAAAAAAAAAAAAAAAAAAACGCAACAGATTGGGAATCCCGTACTATAAATTTCTTTTCCTAGAAGGAATAGAAAAAAAGCAAATCACGACCCTCCACCAACGAATTCCTAATTCCTCGGGGCATTCCTGGTTATTCCAGCGCGTCTGTAGCGAACCGCGAAAATGAAGGAACGACGAAATAGAGAAATAAAAAAGCGTTCGTCCTCCGATTTCAAGTCCGGCGGCGTCCGGCAACTCCTTTCAATTCCTGTTTTCCGGCGTGGAATTCTCTCTCTGGTGGCATCTGGCAATGTGTCACGTTTTGGGTATAAATAGAGCAGACGCTTTGGAAAGACACACACAAAGTATATTCCCGACTGAAAGAGACAACCAGAAAACAACCTTTCCACCGTCATCATGAAATTCGTGAGTTTGAACGGAGAATTCGATGCTTCCTAGATAGTGATCCAAGGTGTTTTTTTCCCTCTAGACTAAACTCTCTTGGGCGGGGGTTGGGGTCGGGGTCATTTTCTTTTTATATATTCACAGTGTTTTGGATACAAAAACCCCGGGGGTCACTATCTGGGAGAGTTCCAAAATATTGTTACAGTATTAAGACGCTGATTTGTCTACAGATTTACATTTTGTTTGGGAGACTAGAAACGTTATGTTGACAGAAAAAAGTAGACAGTCTCTGTCAATTATTATAAAAAAAAAATATTATAGAATAGAATGACATATCGAACCTAATTCTTGATAATTAACGTAAACCCGTCTGGTCTTGACTACGCATTTTGAAGACAGCCCACAGCTGACATGATTCGTCGTCATATCTGATCCAGAACATATTAATACTTTATACTGAGCGTCTGCCTACAATGAATTCACTTTAATAATGTTGCTATGGTTGATTCCCATCAACCGTGCGTTTGATGTCTAGGCCAGTCCCTTACGACGCTCTTGATTGGCTGTTGATAAGCCAATCACAGGGCTAGAAACTCTCTGTCTCTCTCAAGAGTTCACATGAGTAGGATCTATGTTCCACCTCTCGTGAGGGATAAGTCTTTCAAAAGTATCCCTCAGGAGAGGTGGAACATACATCCTGCCTATGTGAATTCTCGAGAGAGACTGAGTTTTTCCAGCCCTGTGATTGGCTTATCAACAGCCAATTAGGAGCGTCGTAAGGGACTGGCCTAGACATCAAATACACGGTTAATGTGAATCTACTATAGAAGCATTACAATCTTGTAAGTAGGGTTCTTGTCAGTGTGTCTATATAAGTAACTAGGAAGGGGCATTGCTTACCGAACTGTAATATACGTTCTTATGAAGTTCCCGAAATATCTTGTGTATTTCAAGTCAATTTTTGTTATTATATTATTAGTTATGAGGTTCCATGTCAGTTAGCCTGCCATGTTGCATAACCGACTCAGAATGGAATAGAATATTGAATGAAACAATTGTCATGAGTTTGTGGATAGCAAGAAGGAGGAGAGACTATGAACGAGTTAACTATAAAAAGGATGAAAGAGGTTGCAGCCAAGGACCGAAAGTGCGCTGCAGAGGCCTTAAGTAATGCCTAAAGAGCACCGTAGATGATTTGTGTGTGTACAAAATTAGGAAGGAACATTATGAAGCTTTAGAATTTCAGAGTTGTCAACTTAGAGCTTTCATAAATCATGTTTTTATTACAAGTCCGTAACCAGTGATTGTCAAAGATCCTGGAACCTGGACATACTTCTATTTGTTCAAATGATTCTAGTTCCACGGTGGATGGGTGGTTTTCGAGCTCGGCTGCCATTCCGGTGGTCCGAAGTTCGATTCCTTGCTCTGCCAATGCAGAATCAGAGGAATTTATTTCTGGTGATAGAAATGCATTTCTCGATATAGTGTGGTTTGGATCCCACAATAAACTGTAGGTCCCGTTGCTAGGTAACCAATTGGTTCCTAGCCACGTAAAGATAGGGTCAGCCCTAGGAGAGCTGTTAATCAGCTCAGTGGTCTGGTTAAACTAAGATATACCTAACTTTTCCAATGATTCTAATTCGTCTACAATAATAAAAAGAATGTTAATGAGTTCGTGTACGATTTTGGACTGAAGATGAACCCAGGGAAGGGTTCGAAAGCTTTGTAAAGTGTTTTTAAACTATACACGAACTATTAATATATTTTTTATTATTGTGGACCCCTTAGAACATCATATATACTTTCGTGATAGAGAGGTTTTCCCAAATAATAATGATAATAATAGTGCCATGATTATATATATCACTGTATGAACCGTCTCCTTTTTAACCCCAGGTTAATCTCATCCTCGTCGTGATGGCCGCCATGTTGGCACTCGCTTGCTTTGCAACGGCCATGCCCGACCCTTACGCTCTGGCGGATCCTGGGGCAGATCCCCACCGGCGTCGCTACGGAGGCTACGGGGGAGGAGGATTCGGGGGAGGAGGCTTCGGGGGAGGAGGCTTCGGGAGGGGGAGGCGGATTCGGAGGTGGTGGTTTCAGACCCAGGCGGATTTGGAGGGGAGGGAATTCCACAGAGATCACTACGGGGATTAGATCAAACTCATCGGTCTCTTCTTACAAAACGATTCTTCTGGGCTCCACTGGAACGAGTGACGTGGCTTCTTTGGGAATTTCACTCTCGATGAAATAAACGATTCAATCTTCTGATCAGTTTCCATTATTCCCTAAAATATACAGTCATATATAGATATATATAATATATATATATATATATATATATATATATATATATTAAGATTGTATCATTTATCTAACTGCATTATTTTCACATCAATTACGAATGTATAAACTAAGTATGCATAGAATACGATGCATAAATTAATGCATTATTTAAGAATGCATACATAACGAATGCAAAAACAAAAAAGGAGTAAACCAAAAGTGCATACATTACGAATGCATCAAACAACAATAGTGCATATATAACGAATGCATAAATGACATATATACTAAAAAATGCTTTGATTATTGATGCATAAACTAAAAATGCATAAATTATTTATGTATAATTACGAATGCAGAAACTAAGAATGCATAAATCACGGAAAAATTACATAGAAAAAATCGTACGCAAAGAGAAGAAGAGAGAGAGAGAGAGAGAGAGAGAGAGAGAGAGAGAGAGAGAGAGAGAGAGAGCTTGATATATTACTCTGGCCTGGCCAGTAATGTTTACTGGGGGACCACCACCTTATCAGGATACACACATATAAACACATAAATAAAAAAAACTCATCAATTAAAACGAACTGAAATTTTATGAGAAAAATTGATGTCCAAAAAGTCATATTTTCGACCTGTTCATCTGAAAATTGATCGGAAGAAAAGGACTTCAAAATGTGATACTGACAACGAACCACTTAATTAAGAACAATTATTACGAATCAATTCATCTGTCATATTCGGCTAAACTAAAATAAAAAATTATTTTTTAAATTCATCTTTGAAAAACAAGGCTAATGGGAATATCTGTTAAAAACAAGTCCATCTCTGCCACGACAGCTGAATATAGACTAAGTTCGTCTCTACTTGTTCATTATTCCCTGATGAATCTTGAAAAAAGCATCGTCGAACCATAGATTAATTCCCTCAAGTGACTCGTCAACCGTCCCTCCGCCCTAGGCACGCCAATTCCTCTAAATATAAATGCAAAGTAAATGTAAATGGAGCTCAGTAAATAATAAGGTAAACAATTCTCTAAATTAATAGTATACATGTATGCATGTAATCTGTATATGCAACGTTATTTGATATCAATACAACGTGGACGGAGTTCATCATTCATGTCTTTTCTTTCCTCGTTCGTAGAAGCAGGTGGGAGGGTCCCAATACTGTGCCTCAATTGAGGCTCTATACTTATTAATGATGTTAGCGGCGTCCCTTCGGCTCGCAGCTGAGCCCGATTTGTTTTTGTTTTGTTTTTGCTATTTTAAGACTATTACATCACCTACATTCCGACTTCCTTTGTTCAGTCTTGGTGGTCAGGCCTCTTAAAGTCTCTTGTAGCCTTGACTGTTGAATTATTTCAACATTATTATTATTATTATTATTGATTATTATTATTATTATTATTATTATTATTATTATTATTATTATTATTATTATTATTATTACTGGCAAACATACGGGTGCAGACGTGAAAAATTTTAATGTACTATTTGTTCAGAAATATTAAAATAAGGGCGATTACACGAATATTCTATCTCTCTCTCTCTCTCTCTCTCTCTCTCTCTCTCTCTCTCTCTCTCTCTCTCTCTCTCTCTCTCTCTCTTCTTTTCCGAGGTGGTCAGTTCGACACTTGGGTCCTCGAAAAATAAATGGGCAGGATATTGAGATGATTTTGCACATTTTGAGTTTTTTATTTTTTATTTTTTGAAAACCAAATTTACCCAACTCCTGCCGTGTTCTATAGTGAGCACCTGAACACCCCTAATGACGACCACACGCATGAAGATCGTCTTCTTGTAAAAATATAAAATAAAATAAAATAAAATAAAATACCCTTGAAATATTAAGTTTGTCGCTTGGCAAAATTATTCCTTCGTTGGCCTTGAGATTTTTTGGTACGTGTGGATTTATTTACCTTTAGTCTTCTGTAAAGAGAAAACTGACGAGATGGTTTTGTTTGTCCTCTCGCCCTCAGATCTTAAAAACTACTGAGGCTAGAGGGCTGCAAGTTGGTATGATGATCATCTACCCTCCAATCATCAAACATACCAAATCGCAGCCCACTAACCTGAGCGGTTTTGACTTCATTTGAGGTTAAAGCGAGCCATAATCGTGCGTCTGGCAACAATATAAGACAGCCAACCACACAGCCTTTGTTAAAGTCTCATGGGCAGCGGCTCATGCAGCATTATACCGAGACCATCGAAAGATAAGATCTGTTTCCGGTTGTTTCTGAATGTCAAGACGTCGAGAGAGACGAATAAACAACATCGAAATAAGCCCATCTCCGTCACAGCGGCTGAATATAGACTAATGCTAAGGTCACACATTCATGTATCAACGCACGCACGCCCACGCTTGAGCGGAAATTGGTAGTTGGCAACAGCTTACGCCAGTAAACCGTAAATGTAACGTAAAACATACGTAAAATCGTAACCGTACGGCGACGGGTCGTCCGGTCGCTAAGCTCCGCCCACCAGGTCGCCGTAGCCCATTCTAGTTTTGAAATGTTCAAAACAAGTCGTGGGTGGTCACGCCAAATGTCACCTGACGTAGCTCCAGGCATTGCACGTGGGAGCCACGGTGACTGCTGCGGGGTAAGCGCAAGGGTCACTTGCATTGTTTGCCGTCGTTGTTTTCTTTCCGCGGCGAAGCACGCGGGCCTCCTAATTGCGCTGTAGCCTACGGCGAAACCGATTAACACATTTACAGCACTGTACGACATGGCAACGCTGTAGCGTGGTATAAAAGTCAGGTCGGCGCCCTCAGGTCAGCTGTTGTTTCCGTCTCCCGAGACCAGCAGTTTCCTTCAAGCACTCTCCACAACGCCCTTCAAGATGCCGAACCTCCTAAAACGACCAAGGAAGGGACCATCAACGTCACATCTTGCAGGACCTTCTTTCGGCCCGGAAAAGACTCCTACAGCCACTCCTGCAGACATTCAGGACAGGGAAAATGTCAACTTCCACCTACAGGAGTCGGAGTTGGATGAGATTCTGACTGATGACAGCGACACGGAAACTCTCCATTGACGAGGGACAGAATGTTCCCTTGTCGAAGATATTTATTTCTTCTGAATAGCAGTCTTACAATAATGGTGTAACAAATAATGTAAATATCTGAGAGGAATTCTTATATACATCTAAAAAATATTATCTTGAATAGGTAGAATTCCTATTTATTTCCAAGAATGTTTGATAAGTTATTAGATGTTATTCTATATCGCTTAAATATAAGTGCCCATATATATATATATATATATATATATATATATATATATATATATATATATATATATATATATATATATATAGTCAACAGTTTTATATGTCTAAGTGTATGTCTGAATGGTAAAATCGAAGCAAGAAAATTCTAGTGCTAGTCTTATATAGTACTTATCCTATGTTCATTTATTTGTGATGTTGCATTAATTACATATTATATATATTACAGATGGCTACTATAAAAAAGTTACCATAAAACTAAAATAGATAAATTTGTAGGAAAACAACGAAGAGACGAGGTGTTACAATGATTGTTTACGGAACGGCAAGCTCTGTTCACAGGCCCGCCCTTTTGTACCCTACGGCACCACAACGGTGGGCGTGGTATTGACGTGAAGTTGACGTACATAGAACATTACAATATCGGCGCTAGTTTCAGGTAGACGTCCGACCTTGCTTTCTTTGCGCGTACATTTGCGGCGCAATTTACGGTGCTGGCTTTATGTCCGTTAGCCCGTGTCTTGTTTACCAGCTATTCAAGGTCATTTCACCGCGATGATGCCCACGATCCACATACGGGGGCATACGCCGTCGTGATACGTGAATGTGTGACCCCAGCATAATTTCGTCTCTACCTGTTCATTATCCCCTGTTGAATCTTGAAAACAGCTTCGTCGAACTGTATACATTAATTTCCTCAAGGGACTTGTCAACCGTCCGTCCGCCCTAGGCGCGGAAATTCTTCTTCGGAGAGTCACGTGGAGTGGACGAGTGTTCCTGCTCCTGCCCACGGTTAGGACCAGCCATTTCTTTCCTCGTTCGTGGTAGCAGGTGGGAGGATCGTCACTGAGCCTCAGTTGATGCCCTGTAGGCATATAGGATGGAGTTAGCGTCGTCCCTTCGCCCCGCAGCTGAGCCCACTTTGTTTTTAGCTGTTATTTTTTTTATCTAAACCCTATTACATCACCTGCATTCATGTTTCCTCTGTCCAGTTTTGCTGTGCAATCCCTTTAACTGCTACTTCTTAGTCTCTCGTAGCCTTGCCTGTTGAATTCTTTCAACATTATTATTATAATCATCAATAAATTTCAGTAGATGAAACATGTTTACATGGAAACAAGCACACCAAAATCCACTGAGTTCAAAAGGTTGGTTTGGTTTCCGTAAATAAACTTGTACAATAAACTGTGCATTGGTGTGTTTTCCAATTATTTGAGGTTGATGGTTAACCAAAATGATCGTGTTATAAATAAATCATAATAACTGTCGGGTTTACATATATATATATATATATATATATATATATATATATATATATATATATATATATATATATATACATATATATGTATATATATACGTATATATATACACATATAAATACATATCGAGATATATATATATATATATATATATATATATATATATATATATATATATATATATCTACTATATATAAATACATATCGATAATATATATATATATATATATATATATATATATATATAATATATATATATATATATATATATATCATACATATATATATAAATGTCCCATAACCGTGATTCATATACAATTAGGAATTAACCTAGTGAGGGAGCCAATGGAATTAATAAAAGCATGAGTAAATATGATGAGAATGACCCCCCTCTCCTCTCTCTCTCTCTCTCTGTCTCTCACCCTGAAGATTGGAGATTACTAAAGTATAAGCGTATGTCTTGAACGTGACATTTCTCTCTCTCTCTCTCTCTCTCTGGAGATTGTTGCTACATAGAAGACTTACACAAGACAAAAAAAAAAAAAAAAAAAAAAAAAAAATTCATCAGGTTGGGAATTCCATACCATTAATTTTTTTTTCCCTAAAAGAGATTTCGTAAAAAAAAAAAAAAAAAAATGAAAAAAAAAAGGCAACTCACGACCCTCCGGCATATTTATGACCTCACACTTCCGGACCAAAATTTTGTATATTTTCGCTTCTGGTTAATCCGAACGATGACCCACGCCCTGGGGGCATCGACTACCGAATTCCCAATATCTCTGGGCATTCCCGGTTATTCGAGCGCGTCTGTAGCGAATCGCGAAAAGGAAGGAACGATGAAGAAAGAGAAATTAAAAGCGTTCGTTCTCCGATTTCAATACTGGCGACGTCCGGCAACTCTTCACGGGGAAGACCCCCATTTGAATCCTGTTTTCCGGCGTGGAATTCTCCTTCCGGTGGCATCCGGCAACGTGCCAGGTTTTGGGTATAAATAGAGCAGACACTTTGGAAAGACACACATACAGTATCTTCCGGACTGAAAGAGACAACCAGACAGTATCCTTTCCACCGTCATCATGAAATTCGTGAGTTTGAACGGAGATTTTGATGCTTCCTAGATAGTGATCCAAGGCGTTTTTTTTTTTTTTTTTTTTCATTTTTCTCTAGGACTAAACACTCTTTGGTGGGGGTTGGGGTGGGGCAATTTTCTTTATATATTCCAGTCTTTTGGATACAAAAACCCCGCGGGTCACTATCTGGGAGAGTTCCAAAATATTGTTACAGTATTAAGACGCCTGATTTCTCTGCTGATTTTCATTTTTTTTTGAAAGAATAAAAAAGTTATGTTGACATAAATTGGTCAGTCTCTTGTCATTTATTATAATAGAATATTAGAAAATAGAATAATATATCGAAACTAACTCTTGATAATAAACGAAAACCCGTCTGGCCTTGACTACGCATTATGAAGACATCCAACAGCTGACATGATTCGACGTCATATCTGACCCAGGGCATATTAATACTTTATATTGAACGTCCGCTGTAGCAGATTTATACATTAAAAGTAGCCACCATGAATTCACTTAAATAATGTTGCTAGTAGGCTTTCCAGTCACATAAGCAGGGCTCTTGTAAGTACGTGTCTTCATATAAGTAACCAGGAAAGGGCATTGCTTACCAAACTGTAGTATACGTTCTTATCAAGTTCCCGAAATATCTTGGGTATTTTGAGCCAAGTTTTGTTTCTATAACCTTAATTATGAGGTTCCATGTCAGTTAGCCTACCTTATAGCATAACCGTCTTAGAATGGAATAGAATATTGAATTTTGGCCCCAGGCCAAGAACTGGGACCTATGAGTTCACTCAGCACTGAAGAGAAAATTGACAGTAAAAAGGTTTGAAAGTTGTAACAAGAGGAAAACCTCAAAGCAGTTGCCGTATAAAATAATTGTTAGGAGAGAGAGTGGACAGCAAGAAAGAGACTATGGATAGAGGTACAGTAAAAAGGAATGAAAGGGTTTGTAGCTAAGGGCCGAAAGGACACTGCAAAGACCTTTCAGTAATGCCTACGGGCTACCGTAGATGTCTTGTGTGTATGTACGAAAACCACCAAGGACCATTATAAAGCTTATGAATTCCAGAGTTGTAAGCGTACCCTAGAGCTTTCATAAATCATGTTTTCTTAAGTTCGCTAACCAGTAATTGTCAGAGTTCCAGGAAACGGGACATACTTCTATTTGTTCAAACGATTCTTGTAAAATGCGTTTGCCTGTCTATGTATACAGTTCTCCTTGTGCTTTGATCATATCCTGACATTTTTATCAAAGCCTTCATGAATCTTTCTAACTCAAGTGATCTCTTCTTTCTGCATTTCCCATCACCTCCTGTTCCTTCTTTGGAAGCTTGAATATCAAGTCATTTAATAGTCATTGTGGCGGCCTTGTTTCGCAGGAGTAGGGTTCGTCTTCTAAATAAACAATAACAATAATAATAAAGTGCCATGATGATATACATCACTGTATGAACCGTCTCCTTTTTAACCCCAGGTTAATCTCAGCCTCGTCGTGATGGCCGCCATGTTGGCACTCGCTTGCTTTGCAACGGCCATGCCCGACCCTTACGCTCTGGCGGATCCTGAGGCAGATCCCCACCGTGGCTACGGAGGCTTCGGAGGAGGCTTCGGAGGCTTCGGGGGAGGCTTCAGACCAGGCGGTTTCGGAGGCTTCGGAGGTGGTTTCAGACCAGGCGGATTTGGAGGAGGATTCCACAGACCTTACTACGGATAGATCTACTATGACCGGGAACAACTCTCTCTCTGTCTCTTCTGCTACAATTCTGGGCTCCACTGGAATGAGTGACGTCGCTTCTTCGGGAATTTAATTTTGATGAAATAAACGGTTTTAATCTTCTACGTGTTTTCTTCAATTCCTAAAACATACAGTCATATATATATATATATATATATATATATATATATATATATATATATATATATATATATATATATATACACACACAACGGAGCTGAAGGAGACGTCATGTACCAGTAATTGTCAATTTATTAAACAAGCTGACGTTTCGAGGACACAGCCTCATTTTCAAAGCTGAAAAAACGTAATTTAATAATATAAAAGACTTAAGAATTAAGAAATTAACAATTTAAAAAATATTTACACTTTAAACAAAAAATTAAAAAATTAAAAAATTAAAAGAAAACTAAAATGCAACAGACAGAATGAAAGAAATAGACCGCTACCTTTCAGGACGGAACCAAGGACCTAATGACATAAAAAACAGAGACATGGGGCACACTGAAGACAGGTACAGTGTTGTGGAGGTAGTTTGATTGTTTAAAGGAGGAACAAGCTTCTAATATATAACGATTCGGCTATTGCTAATTGATGAGGTGAGGTGGCTCTGGAGAGAATTTTAAAATGTTTATATTTAATATCTTGTTTACATTTTTTGGCATGATCGCGTATATTAGAAAATTCAGGATTAGTTTAATGTAAGCAAGATATTGAATATAAACATTTTAAAATTCTCTCCAGAGCCACCTCACCTCATCAATTAGCAATAGCCGATCGTTATATATTAAGAAGCTTGTTCCTCCTTTAAACAATCAAACTACCTCCACAACACTGTACCTGTCTTCAGTGTGCCCCTGTCTCTGTTTTTTATGTCATTAGGTCCTTGGTTCCCGTCCTGAAAGGTAGCGGTCTATTTCTTTCATTCTGTCTGTTGCATTTTAGTTTTTTCTTTTAATTTTAAATTTTTTAATTTTTGTTTAAAGTGTAAATATTTTTTAAATTGTAAATTTCTTAATTCTTAAGTCTTTTTATATATTATAATTACGTTTTTCAGCTTTGAAAATGAGGCTGTGTCTCGAAACGTCAGCTTGTTTAATAATGGACAATTACTGGTACATGACGTCTCCTTCAGCTCCTTGTTGTATGTTGGTTGATAGCAACGCTTCCCATATCCTTATATATATATATATATATATATATATATATATATATATATTATATATATTATATAATGTATCATTTATTTAAACTGCATTATTATGGCATCAATTACGAATGTATAAAATAAGTATGCATAGATTACAATGTATGAATTAATGCATTACCTGGGAATGCATACATTACGAATGTATAAAAGGAGAGGGCATATATAACGAATGCATAAATGAAGATATATAAACTAAGAATGCTTAATTATTGATGCATAAACTAAGAATGCATAAATTATTAATGCATTATTACGAATGCATAATCACGAACGCAGAAACTAAGAATGCATAAATCACGAAAATTACACAAAGAATCGTACGCAGAGAGAGAGAGAGAGAGAGAGAGAGAGAGAGAGAGAGAGAGAGAGAGAGAGAGAGAGAACTTGATATATTACTCTGGCCTGGTCAGTAATGTTCACTGGGGGACCACCACCTTATCAGGATACACACATATAATAAACACAACCTAACTAAAGAAAAAAAAAAAAAAATTATCATAAAAACGAACTGAAATTTTATGAAAAATGAAAAATTGATGTCCAAAAACCAGTCCGATTTTCGACCTGCTCATCTGAAAAGTTGATCGGAAGAAAAGGATTTAAAAATGTGTGATACTGACAACGACCCACTTAATTAAGAATTTTTTTTACGAATCAATTCATGTGTCATATTCGGCTAAATTAAAACCAAAAATTACTTTTTAAATTTATGTTTAATCTCTGGCCAAAGCCAGGAAAAGCAAGGGTAATGGAAATATCTGTTAAAAACAAGTCCATCTCCGCCACGACAGCTGAGTATAGGCTAAGTTCGTCTCTACTTGTTCATTATTCCCTGATACATCTTGAAAAAAGCATCGTCGAACCGTACATTAATTCCCTCAAGTGATTCGTCACCCGTCCCTCCGCCCTAGGCGCGCCAATTCCTCTTCGGTGAGTTACGTGTGTTACTGTGGCTTGTAACCCTGCCACAGATGCCCAAGGAATGAATTGAAACTGTAGGTCCTTTAAAATTCTATATATTGACACCTAAAGAGATGTGAAGGCGGAAGGAAGTTCCGTGCTTCACGTCCCAGTGACCAAAGGACAGGAACCGATTAATGCAATATGACGGGAAACAATAGCGGTGTTGCCGCCTATAATAGCAATGTTGCCACAATGCGTCATGAAGCAAGTGGTCTTACAATAAGTAGAGTGCAAATGGTAAAAGGAAAAATGCAATGTAAATGTAAATGGAGCTCAGTAAATAATAAGGTAAACAATTCTCTAAATTAATAGTATACATGTATGCATGTAATCTGTATATGCAACGTTATTTGATATCAATACAACGTGGACGGAGTTCATCATTCATGTCTTTTCTTTCCTCGTTCGTAGAAGCAGGTGGGAGGGTCCCAATACTGTGCCTCAATTGAGGCTCTATACTTATTAATGATGTTAGCGGCGTCCCTTCGGCTCGCAGCTGAGCCCGATTTGTTTTTGTTTTGTTTTTGCTATTTTAAGACTATTACATCACCTACATTCCGGCTTCCTTTGTTCAGTCTTGGTGTCCAGCCTCTTAAAGTCTCTTGTAGCCTTGACTGTTGAATTATTTCAACATTATTATTATTATTATTATTATTATTATTATTATTATTATTATTATTATTATTACTAGCAAACATACGGGTGCAGACGTGAAAAATTTAAATGTACTATTTGTTCAGAAATATTAAAATAAGGGCGATTACACGAATATTCTCTCTCTCTCTCTCTCTCTCTCTCTCTCTCTCTCTCTCTCTCTCTCTCTCTCTCTCTCTTCTTTTCCGAGGTGGTCAGTTCGACACTTGGGTCCTCGAAAAATAAATGGGCAGGATATTGAGATGATTTTGCACATTTTGAGTTTTTTATTTTTTATTTTTTTGCCAAAATTTACCCAACTCCTGCCGTGTTCTATAGTGAGCACCTGAACACCCCTAATGACGACCACACGCATGAAGATCGTCTTCTTGTAAAAATATAAAATAAAATAAAATAAAATAAAATACCCTTGAAATATTAAGTTTGTCGCTTGGCAAAATTATTCCTTCGTTGGCCTTGAGATTTTTTGGTACGTGTGGATTTATTTACCTTTAGTCTTCTGTAAAGAGAAAACTGACGAGATGGTTTTGTTTGTCCTCTCGCCCTCAGATCTTAAAAACTACTGAGGCTAGAGGGCTGCAAGTTGGTATGATGATCATCCACCCTCCAATCATCAAACATACCAAATCGCAGCCCACTAGCCTGAGCGGTTTTGATTTCATTTGAGGTTAAAGCGAGCCATAATCGTGCGTCTGGCAACAATATAAGACAGCCCACCACACAGCCTTTGTTAAAGTCTCATGGGCAGCGGCTCATGCAGCATTGTACCGAGACCATCGAAAGATAAGATCTGTTTTTTCGGTTGTTTCTGAATGTCAAGACGTCGAGAGAGACGAATAAACAACATCGAAATAAGCCCATCTCCGTCACAGCGGCTGAATATAGACTAATTTCGTCTCTACCTGTTCATTATCCCCTGTTGAATCTAGAAAACAGCTTCGTCGAACTGTATACATTAATTTCCTCAAGGGACTTGTGAACCGTCCGTCCGCCCTAGGCGCGGAAATTCTTCTTCGGAGAGTCACGTGGAGTGGACGAGTGTTCCTGCTCCTGCCCACGGTTAGGACCAGCCATTTCTTTCCTCGTTCGTGGTAGCGGGTGGGAGGATCGTCACTGCGCCTCAGTTGATGCCCTGTAGGTATATAGGATGGTGTTAGCGTCGTCCCTTCGCCCCGCAGCTGAGACCACTTTGTTTTTATCTTTTATTTTTTTATCTAAACCTATTACATCACCTGCATTCATGCTTCCTCTGTCCAGTTTTTGCTGTCCAATCCTTTAACTGCTACTTCTTAGTCTCTCGT
The DNA here is from genome assembly GCF_015104395.2 of Macrobrachium nipponense. Lineage (NCBI taxonomy): Eukaryota > Metazoa > Arthropoda > Malacostraca > Decapoda > Palaemonidae > Macrobrachium > Macrobrachium nipponense. Next base: position 76,911,874 of record NC_061091.1, on the reverse strand, counting down.
AGCTTTGCCTGTTGAAGTTCTTTCAACATTATTATTATTATCAATAAAATTTCAGTAGATGAAACATGTTTACATGGAACAAGCACACCAAAAGGGCCAATGAGTTCAAAAGGTTGGTTTCCGTAAATAAACTTGTACAATAAACTTGTGCATTGGTGTGTTTTCCAATTATTTGAGGTTGATGGTTAACCAAAATGATCGTGTT
>NC_061091.1:76900518-76911169 GCF_015104395.2 Macrobrachium nipponense | reverse complement strand
GTCTGGCAACAATATAAGACAGCCCACCACACAGCCTTTGTTAAAGTCTCATGGGCAGCGGCTCATGCAGCATTGTACCGAGACCATCGAAAGATAAGATCTTTTTTTCGGTTGTTTCTGAATGTCAAGACGTCGAGAGAGACGAATAAACAACATCGAAATAAGCCCATCTCCGTCACGGCGGCTGAATATAGACTAATTTCGTCTCTACCTGTTCATTATTCCCTGTTGAATCTTCAAAACAGCTTCGTCGAACTGTATACATCAATTTCCTCAAGGGACTTGTGAACCGTCCGTCCGCCCTAGGCGCGGAAATTCCTCTTCGGAGAGTCACGTGGAGTGACGAGTGTTCCTGCTCCTGCCCACGGTTAGGACCAGCCATTTCTTTCCTCGTTCGTGGTAGCGGGTGGGAGGATCGTCACTGCGCCTCAGTTGATGCCCTGTAGGTATTATAGGATGGGTGTTAGCGTCGTCCCCTTCGCCCCGCAGCTGAGACCACTTTGTTTTTATCTGTTATTTTTTTTATCTAAACCCTATTACATCACCTGCATTCATGCTTCCTCTGTCCAGTTTTGCTGTCCAATCCCTTTAACTGCTACTTCTTAGTCTCTCGTAGCCTTGCCTGTTGAATTCTTTCAACATTATTATTATTATCAATAAATTTCAGTAGATGAAACATGTTTACATGGAACAAACACACGTAAAGGGCCAATGAGTTCAAAAGGTTGGTTTCCGTAAATAAAATTGTACAATAAACTTGTGCATTGGTGAGTTTTCCAATTATTTGAGGTTGATGGTTAAGCAAAATGATCGTGTTATAAAATAAATCATAATAACTGTCGGGTTTTCACAAACACACACACACACACACACACATATACATATATATATATAATATATATACACACACATATATATATGTATATATATACGTATATATATATATACACATATATAAATACATAACGACGATATATATATATATATATATATATATATATATATATATATATCTATATATATATATATCTACATATATTATAAATACATATCGATAATATATATAATATATATATATATATATATATATATATATATATATATATATCATAATATGTATGTATATATACATATATATATATATATATATATATATATATATATATATATATATATAATATATGTATGTATATTTATATAATATATGTATGTATATATATATATATATATATATATATATATATTTATATATATATAAATGTCCCATAACCGTGATTCATATACAATTAGGAATTAACCTAGTGAGGGAGCCAATGGAAATAATAAAAGTATGAGTAAATATGATGAGAATGACCTCTCTCTCTCTCTCTCTCACCCTGAAGATTGGAGATTAATAAAAAGTATAAGCGTATGTCTTGAACGTGACATTTCCTCTCCTCTCTCTCTCTGTAGATTATTGCTACGTAGAAGACTTACACAAGACAAAAAAAAAAGAAAAAAAAAAACTCATCAGATTGGGAATTCCATACCATTAATTTTTTTTTCCTAAAAGAGATTTTGTAAAAAAGAAAGGCAACTCACGACCCTTCGGCATATTTATAACCTCACTTCCGGACCAAAATTTTGTATATTTTCGCTTCTGGTTAATCCGAACGATGACCCACGCCCTGGGGGCATCGACCACCGAATTCTAAAATATCTCTGGGCATTCCCGGGTATTCCAGCGCGTCTGTAGCGAATCGCGAAAAGGAAGGAACGAAGAAAAAGAGAGATTTTAAAAGCGTTCGTTCTCCGATTTCAAATCTGGCGACGTCCGGCAACTCTTCACGGGGAAGACCCCCATATGAATCCTGTTTTCCGGCGTGGAATTCTCTCTCCGGTGGCATCCGGCAACGTGCCAGGTTTTGGGTATAAATAAGTGCAGACACTTTGGAAAGACACACATACAGTATCTTCCGGACTGAAAGAGACTACCAGACAGTATCCTTTCCACCGTCATCATGAAATTCGTGAGTTTGAACGGAGATTTTGATGCTTCCTAAATAGTGATCCAAGGCGTTTTTTTTTTTTTTTTTTTCATTTTTCTCTAGGACTAAACACTCTTGGGTGGGGGTTGGGGTGGTTAAATTTGTTTTTTCCTTTATATATATCACGTCTTTGGATACAAAAACCCCGTGGGTCACTATCTGGGAGAGTTCCAAAATATTGTTACAGTATTAAGACGCTGATTTGTCTACAGATTTTTCATTTTTTTGAGAGAATAAACAAAAAAGTTATGTTGACATAAAATTGGTCAGTCTCTTGTCATTTATTATAAAAAAATATTGCAAAATAGAATAATATATTGAACCTAACTCTTGATAATAAACGAAAACCCGTCTGGCCTTGACTACGCATTATGAAGACATCCAACAGCTGACATGATTCGACGTCATATCTGACCCAGGGCATATTAATACTTTATATTGGACGTCCGCTGTAGCTGATTTATACATTAAAAGTAGCCACCATGAATTCACTTAAATAATATTGCTAGTAGGCTTTCCAGTCACATAAGCAGGGCTCTTGTAAGTACATGTCTTCATATAAGTAACTAGGAAAGGGCATTGCTTACCAAACTGTAGTATACGTTCTTATCAAGTTCCCGCAATATCTTGGATATTTTAAGTCAATTTTTGTGTCTATAACCTTAATTATGAGGTTCCATGTTAGTTAGCCTACCTTATAGCATAACCGACTTAGAATGAAATAGAATATTGATTATTGGCCCAGGCCAAGAACTGGGACCTATGAGTTCACTCAGCGCTGAAGAGAAAATTGACAGTAAAGGTTTGAAAGGTGTAACAGGAGGAAAACCTCAAAGCAGTTGCTGTATAAAATAATTGTTAGGAGAGAGGGTGGACAGCAAGAAAGAGACTATGGATAGAGGTACAGTAAAAAGGAATGAAAGGGGTTGTAGCTAAGGGCCGAAAGGACACTGCAAAGACCTTTAAGTAATGCCTACGGGGCACCGTAGATTGTCTTGTGTGTGTACGAAAACCACGAAGGATCATTATAAAGCTTATGAATTCCAGAGTTGTAAGCGTACCCTAGAGCTTTTATTAAATCAGTTTTCTTAAGTTCGTTAACCAGTAATTGTCAGAGTTCCAGGAAACGGGATACTTCTATTTGTTCAAACGATTCTTGTAAAATGCGTTTTTCTGTCTATGTATCAGTTCTCTTTGTGCTTGATCATATCCTGACATTTTTATCAAAGCCTTCATGAATCTTTTTAACTCAAGTGATCTCTTCTTTCTGCATTTCCCATCACCTCCTGTTCCTTGTTTGGAAGCTTGAATATCAAGTCATTTAATAGTCATTGTGGTGGCCTTGTTTCGCAGGAATAGGGTTCGTCTTCTAAATAAAAACAATAACAATAATAATAAAGTGCCATGATGATATACATCATTGTATGAACCGTCTCCTTTTTAACCCAGGTTAATCTCAGCCTCGTCGTGATGGCCGCCATGTTGGCACTCGCTTGCTTTGCAACAGCCATGCCCGACCCTTATGCTCTGGCGGATCCTGAGCAGATCCCCACCGTGGCTACGGAGGCTTCGGAGGAGGCTTTGGAGGCTTCGGGGGAGGCTTCAGACCAGGCGGTTTCGGAGGCTTCGGAGGTGGCTTCAGACCAGGCGGATTTGGAGGAGGATTCCACAGACCTTACTACGGATAGATCTACTATGTCCGGGAACAACTCTCGGTCTCTTCTGCTACGATTCTGGCTCCACTGGAACGAGTGACGTCGTTTCTTCGGGAATTTAATTTCCGATGAAATAAACTTTGGTTTATTCTTCTGACCTGTTTTTCCTTCATTTCCTAAAATATTGTCATATATAGTATATATATATATATATATATATATATATATATATAGTATATATATATATATATATATATATGACTGGTAACAATGTTCTGTAACACAGAATTCCATCTAATAAAAGGAGCCCATAAAAAAACACCAAAATAGAGAAAAAAGTACCTATATTTCAGAGACTGCTGTCTCCCATTTAGGTAGATGAATGAGAAAAGTTTACAGAAAAGGTGGTAGGTATTTATACCAAGAGGTACATCCCACAAACAAGCCAATTTAAGTCACCCCGCTGATAATCTTCCTTTAATCTTCTTAAGGGTTGGTTGAATGAAGAGGTTGTCGATCGTGTCCGAAATCCATGCTCCTTTTGAGATGTTCATTACCTGCCTCTCTTTTATTAAGGCCGATTCCATCATTTGACTCTTGTACCGGCAGTTGCTGCTATAAATTACACGTGACAAATTCCAGTTTATTCTATGGTTATGTTCATTTATTATGGTTGAAAATAGCAGAGTTCTGTTGTCCATACCTAACTGACGACCTGTGTGTTGTATTAATCTCTGGGGGGAAGGGATTTACCTGTAAATCCGATGTAAGATTGGTCACAGTCCCTGGCATGGGATTTCGTATACCCCAGAGTCCTTTGGAGATGCTTTTGTTGGACGTTAATCAGGGATTTGGCTAAGGTGTTTGGGTAAGTAAATACAAAAGGGTTCGATTTCCGAAGGGATTGGTTATTCTCTTAATCGTGTCCAGGTGGGGAATTATTATTTTATTGTTGGGTGTATCTCTTGGTCCTTGTCTTTAGGGGGTCGGTAGAAAATTACGTTTGCTTTGTGAATTGCTTTCTCAATTATATGGTCAGGATATTTTAAAGACGAAAGTTGCTTGCGAATTAGTTCAAATTCTTTTTCCAGGAATTCGTTGGGGAACAAATTCGTAAGGCTCTTAAGAACAAGTTACTAGCTACACCTATCTTGATAGTACTGTCGTGATAGCTAAAGTAGTGAATGTATGAAAGTGAACGTTGGTTTTCTGTATATGTGAATTTGTATTCTGTCGTATCTCTGATTATTAAAAACATCAAGAAAAGGAATTTGTTGTCTGTTTCCCATTCAACTTTAAATTTGATGCTGGGCACTAATGTGTTTAATTTCGCGAGGAATTCATTAAAATTGCCCCACCTATTATCCCAAAATGTTAGGATATCATCCACGTATCTCATCCACAGCATGTTTTTGGGTTTTATTGCATTTATTACTGTAGTTTCAAGTATTCCATGTACAGATTGGCTAGAACAGGACTTAAAGGACTACCCATACTACACCCGAATTTTTGCTTGTAGAATGATTCCCCGAATGAAAATACGTTATTAGATGCACATAATTCAACTAGCTTTATTATTTTGTCAAGCGCCAAAGGGAAATGATCTGAATAGGGGGATATTTTACCCTTAAAAACTGAAGAACGTCCTGTACTGGTACTTTAGTGAACAGGGAATCTACGTCAAGGCTTAAAAGTTTTATGTTGTGAAGTGGTATATGTGCTTCTCTGAATTTGTGACAAAATCTTCCGAATGTTTAATGTGACTGGGAGAAAAGGTGCCTAAAAAAGGGGAAAGGAGGCCAGCTAACCATTTAGAAATTTTGTAATTGAAAGCTCCGGCACATGAAACGATGGGTCTGAATGGAAGATTGTCTTTGTGAGTTTTGGGAGGCCATAAAAATAGGGTAATTTAGGATTAATTACTTTAAATTTCTCTAATAGTTCAATACTCTTTTGTCTTTGCCAATTAATCTTACTTTCCGAAAAAATTCTGTGGGAACGTTTTGGAGGGGATTTTTCGTCAGTTTTTCGTATGTGTTTGTGTCGTTAAGGAGCTGGTTGATTTTGTCAAGGTAGAAGTCTTTGTCCATTATTACGATTTTGCCGTCTTTGTCGGATCTACTTATTATATAACATCTAACTTTTTTAGCGAGTGGATGGCTATCATGAATCTGCGAGGAACGGATAATTTCTTATGTAAATCAGTTAAAGCATTTAGTAACACTCCTTTTTAAACATATCTCTTCACGGTTGTAGTTTTTGTCAGATATGAATTTATCAAAAGCCACTATGAAGTCTAGGTTGTTTTTTGCGTCTGGCATAAGGGCGAAGGATAAGCTAAATTTAAAACTAAATGTTGATTTACAGTAAGGGGGGGTGTGGATAAGTTTAAAACTTTGTCTTGTTGCTCAAGATTATTCCACGCACTATTGTCTATTAGGTTATTTAACTTGCGTAGAAGTCTGTTGGAATGAGTCACGCTATTATAGGCAGCAATGTCGGAACAGAATGAAATCAGATACCTGTATATGTGGTCCGTAGTGAGGAGGCGAAGATTAGACTGGGTTCCATATATCACTCTGCGTAGTATGAAGATGTCCGTTTTTCGTATCGGTGATTCTTTCCTCCAGGAAAATCTTGTGTGAGAGAGGGAAGGGGTCCGATTGCAGAGTCCATCTCCCGAATCCGTACATTTTTTGGTAGTACTTGCTCTTTGAGGCATTCTTCTAAAAAGTGTTTTTGGTTTTTCAGCCGGTGTAGTCTGATCAGTTCTTTCTCAAACTTGCGAAGATTGGCTTGACTTCTGGAAGTGAGTGAAGAATCCTGGAAAGGCGGTTGAATTCCATAATGGGCTGAAAATGACTGGTAACAATGTTCTGTAACAACAGAATTCCATCTAATAAAAGGAGCCCATAAAAAACACCAAATATAGAGAAAAAAGTACTATATTTCAGAGACTGCTGTCTCCCTCTTGGCTTGTTTGTGGATGTACCTCTTGGTATAAATCCACCTTTTCTGTAAACTTTTCTCATTCATCTACCTGAAGAGGGAGACAGCAGTCTCTGAAATATAGTACTTTTTTCTCTATATTTTGGTGTTTTTATGGGCTCCTTTTATTAGATGGAATTCTGTTGTTACAGAACATTGTTACCAGTCATTTTCAGCCCATTATGGAATTCAACCGCCTTTCCAGGATTCTTCACTCACTTCCAGAAGTCAAGCCAATCTTTCGCAAGTTTGAGAAAGAACTGATCAGACTACACCGGCTGAAAAACCAAAAACACTTTTTAGAAGAATGCCTCAAAGAGCAAGTACTACCAAAAATGTACGGATTCGGGAGATGGACTCTGCAATCGGACCCCTTCCCTCTCTCACACAAGATTTTCCTGGAGGAAAGAATCAACCGATACGAAAAACGACATCTTCATACTACGCAGAGTGATATATGGAACCCAGTCTAATCTTCGCCTCCTCACTACGGACCACATATACAGGTATCTGATTTCATTCTGTTCCGACATTGCTGCCTATAATAGCGTGACTCATTCCAACAGACTTCTACGCAAGTTAAATAACCTAATAGACAATAGTGCGTGGAATAATCTTGAGCAACAAGACAAAGTTTTAAACTTATCCAACACCCCCCTTACTGTAAATCAACATTTAGTTTTAAATTTAGGCTTATCCTTCGCCCTTATGCCAGACCGCAAAAACAACCTAGACTCATAGTGGCTTTTGATAAATTCATATCTGACAAAAACTACAACCGTGAAGAGATATGTTTAAAAGGAGTGTTACTAAATGCTTTAACTGATTTACATAAGAAATATCCTGTTCCTCGCAGATTCATGATAGCCATCCACTCGCTAAAAAAGTTAGATGTTATAATAAGTAGATCCGACAAAGACGGCAAAATCGTAATAATGGACAAAGACTTCTACCTTGACAAAATCAACCAGCTCCTTAGCGACACAAACACATACGAAAAACTGACGAAAAATCCCCTCCAAAACGTTCCCACAGAATTTTTTCGGAAAGTAAGATTAATTGGCAAAGACAAAAAGAGTATTGAACTATTAGAGAAATTTAAAGTAATTAATCCTAAATTACCCTATTTTTATGGCCTTCCCAAAACTCACAAGACAATCTTCCATTCAGACCCATCGTTTCATGTGCCGGAGCTTTCAATTACAAAATTTCTAAATGGTTAGCTGGCCTCCTTTCCCCTTTTTTTAGGCACCTTATCTCCCAGTCACATTAAACATTCGGAAGATTTTTGTCACCAAAATTCAGAGAAGCACATATACCACTTCACAACATAAAACTTTTAAGCTTGACGTAGATTCCCTGTTCACTAAGTACCAGTACAGGACGTTCTTCAGTTTTTAAGGGTAAAATTATCCCCCTATTCAGATCATTTCCCTTTGGCGCTTGACAAAATAATAAAGCTAGAGTTGAATTATGTGGCATCCTAATAACGTATTTCATTCGGGGAATCATTCTACAAGCAAAAATTCGGTGTAGTATGGGTAGTCCTTTAAGTCCTGTTCTAAGCCAATCGTACATGGAATACTTTGAAACTACAGTAATAAATGCAATAAACCCAAAAACATGCTGTGGATGAGATACGTGGATGATATCCTAACATTTTGGATAATAGGTGGGGCAATTTTTAATGAATTCCTCGCGAAATTAAACACATTAGTGCCCAGCATCAAATTTAAAGTTGAATGGGAAACAGACAACAAAATTCCTTTTCTTGATGTTTTAATAATCAGAGATACGACAGAATACAAATTCCACCATATACAGAAAACCAACGTTCCTCCACTTTCATACATTCACTACTTTAGCTATCACGACAGTACTATCAAGATAGGTGTAGCTAGTAACTTGTTCTTAAGAGCCTTACGAATTTGTTCCCCAGAATTCCTGGGAAAAAGAATTTGAACTAATTCGCAAGCAACTTTCGTCTTTAAATATCCTGACCATATAATTGAGAAAGCAATTCACAAAGCAAACGTAATTTTCTACCGACCCCCTAAAGACAAGACCAGAGATACACCCAACAATAAAATAATAATTCCCCACCTGGACACGATTAAGAGAATAACCAATCCCTTCGGAAAATCGAACCCTTTTGTATTTACTTACCCAACACCTTAGCCAAATCCCTGATTAACGTCAACACAGCATCTGCCTTAAACGTCCACTCTAAAAGGCATATCCAAAGGACTTTTTTTTGTATACGAAATCCCATGCCAGGACTGTGACCAATCTTACATCGGATTTACAGGTAAATCCCTTCCCCAGAGATTAATACAACACAAACGGTCAGTTAGGTATGGACAACAGAACTCTGCTATTTTCAACCATATAAATGACATAACCATAGAATAAACTGGAATTTGTCACGTGTAATTTATAGCAGCAACTGCCGGTACAAGAGTCAAATGATGGAATCGGCCTTAAATAAAAAGAGAGGAGGTAAATGAACATCTCAAAAGGAGCATGGATTTCGGACCACGATCGACAACCCCCCCTCTTCATTCAACCAACCCTTAAGAAGATTAAAGGAAGATTTATCAGCGGGGGTGACTTAAATGGCTTGTTGTGGATGTACCTCTTGGTATAAAATACCACCTTTTCTGTAAACTTTTCTCATTCATCTACCTGAAGAGGGAGACAGCAGTCTCTGAAATATAGTACTTTTTTCTCTATATTTTGGTGTTTTTATGGGCTCCTTTTATTAGATATATATATATATATATATATATATATAATATATCATTTATCTAACTACATTAATTTTCGCATCAATTACGAATGTATAAACTGAGTATGCATAGAATACGATGCATAAATTAATGCATGAACTGGGAATGCAACATAACGAATGCAAAAAGTAAAAATGAATAAGCTAAAAGTGCATACATTACGAATGCATAAAACAAGAGTGCATATATAACGAATGCATAAATGAAGATATATAAACTTAAAATGCTTTAATTATTGAAACAAACTAAGAATGCATAAATTATTAATGCATAATTACTAATGCATAAATTACGAACGCAGAAACTAAGAATGCATAAATCAGGAAAATTACACAAAGAATCGTACAGACCTTACCTTACAGACCTTACATCTTGTTCGGGTTGCCCCAGGTCCCTCAGTGTGAGGCACCTCTAATGTCTACCAGAGAGTTGCTAGTACATCTTCCGGTATATTTTGCATCTTCCAATCTTGGATGGTCTGGGATGCAGCTTAGATATTTGTCGAGCTTATTCTTAAACACATCTACGCTTACTCCTGATATATTCCTCAGATGAGCTGGCAACGCATTGAATAGACTCTGCATTATCGATGCTGGTGCGTAGTGGATTAGATTAATGTTCTGTGTGCTTTCCTTATTTTTCCTGGTATAGTTTTGGGCACTATTAATCTACCTCTGCTTGCTCTTTCTGATATTTTTAGCTCCATGATGTTTCCGGCTATTCCTTCTATTTGTTTCCATGCCTGAATTATCATGTAGCGTTTTCTTCTTCTCTTCTCCTTTCTAGACTATATAATTTTAAGGATTGTAGTCTTTCCCAGTAGTCAAGGTCCTTAACTTCTCCTATTCTAGCTGTAAAGGACCTTTGTACATTCTCTATTTGCCCAATATCCTTTTGATATTGTGGGTACCATATCATATTGCAATATTCAAGTGGACTACGAACATATGTTTTATAAAGCATAATCATGCTTTCAGCTTTTCTTGTTTTGAAGTGCCGTAACAACATTTCCATTTTTGCTTTACATTTTGCCACTAGAATTGCTATTTGATCATTGCATAACATGTTCCTATTCATCATCACACCAAGGTCTTTAACTGCTTCCTTATTTGTGATTGTCTCATTATTAGGTTCGTATATGCATATAGCTTTCCTTCTCTGTCTCCATAATTTATTGATTCAAATTTATCAG
>NC_061091.1:76883018-76893018 GCF_015104395.2 Macrobrachium nipponense | reverse complement strand
TAGCAGATTTATACGTTAAAAATAGCCACCATGAATTCACTTTAATAATGGTGCTAGTAGGCTTTCCAGTCACATAAGCAGGGCTCTTGTAAGTCCATGTCTTCATATAAGTAACTAGGAAAGGGCATTGCTTACCAAACTGTAATATACGTTCTTAGCAAGTTCCCGAAATATCTTGAGTATTTTAAGTCAATTTTTGTGTCTATAACCTTAATTATGAAGTTCCAATGTTAGTTAGCCTACCTTATAGCATAACCGTCTTAGAATGGAATAGAATATTGAATTTTGGCCCAAGGCCAAGAAATGGGACCTATGAGTTCACTCAGCGCTGAAGAGAAAATTGACAGTAAAAGGGTTTGAAAGGTGTAACAGGAGGAAAACCTCAAAGTAGTTGCCGTATAAACTAATTGTTAGGAGAGAGGGTGGACAGCAAGAAAGAGACTATGGATAGAGGTACAGTAAAAAGGAATGAAAGGGTTTGTAGCTAAGGGCCGAAAGGACACTGCAAAGACCTTTAAGTAATGGCTACGGGGCACCGTAGATATCTTGTGTGTGTACGAAAACCACGAAGGATCATTATAAAGCTTATGAATTCCAGAGTTGTAAGCGTACCCTAGAGCTTTCATAAATCTTTTTTTCTTAAGTTCGCTAACCAGTAATTGTCAGAGTTCCAGGAAACGGGACATACTTCTATTTGTTCAAACGATTCTTGTAAAATGCGTTTTTCTGTCTATGTATACAGTTCTCTTTGTGCTTTGATCATATCCTGACATTTTTATCAAAGCCTTCATGAATCTTTTTAACTCAGTGATCTCTTCTTTCTGCATTTCCCATCACCTCCTGTGCCTTCTTTGGAAGCTTGAATATCAAGTAATTTAATAATCATTGTGGCGGCCTTGTTCCACAGGAATAGGGTTCATCTACTAAATACACAATAACAATAATAATAAAGTGCCATGATGATATACATCATTGTATGAACCGTCTCCTTTTTAACCCCAGGTTAATCTCAGCCTTGTCGTGATGGCCGCCATGTTGGCACTCGCTTGCTTTGCAACGGCCATGCCCGACCCTTAACGCTCTGGCGGATCCTGAGGCAGAATCCTCACTCCGTGGCTACGGAGGCTTCGGAGGAGGCCTTCGGAGGCTTTCGGGGAGGGAGGCTTCAGACAGGAGGCGGTTTCGGGAAGGCTTTCTGGAGGTGGCTTCAGAAACCAGGCGGATTTGGAGGAGGATTCCACAGACCTTACTACGGATAGATCTACTATGTCCAGGAACAACTCTCGGTCTCTTCTGCTACGATTCTGGGCTCCACTGGAACGAGTGACGTCGCTTCTTCGGGAATTTAATTTTCGATGAAATAAACGGTTTAATCTTCTGACCTGTTTTCTTCATTTCCTAAAATATATATATATATATATATATATATATATATATATATATATATATATATATATATGTGTGTGTGTGTGTATATATATATATATATGACTGGTAAAAATGTTCTGTAACAACAGAATTCCATCTAATAAAAGGAGCCCATAAAAACACCAAAATGTAGAGAGAAAGTAACTATATTTCAGAGACTGCTGTCTCTCTCTTCAGGTATATGAATGAGAAAAGTTTACAGAAAAGGTGGTATTTATACCAAGAGATTCGTCCACAAGTAAGCCAATTTAGGTCACCCCCGCTGATAATCTTCCTTTACTCTTCTTAAGCGTTGGTTGAATGAACACTGCGTCGACGATGTCCGATGTCCAATTCCCTTTTGAGATGTTCATTACCTGCTTCTCTTTTATTTTATTAAGGCCGATTCCATCATTTGACTCATTGTACTCCGGCAGTTCGCTGCTATAAATTACACGTGACATATTCCAGTTTATTCTATGGTTATGTTCATTTATATGGTTGAAAATAGCAGAGTTCTGTTGTCCATACCTAACTGACCGTTTGTGTGTATTAATCTCTGGGGAAGTGATTTACCTGTAAATCCGATGTAAGATTGGTCACAGTCCTGGCATGGGATCTCATATACCCCAGAGTCTTTGGGCGATGTCTTTTGTTGGACGTTAATCAGGGATTTGGCTAAGGTATTTGGGTAGGTAAATGCAAAAGGGTTGGATTTCCCAAGAGTTTGAGTTACTCTCTTAATCGTCTCCAGGTGGGGAATTTTTATTTTATTGTTGGGTGTGTCTCTGGTCTTGTCTTTAGGGGGTCGGTAGAAAATTACGTTTGGACTTTTTTGTAATTGCGTTTCTCAAATTATATGGTCAGGATACTTTAAAGATGAAAGTTGCTTGCGAATTAGTTCAAATTCTTTTTCCAGGAAATCTGGGGAACAAATTCGTAAGGCTCTTAAGAATAGGTTGCTAGCTACAACCTATCTTGATAGTATTGTCATGATAGCTAAAGTAGTGAATATATGAAAGTGAGAACGTTGGTTGTCTGTATATGGTAAATTTGTATTCTGTCGTGTCTCTGATTATTAAAACATCAAGAAAAGGAATTTTGTTGTCTGTTTCCCATTTAACTTTAAATTTGATGCTGGGCACTAATGCGTTTAATTTTGAGAGGAATTCATTAAAATTACCCCTTACTTATATCCCAAAATGTTAGTATGTCATCCACGTATCTCACCACAGCATGTTTTTGGGTTTTATTGCATTTATTACTGTAGTTTCAAAGTATTCCATGTACAGATTGGCTAAAATAGGGACTTAAAGGACTACCATACTACACCCGAATTTTTGCTTGTAGAATGATTCCCCGAATGAAAATACGTTATTAGATGCACATAATTCAGCTAACTTATTATTTTGTCAAGTGCCAAAGGGAAATGATCTGAATAGGGGGATAATTTTTTCCCTTAAAAACTGAAGAACGTCCTGTACTGGTACTTTTGTGAATAGGGAGTCTACGTCAAGGCTTAAAAGTTTTATGTTGTGAAGTGGTATATGTGCTTCTCTGAATTTGTGACAAAAGTCTTCCGAATGTTTGATGTGACTGGGAGAAAAAGTGCCTAAAAAAGGAGAAAGGAGGCCAGCTAACCATTTAGAAATTTTGCGCTATTATCTATTAGGTTATTTAACTTGCGTAAAAGTCTGTTGGAATGAGTCACGCTATTATAGGCAGCAATGTCGGAACAGAATGAAATCAGATACCTGTATAGTGGTCCGTAGTGAGGAGGCAAAGATTAGATTGAGTTCCATATATCACTCTGCGTAGCACGAAGATGTCGTTTCTCGTATTGGTGATTCTTTCTTCCAGGAAAATCTTGTGTGATAGAGGGAAGGGGTTTGATTGCAGAGTCCATCTCCCGAATCCGTACATTTTTGGAAGTACTTGTTCTTTGAGGCATTCTTCCAAAAAGTGTTTTTCAGCCGGTGTAGTCTGTTCAGTTCTTTTTCAAACTTGCGGAAAACTGGCTTGACTTCTGGAAGTGAGTGAAGAATCGTGGAAAGGCGGTTGAATTCCATAATGGGCTGACAATGACTGGTAAAAATGTTCTGTAACAACAGAATTCCATCTAATAAAAGGAGCCCATAAAAACACCAAAATGAGAGAGAAAAGTACTATATTTTCAGAGACTGTTGTCTCTCTCTTCAGGTATATGAATGAGAAAAGTTTACAGAAAAGGTGGTATTTATACCAAGAGATTCGTCCACAAGTAGCAAATTTATGTCACCCCCGCTGATAATCTTCCTTTAATCTTCTTAAGCGTTGGTTGAATGAACACTGCGTCGACGATGTCCGATGTCCAATTCCCTTTTGAGATGTTCATTACCTGCTTCTCTTTTATTAAGGCCGATTCCATCATTTGACTCTTGTACCGGCAGTTGCTGCTATAAATTACACGTGACATATTCCAGTTTATTCTATGGTTATGTTCATTTATATGGTTGAAAATAGCAGAGTTCTGTTGTCCATACCTAACTGACCGTTTGTGTTGTATTAATCTCTGGGGAAGTGATTTACCTGTAAATCCGATGTAAGATTGGTCACAGTCCTGCATGGGATCTCATATACCCCAGAGTCTTTGGGCGATGTCTTTTGTTGGACGTTAATCAGGGATTTGGCTAAGGTATTTGGGGTAGGATAAATGCAAAAGGTGGTTTGGATTTCCCAGGGTGTGAGTTTTTACTCTCTTAATCGTCTCCAGGTGGGGAATTTTTATTTTATTGTTGGGTGTGTGTCTCTGGTCTTGTCTTTAGGGGGTCGGTAGAAAATTACGTTTGCTTTTTTGAATTGCTTTCTCAATTATATTGGTCAGGATACTTTAAAGATGAAAGTTGCTTGCGAATTAGTTCAAATTCTTTTTCCAGGAAATCTGGGGAACAAATTCGGGAGATGGACTCTGCAATCAAACCCCTTCCCCTCTATCACACAAGTTTTCCTGGAAGAAAGAATCACCAATACGAGAAACGACATCTTCGTGGCTACGCAGAGTGATATATGGAACTCAATCTAATCTTCGCCTCCTCACTACGGACCACGTATACAGGTATCTGATTTCATTCTGTTCCGACATTGCTGCCTATAATAGCGTGACATCATTCCAACACGACTTTTTACGCCAAGTTAAATAACCTAATAGATAATAGCGCATGGAATAATCTTGAACAACAAGACAAAGTTTTAAACTTATCCAACACCCTTACTGTAAATCAACATTTAGTTTTAAATTTAGGCTTATCCTTTGCCCTTATGCCAGACCGCAACCTAGACTTCATAGTGGCTTTTGATAAATTCATATCTGACAAAAAACTACAGCCGTGAAGAGATATGTTTAAAAGGAGTGTTACTAAATGCTTTAACTGACCTTCATAAGAAATATCCTGTTCCCCGCAGATTCATGATAGCCATCCACTCGCTAAAAAAGTTAGATGTTATAATAAGTAGATCCGACAAAGACGGCAAAATTGTAATAATGGACAAAGACTTCTACCTCGACAAAATCAACCAGCTCCTTAGCGACACAAATACTTACGAAAAACTGACGAAAAATCCCCTCCAGAACGTTCCCACAGAATTTTTTCGGAAAGTAAGATTAATTGGCCAAGACAAACAAAAGAGTATTGCAACTATTAGAGAAATTTAAAGTAATTAATCTAAATTACCTACCTTTTATGGTCTTCCCAAAAACTACAAAGACAATCTTCCATTCAGACCCATCGTTTCATGCGCCGGAGCTTTCAATTACAAAATTTCTAAATGGTTAGCTGGCCTCCTTTCTCCTTTTTTAGGCACTTTTTCTCCCAGTCACATCAAACATTCGGAAGACTTTTGTCACAAATTCAGAGAAGCACATATACCACTTCACAACATAAAACTTTTAAGCCTTGACGTAGACTCCCTATTCACAAAAGTACCAGTACAGGACGTTTCTCAGTTTTTTAAGGGAAAAATTATCATCCCCTATTCAGATCATTTCCACTTTGGCACTTGACAAAATAATAAATAAAAGTTAGTTGAATTATGTGCATCTAATAACGTATTTTCATTCGGGGAATCATTCTACAAGCAAAAATTCGGGTGTAGTATGGGTAGTCCTTTAAGTCCTATTTTAGCCAATCTGTACATGGAATACTTTGAAACTACAGTAATAAATGCAATAAAACCCAAAAAACATGCTGTGGATGAGATACGTGGATGACATACTAACATTTTGGATAATAAGTGGGGTAATTTTAATGAATTCCTCTCAAAATTAAACGCATTAGTGCCCAGCATCAAATTTAAAGTTGAATGGGAAACCGACAACAAAATTCCTTTTCTTGATGTTTTAATAATCAGAGACACGACAGAATACAAATTTACCATATACAGAAAACCAACGTTCTCACTTTCATATATTCACTACTTTAGCTATCATGACAATACTATCAAGATAGGTGTAGCTAGCAACCTATTCTTAAGAGCCTTACGAATTTGTTCCCCAGATTTCCTGGAAAAAGAATTTGAACTAATTCGCAAGCAACTTTCATCTTTAAAGTATCCTGACCATATAATTGAGAAAGCAATTCAAAAAGCAAACGTAATTTTCTACCGACCCCCTAAAGACAAGACCAGAGACACACCCAACAATAAAATAAAAATTCCCCACCTGGAGACGATTAAGAGAGTAACTCAAACTCTTGGGAAATCCAACCCTTTGCATTTACCTACCCAAATACCTTAGCCAAATCCTGATTAACGTCCAACAAAAGACATCGCCCAAAGACTCTGGGGTATATGAGATCCCATGCCAGACTGTGACCAATCTTACATCGGATTTACAGGTAAATCACTTCCCAGATTAATACAACACAAACGGTCAGTTAGGTATGGACAACAGAACTCGGCTATTTTTCAACCATATAAATGAACATAACCATAGAATAAACTGGAATATGTCACGTGTAATTTATAGCAGCAACTGCCGGTACAAGAGTCAAATGATGGAATCGGCCTTATTAATAAAAGAGAAGGCAAGGTAATTGAACATCTCAAAAGGGAATTGGACATCGGACATCGTCGACGCAGTGTTCATTCAACCAACGCTTAAGAAGATTAAAGGAAGATTATCAGCGGGGTGACCTAAATTGGCTTACTTGTGGACGAATCTCTTGGTATAAATACCACCTTTTCTGTAAACTTTTCTCATTCATATACCTGAAGAGAGAGACAGCATCTCTGAAATATAGTACTTTTCTCTCTACATTTTGGTGTTTTTATGGGCTCCTTTTATTAGATATATATATATATATATATATATATATATATATATATATATAAAATGTATCATTTATCTAACTGCATTAATTTTTGCATCAATTACGAATGTATAAACTTAGTATGCATAGAATACGATGCATAAATTTATGCATTACCTGGGAATGTATACATAACGAATGCAAAAACTGAAAATGAATAAACTAAAAGTGCATACATTACGAATGCTAAAACAAGAGTGCATAATATAAAACGAATGCATGAATGAAGATTTATAAACTAAAAATGCTTTAATTACTGATGCATAAGTATTAATGATAAGTACGAATGCAATAAAAAATCGCGCAAATTTTACAAAGGATCGACGTAGAGAGATCGAGAGAGAGAAGAGGAGAGAGAGAGAGAGAGAGAGAGAGGAGAGAGAGAGAGAGAGAGAAGAGAGAGAGAGAACTTGATATATTACTCTGGCCTGGTCAGTAATGTTCACTGGGGGACCACCACCTTATCAGGACACATATATAAACACACATAATAAAGAAAAAAAATTATCAATAAAAACGAACTGAAATTTTATGTGAAAAATTGATGTCCAAAAAGTCCTATTTTCGACCTGCTCATCTGAAAAGTTGATCGGAAGAAAAG
Organism: Macrobrachium nipponense; assembly: GCF_015104395.2. Taxonomy (NCBI): domain Eukaryota; kingdom Metazoa; phylum Arthropoda; class Malacostraca; order Decapoda; family Palaemonidae; genus Macrobrachium; species Macrobrachium nipponense. The sequence continues at coordinate 76,885,665 of NC_061091.1, read as the reverse complement.
GATTTAAAAATGTGTGATACTGACAACGACCCACTTAATTAAGAAATTTTTTTACGAATCAATTCATGTGTCATATTCGGCTAAATTAAAACCAAAAATTACTTTTTAAATTTATGTTTAATCTCTGGCCAAAGCCAGGAAAAGCAAGGGTAATGGAAATGTCTGTTAAAAACAAGTCCATCTCCGCCACGTCAGCTGAGTATAGGCTAAGTTCGTCTCTACTTGTTCATTATTCCCTGATACATCTTGAAAAAAGCATCGTCGAACCGTACATTAATTCCCTCAAGTGATTCGTCAACCGTCCCTCCGCCCTAGGCGCGCCAATTCCTCTTCGGTGAGTTACGTGTGTTACTGTGGCTTGTAACCCTGCCACAGATGCCCAAGGAATGAATTGAAACTGTAGGTCCTTTAAAATTCTATATATTGACACCTAAAGAGATGTGAAGGCGGAAGGAAGTTCCGTGCTTCACGTCCCAGTGACCACAGGACAGGAACCGATTAATGCAATATGACGGGAAACAATAGCGGTGTTGCCGCCTATAATAGCAATGTTGCCACAATGCGTCATGAAGCAAGTGGTCTTACAGTAAGTAGAGTGCAAATGGTAAAAGGATAAATGCAATGTAAATGTAAATGATGCTCAGTAAATAATAAGGTAAACAATTCCCTAGATTAATAGTATACATGTATACATGTAATCTGTATATGCAATGCAATCGTAACGTTATTTGATATCTATACAACTTGGACGGAGTTCATCATTCATGTCTTTTCTTTCCTCGTTCGCGGTAGCAGGTGGGAGGGTCCCGTTACTGTGCCTCAATAGATGCCCTGTACGAATAGATAATGTTAGCGGCGTCCCTTCGGCTCCTAGCAGAGCCCGCTTTGTTTTTGTTTTGTGCTTTTTTAAGACTATTACATCACCTACATTCCGGCTTCCTTTGTTCAGTCTTGCTGTCCAGCCACTTAAAAGTCTCTTGTAGCCTTGACTGTTGAATTCTTTCAACATTATTATTATTTTATTATTATTATTATTATTATTATTATTATTATTATTATTATTATTATTATTAATTATTATTATTATTATTATTTTATTATTGCTTCTATCACAGTCCTCCAATTCGACTGGGTGGTATTTATAGTGTGGGGTTCCGGGTTGCATCCTGCCTCCTTAGGAGTCCATCACTCTTCTTACTATGTGTGCCCGTTTCTAGGATCACACTCTTCTGCATGAGGCCCGGAGCTACTTCAGCCTCTAGTTTTTTCTAGATTCCTTTTTCAGGGATTTTGGATCGTGCCTAGTGCTCCTATGATTATGGGTACGATTTCCACTGGCATATCCCATATCCTTCTTATTTCTATTTTCAGATCTTGATACTTATCCAATTTTTCCCTCTCTTTCTCTTCAACTCTGGTGTCCCATGGTATTGCGACATCAATGAGTGATACTTTCTTCTTGACCTTGTCAATCAACGTCACGTCTGGTCTGTTTGCACGTATCACCCTATCCGTTCTGATACCATAGTCCCAGAGGATCTTTGCCTGATCGTTTTCTATCACTCCTTCAGGTTGGTGCTCGTAACCACTTATTACTGCAAGGTAGCTGATGTTTCTTGCACAGGCTCCAGTGGAGGGCTTTTGCTACTGAATCATGCCTCTTTTTGTACTGGTTCTGTGCAAGTGCCGGGCATTCAACCTTGCTATGTGGTTTATGGTTTCACTTTTCCGTATTGCAACTTCCTACATAATGGGAGAGATTTATTCCGTTATTTAAGGTCTAACGTACTTTGAACATATCTGGTTCTTAGGGCCTGATCTTGTGCCGCTGTTATCATTCCTTCAGTTTCCTTCTTTAGCTCTCCCCTCTGTAGCCATTGCCAATTGTCATCGCTGGCTAGTTCTTTAGTCTGTCTCATGTATTGTCCATGCATTGGTTTGTTGTGCCAGTCCTCTGTTCTTTCTGTCTTTCTCCTGTCTCTGTATATTTCTGGGTCTTCGTCTGCTTTTATTAGTCCTTTCTTCCCATGCACCGCTTTAGGCCACTCGTCTTCACTGGTTTTCAGATATTGCCCCAGTGCTCTGTTTTCGAAGTTGACGCAGTCCTCTATACTTAGTAGTCCTCTCCCTCCTTCCTTTCGTGTTATGTATAGTCTGTCCCGTATTTGCTCTTGGGTGTAGTGCTTTGTGTATTGTCATATGTTTCCTGGTTTTCTGATCTATGCTGCGGAGTTCTGCCTTCGTCCTATTCCACTATTCCTGCGCTGTATCTGATTAACTGGCACTGCCCATGTGTTTATGGCTTTTATCATATTTCCGGCGTTTGAGTTTTGACTTGAGTATCGCCTTGAGTCTCTGCATATATTCTTTCCTGATCGTGTCCTTCATCTCTTGGTGTTTTATATCTCCTCCTTCCATTACTCCCAGGTATTTGTATCCTGTCTCATCTATGTGTTTGATGTTGCTCCCATCTGGCAGCTTTATCCCTTCAGTTCTCGTTACTTTGCCTTTTTGTATGTTGACTAAGGCGCATTTTTCTATTCCAAACTCCATCCTGATGTCCTCAGATACAATCCTTACAGTCTTGGATTAGGGTATCTATTTCCTTGATGCTCTTACCATACAGCTTGATGTCGTCCATGAACAT
>NC_061091.1:76828018-76878018 GCF_015104395.2 Macrobrachium nipponense | reverse complement strand
AAAAGTAATGATGAGAGAAAAAAGTAGACAGTCTCTGTCAATTATTATAAATTTTTTTATAAAATATAATGACATATCGAACCTAATTCTTGATAATTAACGAAAACCCGTCTGGCCCTGACTACGCATTATGAAGACCGTCCACAGCTGACGTCATTCGACGTCATATCTGATCCAGAACATATTAATACTTTATACTGAGCGTCCGCTGTTGCTGATTTAGGCATTAAAAGTAGCCTACAATGAATTCACTCTAATAATGTTGCTATGGTTGATTCATATCAACCGTGCGTTTGATGTCTAGGCCAGTCCCTTACGACGCTCTTGATTGACTGTTGATAAGCCAATCACAGGGCTGGAAACACTCTCTCATGAGTTCACATGGGTAGGATCTATGTTCCACCTCTCGTGAGGCTTGTAAGTAGGGTTCTTGTCAGTGTGTCTATATAAGTAACTCGGAAGGGGCATTGCTTACCTAACTGTAATATACGTTCTCATGAAGTTCCCGAAATATCTTGAGTATTTTAAGTCAATTTTTGTTATTATATTATTAGTTATGAGGTTCCATGTCAGTTAGCCTACCATATTGCATAACCGACTCAGAATGGAATAGAATATTGCATGAAACAATTTTCACGAGTGTGTGGATAGCAAGAAGGAGGAAAGAGACTATGAACCGAGGTACAGTAAAAGGAATTGAAAGGCGTTGCAGCTAAGGACTGAAAGTGCGCTGCAGAGGCCTTAAGTAATGCCTAAAGAGCACCGTAGATGATTTGTGTGTGTACAAAATTAGGAAGGAACATTATGAAGCTTTAGAACTCCAGGGTTGTCAACTTAGAGCTTTCATAAATCATGTTTTTATTACAAGTCCGCTAACCAGTGATTGTCAAAGATCCTGGAACCTGGACATACTTCTATTTGTTCCAATGATTCTAGTTCCACGGTGGATGGGTGGTTTTCGAGCTCGGCTGCCAGTCTGGTGGTCCGAAGTTGGATTCCCTGCTCTGCCAACGCGGAATCAGAGGAATTTATTTCTGGTGATAGAAATGCATTTCTCGATATAGTGTGGTTCAGATCCCACAGTAAACTGTAGGTCCCGTTGCTAGGTAACCAATTGGCTCCTAGCCACGTAAAAATATCTAATCATTCGGGTCAGCCCTAGGGGAGCTATTAATCAGCTCAGCGGTGTGGTTAAACTAAGATATACTCAACTTTTCCAATGATTCTAAGTCGTCTACAATAATAAAAAGAATGTTAATGAGTTCGTGTACGATTTTGGACTGAAGATGAAGCCAGGGAAGGGTTCGAAAGCTTTGTAAAGAGTTTTTAAACTATATACGAACTATTAATATATTTTTAATATTGTGGACCCCTTAGAAGATCATATATACTTTCGTGATAGAGAGGTTTTCCCAAATAATAATAATCATAATAATAATAAAGTGCCATGATGATATACATCACTGTATGAACCGTCTCCTTTTTAACCCTAGGTCAATCTCAGCCTCGTCGTGATGGCCGCCATCTTGGTACTCGCTTGCTCATTTCAGAGGATTCGGACTACTGATAGATCAACTGTCTCTCGGTCTCTTCTGCTACGATTCTGGGCTCCACTGGAACGAGCGACGTGGCTTCTTTGGGAATTACATTCTCGATGAAATAAACGGTTTAATCTTCTGACCTGTTTTCATTATTCCCTACAATATACAGTCATATATACAGTCACACACACACACACACATATATATATATATGTATATATATACATATAAATACACATACATACATACATACATACATACATACACACACACACACACACACACACATATATATATATATATATATATATATATATATATATATATATATATATATATAATGTATCATTTATTTGACTGCAACAATTTTCGCATCAATTATGAATGTATAAACTAAGTATGCATAGGTTGTGAATGCATAAACTAAAAGTGCATACATTACCAATGCATAAAACAAGAATGTATATATAACTAATGCATAAATTAACATATATAAACTAAGAATGCATAAATTATGAATGCATAATTACGAATGTAGAAACTAAGAATGCATAGATTAATATGCATAAACTGAGAATGTATAAATCACGAAAATTACACAAAGAATCAGAGAGAGAGAGAGAGAGAGAGAGAGAGAGAGAGAGAGAGAGAGAGGAGAGATAGAGAGAGAGAGAGAGAGAGAGCTTGATATTATTACTCTGGCCTGGCCAGTACTGTTCACTGGGGGACCACCACCTTATCAGGATACACACATACAAACACACACACACACACACGTAAAAAAGAAAAAAAATTGTTAATAAAAACAAACTGAAAATTTATGAGAAAAATTGATATCCAAAAAGTCCTGTTTTGGACCTGCATATCTGAAAATTGATCAGACGAAAAAGACTTAAAAATTCAATACTGACAACGAACGACTTAATTAAGAAATTTTTTTACGAATCAATTTATGTGTCATGTTCGGCTAAACTAAAGTCAAAAATAATTTTTAAAATTCATGTTTAATCTTTAGTTGAACGGATGACTTCGGCCAAAGACAGGAATAATAAGGCTAATGGGATTATCTATCAAAAACAAGTAAAATTGCGCCGAAGTTTCTTCGGCACAATCGAGTTTTCCGTATAGCCTCTGCAGTGTGTAATCAAGGTCAGCGAAAATACAGCTATCTTTCGGTTGGCTCGGTATAATGCTGTATGAACCTCTGTCCAGGAAATTTAACTACGGCAAGGTGGTGGCCTATCCCATATCGTTGCCAGGCGCACGATTATAGTTAAAAACTTTAACCTTAAATAAAATACAGACTAGAAAGGCTAGAGGGATGCAATTTGCTACGATGATTGGAGGGTGGATGATCAGAAACATTTTAATCCGAAGAGGATGCAAGTTCCAAAACCCTGAAATAATTTTCCTTGTAATTTAAATATTTCATACACTTTTTTTTTATCAATTGCTAATTTATTAGTAAACTTTTCTTTCCTAATTGATCTTTTATTTTTGAATTTCTTATTACCTTCTGTTACTACTTTCAAATGAACACCATTATATTCTTTGGAAGCTTGAATTTCAAGTCGGTGGCCCCTTCGGGGGCTTGTTCCTTATGAATAGGTCTCATCTATGAATGATAATAATAATAAGCCAAACTTAGGGGTACGAGACTTCATAGCCAGTGTGATGTTACTGTATATTTACCGTGTATTTTCATACTTTTGTACTGTATTTATATTGGATAGGGGGTACGAGAAACGTTTCTGAGATATCAAGGGGTAAGGGCACTGAACAAGATTTCATAGCCTCTGTACTGAACGGTAAAACATTGGAGGAAATTAGTTAATTAAGACAGCACCACAAGAAACTGGAACAAAGCGGACTCTTCAAAAAGTGTTGGTCAGATCAGCCTCCCCCCGCCTCTGTCCTGTAGAACGGCGTAGTGGTCGTACTTGTGATTCCAGCTCAGCAGACTCTCAGCTACATACATACATACATACATACATACATACATACATACATACATACATACATACATACATACATACATACATACATACATACATACATACATACATACACTATATATATATATATATATATATATATATATATATATATATATATATACGTATATATTGTAATATCATCTTAAATTATTTCATTGGTTTTTGTTAACGTAAGTTAAATTTGTGCTTTTTTACATGTCCCGAAAAACTGCTTGTTGATTCTTTTCACTCTCCTCAAGGTTTTGTTTCTGTCGTTATATGGTTGTATTTACCCGCTCGTTTCCTTTTTTTCATGTTTCAACGAGTGGAGGATCGTCTTCAGTAATTGCCTCTTTCGCCTGATGGTTTTAACCTGTTATTTTCCCGTCACCCTTACTCGGTGTGGGGGAGGTTTTCATCATGAAGGTGAATTGTCACGGTTCCCCGAAGGGAGGTTCAGCATCACCTATTCATACCGCACTCTTCGTCACTGTTTTCTGCAACATTGCCTTCTGGCCACGGACAGGACACTAAGACGCTCGTTTTTACTTTTATAAAAATGACAGGTTGCTGTTGGTGGTGAGGGTTTGTCCCGTGCCCTCGTGTGCGAGTTTGTCTTAGGGATTTCATTATTTTTGCCCCCTTGTGAGCAAGGTCCAGACCTTGCATCGATGAGTGCACTGCTGTATCCTCCGGGAATCTTCAGGAGGCCTTCTGAGGCCAGAGAAAGGTGAGTATCCCCTTTTGCCGGTATTTACTTTCCCATTTACGTGAGTGGACTCTAAATGTTCGAGTATTGTTTCCAAGCATCAAGTGGAGGCTCCCGCGAGAGCCTTTGTAGGCAGTTTTCTCCGACTGAAGCAGTTTCAGTAAGATTTCGCCATATTTGGTGAGCAATTAATTATTAATTGGATTAATTAAGGTGCATCTTAATTATTTTTGTAAATTATTAGTGTTAAGGAAAAGTTAGTTATTAGTGTTAAGTTTCTTGGCTTTTTCTCCGCCTTTCGTGTACACGTGAGTGAGTGTTGATTTCGTTCTACTACTGTGACATTTCTCTCTTACTCTTTATTTGTTTAATAAAGGACAACATGGTTTCGTACCCGGAAAAAGTACACAAACCCAACTGTTAGTCCACCGTGAGAACATATTCAAAAATATGAAAAGCGGAAATGAAACAGATGTGGTTTATTTAGACTTTGCAAAAGCTTTTGATAAAGTAGACCATAATATATTAGCGAAGAAAATTAGAAAACACAATATCGTGGATAAAGTAGGAAGATGGTTAAAAGAATTTTTACACAACAGAAAACAGATAGTTATTGCAAACGACGAGAAGTCGGATGAAGTCAAGGTAATATCCGGTGTGCCGCAAGGTACGGTGTTAGCTGCAATACTGTTTGTTATTATGATTGAAGACATAGACAATAATGTGAAGGATTCGGTAGTGAGTAGTTTCGCAGATGACACAAGAATAAGTAGAGAAATTACTTGTGATGAAGATAGGAACGCTCTACAAAGAGACCTTAACAAAGTATATGATTGGGCAGAGGTAAATAGGATGGTATTTAACTCTGATAAATTTGAATCAATAAATTATGGAGACAGAGAAAGAAAGGTAAAAGCTATAGGCATATAAGGGACCTAATAATGAGACCATCACAAATAAGGAAGCAGTTAAAGACCTTGGTGTGATGATGAATAGGAACATGTTATGCAATGATCAAATAGCAACTCTGTTGGCAAAATGTAAAGCAAAAATGGGAATGTTGTTACGGCACTTCAAAACAAGAAAAGCTGAACACATGATTATGCTTTATAAAACATATGTTCGTAGTCCACTTGAATATTGCAATATGATATGGTACCCACACTATCAAAAGGATATTGCACAAATAGAGAGTGTACAAAGGTCCTTTACAGCTAGAATAGAAGAAGTTAAGGACCTAGACTACTGGGAAAGACTACAATTCTTAAAATTATATAGTCTAGAAAGGAGAAGAGAACGCTACATGATAATTCAGGCATGGAAACAGATAGAAGGAATAGCAGAAAATATCATGGAACTAAAAATATCAGAAAGAGCAAGCAGAGGTAGATTAATAGTGCCCAAAACTATACCAGGAAAAATAAGGAAAGCACACAGGACATTAATCCACTACGCACCAGCATCGATAAGCAAGCGTCTATTCAATGCGTTGCCAGCTCATCTGAGGAATATATCAGGAGTGAGCGTAGATGTGTTTAAGAATAAGCTCGACAAATATCTAAACTGCATCCCAGACCATCCAAGATTGGAAGATGCAAAATATACCGGAAGATGTACTAGCAACTCTCTGGTAGACATTAGAGGTGCCTCACACTGAGGGACCTGGGGCAACCCGAACAAGATGTAAGGTCTGTAAGGTAAGGTAAGGTATAATAGTTAGGTAGGAGTTTGAGGTATGTGAGGACATTTATTGCGTACGCGTCGGTGCCTATTTTTTCTAGTTCCTCAAGCAGGTTTTCAAGGACATTTCTTTGAATTTGGCTTGTGAATAAAAAGTGTAAAATTTGGACATTTTATTTATTTTGTCTCCCCTTTTGATTGTTTAGTTACCTGAAGTCTTGTGTATTGTAAATCTTTGTCTGGACTGGCAATTGATTTATTGAATGGAGGACCTGTTTTAAAAATAGAGTAGTAACAATGATTTACTGTCTCTTAGCAAAAACATTCATAACAATATAAATATATTTTATATGTATATATATACAGTATATATATATATATATATATATATATATATATATATATATATATATATATATATATATATATATCTACCACACACACACACACACATATATATATATATATATATATATATATATATATATATATATATATGAATTTTTATCGTATCACCGTGATTCCTACACATGCGTTCAGCTACAAATGTCCTCTTTAATATCCTATTCGTTATACATCGGAATTAATAAATTTTCAGATATGATAACCGAAGCGTAATGTTCTTCTTGACAATCATTTCGTCCTCTCGTGGATTCGAACCAATGCGCGGAGGGCGCGCGGAGGAGGTAGAGGGAACTGGATATTAAAGGAATTCTTCAGTTATTTCCAGTTCTTAATCCAAGGCTGGTAGTGATAAGCGTATCCAATATACTGTGAGGAAGCGAATGGAATTAACAAAACAATGAGTAAATATGGTGAGAATACCCCCCCCCCCTCTCTCTCTCTCTCTCTCTCTCTCTCTCTCGTCTCTCTCTATCTCTCTCTCTCTCTCTATCGCTCTCTCTCTCTCTATCCTCATATAATAATATATAGTCAGATATATATTATTATATAATATATATATATAGTAGATAATATACTTATATTATATGAGAATATATATATATGAACAAGATAATATAAGAGATATAAACATAATAGAATATATTTATATATGTAGCTAGAATATAGAATAATATATATAAACATATAAATTATATATAGGGGATATAGAATAATATATATAGATATATATATAGATAGATTATATATAGATAGGGAACATAGATATATATAGAGATATATATATGAATATATTATATATAGATAGGATATGAAACAGAATAATATATAGAATAATGTATATATATAATATATATATATGTATAATATATCTATAATTATGTATATATATATAGTAGATATATATATATAGTATATATATAATATATATATATATACTAGAATAGAGATATTAATATGTATATATATATATGTAATAGATATATATAGAGATCCATATACATAAAATATGTATATTATATATATATAAAATATATATATATAAATATGTAATATATATATATGTATAGGTATATAGATATATATATATATATATATATATTATATAGATAAAATTTATATATATATATATGTATATATAATATATATATATGTATATATATATATATATATATATATATATGTATATATATATGTATAACATGTATACATATATATAATATATATATATATATATATATATACATACGATATATATATATATATATATATATATATATATACATATATATAGTATATATATATGAAAATATAGATATATATATATATATCATATATCCTATATATATAAATATATATATATATCATATATTAAATACTGTCTATATTATATATCAAATATGTAATATATAATAAAATAATGTATATATAAGATATATGTATATATATATATAGATATATGGTATAATATATATAATATATATATATATATATATTAATATATATAATATATGTAATATATATAATTGTATATATATATATATATATATATATATATATGTATGATTATATAATATGTATATATATATTAATATGTTATATTATAATATGTATATATTATATATAACTATATATATATATATGTATATATATATATAAATATGTCATATATATATATAAATATGTATATATTATATATATAATATGTATATAATATATAATGTCATATATATAAAATATGTATATATATATGTATAATATGCATAATATAATGTATAATCCTAGATCTATATATATTATATTACATACATATATAATATATATATAAATATATATATATATCTCTCTCTACATATATAATATATATATAATTATTATAATATCTATTATATATATATATCTATAATATCTACATATAATTTAATCTCTATATTATACTATCTACTATACAACTATATATCTATAATATATATATCTATATATAATAATACAATATATATAATACCTATAGATATATACATATAATATATATACAATTTATCTATATATATATTATATATAATAATATATATTAATAACCAGTATATATATAATATATATATAGATATACTATATATATCTATTCCATATCTAATACATATATATAGACTTATATATATATATATCGTTAATCCATATATATAATATCTATAAATATATATATATCTATACATATATCTAATTATATAATATATATATACATAGCTATAATATATATATATATATTATAATAATAGATATCTATATACATCTATACCTCTATACATATCTATATATAATATATAATATATATATACATAATATATCTATATATCTATACATATATATATATATTATATATAAATATATATGGAGACTGGTGCTACGTAGAAGAATACACAAGACCAGTAAGGAAAAAAAACCGCATCAGATTAGGAGTCCCATACCAAAAAAATGAAGGAACGATGAAATAGAGAAATAAAAACTGTCTGTCCTCCGATTTCAACTCTGGCGAAGTCCGACAACTCTTCGCGGAGAAGAACCCCCTTTTTGAATCCTGTTTTCCGGCGTGGAATTCCCCCTCCGCGTGGCATCCGGCAACGTGCCAGGTTTTGGGTATAAATAGAGCAGACACTTTTATAACATACACACACAGTATCTTCTGGACGAAAAGAGACAACCAGACAGCATCCTTTTCACCGCCATCATGAAATTCGTGAGTTTGAACGGAGATTTCAATGCTTCCTAGATAGCGATCCAAGGTGTTTTTTTTTTCCCTGTAGGACTAAACTCTCTTGGATGGGGGTTGGGGGGGGGGTCATTTTCTTTATATATCTTTTGGATACAAAACCTCGGGGGTCACTCTTTGGAACGGTTCCGAAATTTTGTTGCAGTATTAAGACGCTGATTTGTCTACAGAATTTCATTTGGTTTGAGAGAATAAAAAAGTTATGTTGACATAAAATTGGTCAGTCTCTTGTCATTTATTATAAAAAAAATATTATAAAATAGAATGACATATCGAACCTAACTCTTGATAATTAACGAAAACCCGTCTGGCCCTGACTACGCATTATGAAGACAGTCCACAGCTGACGTGATTCGACGTCATATCTGATCCATAACATATCAATACTTTATACTGAGCGTCCGCTGTTGCTGATTTAGACATTAAAAGTAGCCTACAATGAATTCACTCTAATAATGTTGCTATAGTTGATTCATATCAACCGTGCGTTTGATGTCTAGGCCAGCCCCTTACGACGCTCTTGATTGGCTGTTGATAAGCCAATCACAGGGCTGGAAACTCTCAGTCTCTCGCGAGAGTTCACATGGGTAGGATCTATGTTCCACCTCTCATTTCAAAAGTATCCATCAGGAGAGGTGGAACATACATCCTGCCTATGAGAATACTTGAGAGAGACAGTTTCCAGCCCTGTAATTGGCTCATCAAGGGCCAATCAGGAGCGTCGTAAGGGACTGGCCTAGACATCAAATGCACGGTTGATGTGAATCTACTATAGTAAGCATTACAATCTTGTAAGTAGGGTTCTTGTCAGTGTGTCTATATAAGTAACTAGGAAAGGGCATTGCTTACCAAACTGTAATATACGTTCTTATGAAGTTCCCGAAATATCTTGAGTATTTTAAGTCAATTTTTGTGTCTATAACCTTAATTATGAAGTTCCAATGTTAGTTAGCCTACCTTATAGCATAACCGTCTTAGAATGGAATAGAATATTGAATTTTGGCCCAAGGCCAAGAACTGGGACCTATGAGTTCATTCAGAGCTGAAGAGAAAATTGACAGTAAAAAGGTTTGAAAGGTGTAACAGGAGGAAAACCTCAAAGCAGTTGACCTATGAAACAATTGTTAGGAGTGAGTAGACAGCAAGAAAGAGATTATGGATAGACTCACAGTAAAATGAATGAAAGGGGTTGCAGCTAAGGGCCGAAGGGACGCTGCAAAGACCTTTAGATGTCTTGTTTGTGTACGAAAACCACCAAGGATCATTATAAAGCTTTTGAATTCCAGAGTTGTTAACTTAGAGCTTTCATAAATTATGTTTTTATAACAAATTCACTAAACAGTAATTGTCAGTCATCCGGGAACCTGGACATACTTCTATTTGTTGAAACGATTCTTGTTAAATGCGTTTGCCTGTGTATGTAAACAGTTCTCCTTGTCCTTTGATCATTTCCTGACATTTTTATCAAAGCCTTCATGAATCTTTGTAACTCAAGTGATCTCTTCTTTCTGCATTTTCCATCACCTCTTGTTCCTTCTTTGGAAGCTTGAATATCAAGTCATTTAATAGTCATTGTGGCGACCTTGTTCCATATGAATAGGGTTCGTCTTCTGAGTAAATAATATAATAATATTAATTAAGTGCCATGATGATATACATCACTGTATGAACCGTCTCCTTTTTAACCCCAGATCAATCTCAGCCTCGTCGTGATGGCCGCCATCTTGGTACTTGCTTGCTTAGCAACGGCCATGCCCGACCCTTATGCTCTGGCGGATCCTGATGCGGATCCCCGTCGCGGTTATGGATTCGGAGGCTTCAGGCCAGGCGGCTTCGGAGGATTCGGAGGATACGGTGGATTCCGCAGACCTTACTACGGATAGATCTAGTATGCCCAGGGAACAACTCTTTCTCTCTCGGTCTCTTCTGCTACGATTCTGGAACGAGTGACATCGCTTCTTTGGGAATTTCATTCTCGATGAAATAAACGGTTTAATCTTCTAACCTGTTTTCTTCATTTCCTAAAATATACCGTCATATATATATATATATATATATATAGATATATAAATATAAATATATTATAAATATATATATATATATGATATATATAACATATATATCGTATATTATATATATGATATATATATATATATATATATATATATAGTAATATATATATATATATATATATATATATATATATATACTATACTATATATTATATATATGATGGATAAACTAAGAGTGCATAGTATATTGCTAATGCATAAATTAACACGCATAAACTACGAATGCATTAATTATATTAATGCATAAATTATGAATGCATAAACTAAGAATGCATGAATTAATATGCATAAACTAAGAATGCATTAATTATTAATACATGAATTATAAATGCATAGACAAAGAACGCATAAATTGCGAATGCATAAATTAATATGCATAAACTAAGAATGCATACATTACGAATGCATAAATCAGGAATGCAAGGCCTACATCAGGGCGACACGGCCAAAACGAATCTGACAATAATATTGCTTGAATGCATATCTTGTTGCTGAAGGATGTCTCAAAGCCTTGTTAGTCCATCCTAAGAGGAGACATCGCGTGCTTACTCATCTCTTAGAGCAAGTTTGAATGTTCATTTATTTACATAATTGTGACTTCAATTTTTAATGGGAAAATCTATACAAAACGTTCCCCGTGGTGGGTTAGCGCCTTCAGTGGGCCTCACGCAGTACACCGTAGGCCACATTAAAAAATTCATCATTTTATAGGGCCGCATAGTATATTAAGGAAAATAATTAATATCTGAAATAGACAAAATTCAAGGCTTTTATAGAAATAACGAATATAATTTTTGTTATTTGATATTTTAAAGTCCTGTAGAAGATTCACATGAAATGCATTTATTTGAAATACAAAGTAACTCAGCTGGAAAAATTTTTTTATTAACTAGTATATTAAAGCTGGAACTTCGCACGAAACACATTTGAAAGACACTAACCTTTCTCTTTCACTTTTTCACATAACCGTCGAAAAAGTGGTCAGTTATTAACGAATTAACAGGTTTTGTTCCCTACAAAAGCACACCCTAAATGTGTCGTCTTTAACATTGTTACTTGAATATTTTTAACACTACTGTGGTTTCCTTGGTTCAATGATAATAATAATAATAATAATAATAATAATAATAATAATAATAATATAATAATAATAATAATAATAATAATAATAATAATAATAATAAAAGTTTTATTGAAAGCAATTGCTGCATCAGCTGCATTAATTTTATATAGGTTCTTATCTTTTTTTCCTAATTATGGTTTTCTCAATGAGAAAACAATAATTAGGAAAATAGAGAAGAACCTATATAAAATTAATGCAGCTGAGGCAGCAATTGCTTTCATCAAAACAGGTTTAAAAGAGGATTTACTTCCAGCATACAGTGATGATGATGATGATGATGATGATGATGATGATGATGATGATGATGATGATGATGATACCTAAAGACGTAGATGTAATTAGCTTCTTGGAAAAACTGAATGAACAAGTCCTGCTCTAAATTAACGTTAGCTTCAGACATTATTTTCTGACATTTTCAGACAAATGTTTCAAACAATGAAATCAGATGTTTTCAAACATTGCTTTCAAACAATGTTTTCAAATGTTTTCAAATATTGATTTCAAACAATTTTTTCAGACAATGTTCAGGCGTCGTTTTCGGATATTTTCAGACGTTATGTTCAGACAGTTTTCAGACGGTGTTTTCAGACATGATCTTCAGGCGGTGTTTCCAGACATTATGTTCATACATTGTTTTCAGACATTATGTCCAGACGATGTTTTCAGGCACTGTTTTCATACGTGGACATTTTCAGCATGAATTTAGCTCAAATAAGAAAGCAAAAGACTTAACCATCGTACATACTTTTTTAGGACAATGTATTAACTCAAAAACCCCGTTTATATATATATATTATATATATATATATATATATATATATATATATATATATATATATGTCTGAAAACAACGTCTAAATACATTGTATGAAAACACCATCTGAAAATAGTTTCTGAAAATAATTTCTGAAAACTTCCGAAAACAACTTCTGAACATAAAATGTCTGAAAACGAACGTCTAAACATAATGTCTGAAAACTTCCGAAAATAACTTCTGAACATATGTTTGAAAACGACGCCTGAACATAACGTCTGAAAACATTGTTTGAAAACATCTGAAAACGTCTGAAAACATTGTTTGAAAACAACATCTGAAAACGTCTGAAAACATTGTTTGAAAACAACTTATGAAAACATTGCTTGAAAGCAATGTCTGAAACCACTGTCTGAAAATGTCAGAAAATAATGTCTGAAATGGCAACAAGCAGCACGTCTTTTAATGAAGCTAACGTTATATAAATATATATAATCTTCCATATGCATATTTACATAAAATGCTTGACGAAGTAAAGGAGAAAACTATACATAAATCACGAGTTTAAGGAAACAACAAACGGTTTCACAAGATCTAAATTGTTTCGGAAACTCTTAACACCATTTTGACAGCATAGGGATTCTGGAGTTCAAATTTCGTTTATAGAAAAATCATAATTTTTTCAATGTTACTTTAACGAAACAGGTTTACAGACATCTCTTTGAGAATTTGGACGTTATCTTACAAATACTGTTGTAACTGGGCTTCGCTAGGCCTACGTCGTATTTATCTTAAATGAAGGTTAGGAATCGCCTTGTTTCCAAATACACAAGAACAAGAGGAGTGAAAATAATAAAAATAATACAAAAAACAAAGTGTAAAAAGAATAACCAAAAACCGGCTACCACTCAGTGCGGGAATTATCCCTCCATTCTAGAACAGGCGGCTTTTACTCGGGAAAAAAAAAGGAAACCAACGGACAGAGAGAGAGAGAGAGAGAGAAGGAAGGAGAGAGAGACGAGGAGCGAAGGAGGATTGAGAGAGAGAGAGAGAGCTGGGGGGGAGGGTGAGAGAAAAACAAATGTTGGAAACTAGCCAGAGAAACTCGATCGTTCAGGTAACACTAGCAGCAGCAGCCTCAACAACGCGTCGGTTCAGAAGATTCCCCCATCCCAACTACGAGCGCTCCGGTTTCCATCAAGGTTACACGACGCTGTCTGCATAGTTCGGCGGCCAAAAGGTGAATTAATTTCCCTTCGGCTAAGAATCTTGTCTTTCTGTTTCCAAAGGCAATCTCAACAGGTTCGCCTTCCTACGAACTTAATCTTATGTCGTCAACAGGTTTGCCTTCCTACGAACTTAATCTCTGTTGACATCTTTAGGCGTCACAATGAAATGTCATCATTTACAACGAGGTCTCGGGGTCTGCTTCCCATTGACCTCATATATATAATCGTCATTCAGGAAAGGAGTTGTCATCATTATTCAGAAAATGAACTCTATTCATATGGAACAAGCCCACCAAAGGGGGCACTGACTAGAAATTCAAGCTTCCAAAGAATATCATATGTTCATTTGAAAGAAGAAATTTATTAGAAAAGGGGAAAATAAATTTACAGCTTAATAAATGAACAGATAAAAATGTAGGTAAATTGTCCAAATACAAAAAGAAACTGGAGGAATTGTGGGTAAGGTTTAATTCAAAGAAGTTGAAGGGGTGAAAGGAGACTGTAAAATCTCAAGGTGAGGTCACCGAATCAACAGTTGGGGCTTGTAAAAATGAATGCAGAGATGACTGCTACCGAGCCAATCGACCTCACAAGAAAATGTGTACATTGAGATACTTTTTGGAGGGCGTCTATTTTTGTTATGATAGAGGAAAATATCTTGAAGAATTATTCAGTGGGGGAGGCAAGTGATAGACAGGGCTGAATGATGCATGGGTAGAGAGCGCTAATCTAATTTTCAAAATACCTGGAGATGTTTGTTTCTTTGTTTGTATGGTGTTTTTACGCTGCATGGAACCAGTTGTTATTCAGCAACGGGACCAGCGGCTTTACGCGACTTCCGAACCACGTCGAGAGTGAACTTCTATCACCAGAAATACACATCTCTCACACCTCAATGGAATGACCGAGAATCGAACTAGCGGCCACCGAGGTGGCAGGCCAAGACCATACCGATCAAGCCATTGAGGCGCTACCTGGAGATGTTGCTGGCTGCTGATAAGGTTGAAGAGGCGTCAAGCAAAGGCGTTTCAGCTTTGGAAGCGCAATTGATGGCAGCGTTGTGGCAATAAAAGACTGAGATGAGAAGACGGTGCTGTTTCTGCCTGGCTGATCCTTACCATTACTAAGAAGGGAAAAAAAAGCCACGTTACCTGGAAGTACATTACGTTTCCAAGGCAAGAAGCCAGCGTAATTTTCGGAGACAAATCGTTTCAGGTTGAAGACGATTTCAGAATTTTATTGGGGGTCAGGAAATTTAACCTTACTCGTTACTGTATGCTTCTCTGGTCTGCATTTCATTCTTTTTTTTTTTTTTTCGTTTGTTATCATCATCATTATTTTTTTTTTACCACAGTCCTCCAATTCGACTGGGTGGTATTTATAGTGTGGGGTTCCGGGTTGCATCCTGCCTTCTTAGGAGTCCATCACTCTTCTTAGTAAGTGCGCTGTTTCTAGGAGCACACTCTTCTGCATAAGTCCTGGAGCCACTTCTGCCTCTAGTTTTTTCCAGATTCCTTTTCAGGGATCTTGGGATCGTGCCCAGTGTTCCTATGATTATGGGTACAATTTCCACTGGCATATCCCATATCCTTCTTATTTCTATTTTCAGGTCTTGATACTTATCCATTTTTTCCCTCTCTTTCTCTTCAACTCTGGTGTCCCATTGTATTGCGACATCAATGAATGATACTTTCTTCTTGATTTTGTTTATTATTATTATTATTATTATTATTATTATTATTATTATTATTATTATTATTATTATTATTATTATTATTATTATTCAGTAGATGAAACCTATTCATATGTAACAAGCCCGCAAGAACACTGACTTGAAATTCAAGCTTCCAAAGAATATTATGTTCATTAATAAGTAAGAAGAAATCAAGGGAAATATAGAAAGAAGAGATACCACTATCAAAACAGAAAAAGAAAAAAAAACAATTTAATAAAGAGATAAATATATTAAAAATGTATTAAACTAGAGAAATAGTATTAGGGTAGTGACGCTTTTACATTTTCGATTGGGCTTCAGAAGTTCCAATGTCACGACATCCTCTGGGAGGCTGTTTCCACAGTTCAACGGTGTGAAGGAATAAAGTGTATTGATATTAGTTTATCGAATAGCATCAACTGAAGGTTCGCTCGACAACTTTAGGTCCCATGGGCGTGTCTTCAAGGACGAAACTAGAGTTATATCTGCCCCGCCATGCAAATAGAAGACCACCGGTTTCTGCAGTGGGTCCAGGGTGGAGGCGGTGATGAATCATGAATAATCAGTCACACACAGAGCAGGTCCTCCTCAGATAGCTAAGTTGAGGTTCATTTAGATCAGCTGCCAGAAATGAACGGAAAGAGATCGGCTTTTCCATCGTATAATCCTTTAAAAAAAACTTTATTTTTTTTTTAGCTTACTCAGAGAGTTAGCCTACAAACTACAGCATTGTTGCTGTTCTTGTTGTGGGGGAGGGAGGGGGCAGTAAAGCCTACAAATGTCTGAAAAAGGAGTTTCGCGTCGAGTTAATGATACAGGAATTTTAGGATGGGATATTTATGATTTATGTATTAGAATGAAAATGTAAAAAAAATAAATAACGTGTATATTAAACATGCCCCGAAGAATTATTTCTAATAAAATATAGCGTATTTATTTCAATTTTCGTTGGCGAAACAACGCTCTATTTGACCATAGATTTTAACGATCAAATAGAGGTCACATCACGCCTTGTCTATTTATGCATTTGATTAACGAACGTCCATGAGATTGTACGTCATTTCACATTTTACTAGCTGCTTTTACCCAAATACGAGATGACCTACTGCTACAGTCACTGTTCCTCTGAGCAATTATGAAAAGCTATCTCTTCATGATGAAGACTACTGGGCTAACGAGGTGGAAGATGAAAGTTAACCTTGAAGATGCCATCATATGGACGACGAGTTCATCCACACGGGAACAAATGCTATGCAGGCCAGTCAGAGTTCTTGCTCGACTGTCCAAATTCTTGCTCGTGCTAAAAAAGCGACAATAGGTAGGAACCATCTCAGCCCAGACACCAACGAACGTAGAACTCAACTGGAAAAAAATAGATCACCCAGATGGGCCTATTCAAGAAAATGGACCTCATTACGATGACCGAAGTAATTTAGACTGAACTGAAGTGACGATTACAGAGACGAAGAGCAATTATATGTTAGCACAAGAAGTGACATTAAATGAATAAATATATTCACTGGCAACTTCTCCCTCCAAGACGGATTGGTCCAGGTATATATATATATATTTGGGGCGACAGTCTACTAGAAGGACGTCAAGAGAGCTCAAATCTCCTAAATCAGGTTGCAATTCTTCTCTGCTAATTCGCCATGAAGACGGTGAGACAATTTCTATTGTAACTTTGTGGTGGATGGCGTTTTTCATCTTGAATCTTCCAGAGATCTGATAATCTCCTTCAGGTGGAATATCAGTTTCATAATCTTGGGTAATATTCTTCACATAGTATCTGAAGATATTTTCATAAGTCTTCTTCCCTGCATTTATAAAGTGTCTTCAGATTCCCATAGGTGGCAATTCTCGTCAAAGTACCTAAAACGTAGGCGCACTGTAGGCATCACTTACGGTCCTTCGCAGCCTCCCTTGGGCCCCAGCTGCAACCCCTTTCATCCCTTTTACAGTATCTCCGTTCATATTTTTTTCTTCCATCTTACCTTCCAACTTCTTCTGACAATCGAATCTTCATTATTCTCTGCGCTGAATGACCTCGTAGGTCAAAGCTCTTTTATATTGCAAAATGTTACATTGCAAATTGACCCCTCGTCAGTCTTGTCTTTCACATCCATGTGAATTGGAGTTTCTTTTGATTAATTTCTGATTTAGTTACGATCCGTTTCAACAGCAGACCACACTGAAGACTGCATTCAAGATCTTGCTTAAGTTTGACCTTTGGTCTCGGCGAGTCCTCCATTTCATGTCCAGCCATCGTCTATTTTTCTATCAAGTTTCAGAATTATTCCTAAATCTGTCAAATCTTATGTTGGTGGAAGGTCTCACAGTAAGAATGGACGATTAACCAACCGTCAGATTTTAAAGTTCTGAAAATGAAGACTTTGCTATTAACAGAGACCTGAAATGGACCAGAACTAGGTGTAGGCCATTAAATTGACCGGTTAGCTCATCTGGCTGCGCGGTCCACATTGCACGAGCGACTCAAGACTTGAGATTCCGAGTACTTTAAGATTCTCGAGATCACCTTCGACTCTGGTAAGCTTTCTGTTTAAAGAACGTTGTTGGAACTCGCACTGAAACCTGTCAGTTGGTCGCTTTTTAGTTTTCTGCATAAGAAAACTTTCGTGTCGGCTTTGTCCGTCCGTCCACACTTTTTGTCCGCCCTCAGATCTTTAAGAACTAGCGAGGCTAGAGGGCTGCAAATTGGCATGTCGACCACACACCCTCTACTCATCACACACACCAAATTGCAGCCCTCTAGCTTCAGTAGTTTTGCATTTCTATTTAAGGTTAACGTCAACCATAATCGTGCGTCTGGCAACGTTATAGGACAGGCCACCACCACCCGGCCGTGGCTGAAAAGCTTCAATGGGTCCAGCTCATACAGAACTATTAAATTGCGCCGAATTTTTGTACTTGTCTCCATCGCAGAGTCTTTTTGTAGCAGAAAGTGGGACCTGTTGAAGAGCGGCTTTTTTCCGCTTTGCAACCAGAGACTAGAAAGATACTAAACACGTTCGCTTTCAGACCCTTTTGAGCCGAGTCTAGTGGCAGATATCGCTAATGACATTTTCCATTCGTGGAGAACCCTGTTACAATATCTACTACCAGCTCTCTAGTCGCCGCTGCAATTCCTCGCTCGTCTCAGTAACTCAGCGATGATGATTGCTACATACTGCACCCGAGTGTTTAATTTTATTTATCGAATTTGTTTATTTATTTTAGACGTGCGTATGAAGTACCCAGACAGACACATCAGTGCCTATGCCCCGTTGTTAAAAGCTTGAATATAAAGTCAGTGACCCCTTTGGTGGGCTTGTTGCACATGGATAGAGGCCATCTTCTGAATAATAATAATAATAATAATAATAATAATAATAATAATAATAATAATAATAATAATAATAATAATAATAATGGCCCCTGTGGGAGTGTTCCATATGAATAGGGTTCATCTTTTGAATAATAATAATAATAATAATAATAATAATAATAATAATAATAATAATAATAATAATAATAATAATAATAATAATAATAATAATAATGAAATACGAGGAGCTCCTCACGACAACATGATTGACATAAGCTAAATGAATGTTTACTTCGCTAGTAACGATAAACATAACACAGGCGTGGCTTGAGTGACCGTATTCATACAATCTCTGGGAACTGAGCAATTTTTATGTAATTCCCCAAACCAACTTTATAGTTAGTTTGATATTTGCCTTATGTACACAACAGTTTGCTTCTCCTTCTTAGACCATAAATTGATGATTAGAGATAAATTTTGTTTAGAGTCTATCGAGGTTGAAAGCGGTCTCAGTGAGATTTTGAAAACGAAGTCGCGATTTAGGTTGTTGAAGGGAATACGTATCGTGTCTCTTGTTTACATTCGCGAGGCGAGGCTGCTGCTTCTTTTTCTTCTCTCCCTCCTCCTCCTCTTCTTTTTATTCCTCCTCCTCCTTTTCCTCCTCCTCTTCTTCCTCCTCCTCCTCCTACTCTTCTTCTTCAAACTGATAATAAAGACCAATCGTCTTATTTCCAGATCGCGGTCGCCCTCTTCCTCCTATCGGCGATCTTCGCCGTGATGGCTGTGGCTCGCGCCATGCCGGAACCAGACCCCAACAGACGGTTCTTCTTCGGCGGAAGTCCCTACGGCTTCGGTGGCTACGGCTACAGGCCGTTCGGATACGGCTTCGGATACGGAGGATACGGTGGCCTTGGATTCGGTGGGTATGGTGGCTACAGCGGCTTCTTTGGCTGAGGAAGTGCTGGGCACAGAGACCCATTTTCTGCTCCTTGGCGAAACTCTGTTGTTCTTTCAGGAAACTACTAAATCAAAGTGGAGTGATTTTGTTGTATATCCAATAAATTGCCTTTTTAATCTGGTGTTTTCTCCCTAAGGGATCGATGACGTGACTGAGATGTATGCATTGATATGATTCCCTCAGAAACATACATATAAAACTTTATTTATATAAAACCTTATTCATATAAAACTCTAAATGAAAGGTCAAAATCACTTTAATTTTGTTCCATATATTTTATGCTGACAGATGTTTCACCCTATAAATTATGGCATTCTTCAGGGCTATGATTGCATTTTAGTAAAACTACACTCCAGTATATATGAACCGAGATTCTAAACATCCAGTAAGTTCCTGGAGATTGGAAATAGAATATAGAAAATACAGGCCCAAAGGCCAAGCAAGAGCTGGAGCCTATGATGGGGTCATGCAGCACTGAAAGGGAAACAGAGTGGGAAGATAACAAAGGTGTAACAGGAGGAAGACCTCAAGGCAGTTGCACCATAGAGTGAAAAGGTTTGAAAGGTGTAACAGGAGGAAGACCTCAAGGCAGTTGCACCATAGAGTGAAAAGGTTTGAAAGGTGTAACAGGAGGAAGACCTCAAGGCAGTTGCACCATAGAGTGAAAAGGTTTGAAAGGTGTAACAGGAGGAAGACCTCAAGGTAGTTGCACCATAAAACAGTCGTTGAGGAAAGTAAGATGGAGGAAAGAGAATAGGAACGGACATACAGCAAAAGGAATGAAAGGGGTTGCAGCTACTGGCTAAAGTGACGCCACAAAGAAACATAAGTAATGTCAACAGTGCACTGTGTGAGTTGCATTGACGGCACTAACCCTTTGCGGATTGTATACAACGAATCAGAAGCGGCAGATTGACTCAAGAGATGCAAAGTTGTCAAATGTAGACCTCCAGCTTACTCTGGGATGCCTGCAACATTTTCCCTTCACACATGAGTTATAAACATTATATTCCTAACATAGATTAAAACTTTGCTAAAATCTATGGTCAAATACCGCCTTGTTTCGCCAACGAAAATTAACATGAATACGCTATATTTTGTTAGAAATAATTGTTCTGTACTGTTTAACATGTACATTATTTATTCTTTACATTTTCATTCTAAAAAATAAATCATAAGTATCCCATCCTAAAATCCCCGTATCTTTAACTCCAAGCGAAACACTTTTTCAGACCTTTTTAGGTTTTTCCATAGGGCTTTCCTACCCCCCCAACAACAACAACAACAACAACAAAGTAGTTAGTAGGGTTACTCCCAGAATAAGCAAAAAATCAAACAAGTGGGAGAAGCACCGTGAGAAATATCAGTTTATTTGATCAACGGTGGTGAGGACCAAAGTCGATCATACAAATAAGGAAGACATAAACAAGGAGTCGCTTAACAGAATTTTAAGATGACATATTTTTTTCAAAAAACCTTGGCACCAAGGTCCTTTATTCCTCAAACCGTTGGGCTGCGGAACAGTCTCCCTGAGGAGACCTTAAAAGTTCAACCGAAGACGCAACGCATTCTACCCTTAAATAATTATCCTTGTTCCGTATCTTAATATTTACTTACATTTTTAGCTATTCATTTATTAATATGTTAAATCATTTATTCTTTTTCAATGTGATCTTTTCTTGATGTACTTCCTGTTTCCTTCTGGTACTTCCTTCACACGAGTACCATATCCATAGGTAGATTGAATGTCAAGTCAGTGACCCCTTTGGTGGCCTTGTTCCATATGAATAGGGGTCATCTTCTAAAAAATAATAATAATAATAATAATAATAATAATAATAATAATAATAATAATAATAATAATAATAACAACTTTATTAAAAGTAATGGCTACTTCAGCATTCAGATTCTTCTCTATTTCTATAATAGCGGTTCTACAAGCGTAATGCTGCTGAAATAGCCATTAACCTTTAATGAAGTATGCTTGAGAGAGGGTCTGCTTCCTAAATAATAATAATAATAATAATAATAATAATAATAATAATAATAATAATAATAATAATAATAATAATAATAATAATAAAAGGCTCAGAAATAAGGACACTGCTCTTGCATACATTGGTAGTTTGACCTGCGACTATGAATTAGGCACTGCACAGAATATGCTTTATGCATAAAATGATTTATTGAATATAGTAGACTGCCAAGCCAGGCACTACTTACGGTACTCCGGCAATTTACAAGTTACGACCACGAAAAGAGGGAGTTGGAGTGGTTGGACAGCAAGGTCAAAAGAATCCAGACAATGAGGGAGATGAAGGAAAGGATCTAAAGGTGGAAGTGGCAGATAACCCCACAGTGGCACGCAGCAAAGAAAGAGGCTAATTAATAAGTGGGTGTAGGTGGGGTGGGGGGAAGGACGATGCAAACACCCTTCAGTAACGCCTACAGTCCACCACGTAAGGTGAACTCGATGGAGTGAGTATTTCGAACAAGGCGTGACCAGACCTCCAGCCTACTTGGGGCGCATGCTAAAATCTACGGTCAAATAGGGCGTTGTTTCGCCAACGAAAATTAAAATAAAAACGTTATATTTCATTGGAAATAATTGTCCCGTACTGTTTAACATGCGCATTATTTATTTTTTTACATTTTCATTCTAATAAACAAATTATAAATAGCCCATCCTAACATTCCTGTATCTTTAACTCAACGCGAAACGCCTTTTTCAGACATTTTTAGGCTTTCCCATAGACCTTTCCTACCCCCGAAACAAGAACATCATCAACAAAGTAGTTTGTAAGGCTTACTCCCCGAGTAAGCGAAAATGGTAGCGAATCTGTTGCCGAGTACAAGCTAAGTACAACAGAGCAAAGAAGTACTTTTCTGCTCTACTAAACAGCGACTCCAACAGATGTCCAAGACTGGGACCTCGTCAGGAGAATTTCTGTGAGAATAGTGCTTTAATTTCATATAAGCTCCAAGTCTTCTAGCTTAAGTGACAAAGAAAAAGTGCTTTTTGCTCAACTATGAGTTTTTTCCCCATTTTCTTAATTTATTTTTGCCATTAGGCTTTGTAGCATTTTCGTGTCACCTTGAATTCTTGGTTTTTCAAAACTGTTCGCTTGGCAAGACTGGGAATGGAATGGAATGGAATATAAAACTTAGGCTAAAGGCCAAGAGCTCGGATGGAGCAAGTACTTCGAAAAATGGCAGTGACGATGTAACAAGTGTGTCTGTCCAGGTATGTAAGGGACTCCTTGATCATGGAAAGGTGCCACAGGAATATGAAGAAGGATATGTTATTGCTTTTAACTTGGAGTTTAGATCTTTGCTGGTGATGCACGTGATTGAGCGTTTTATATTTAAGGAAGGTGACATGCTCTCATGAAATGGAATTTTAGAGAGATGAAACCAGGGCAGTTTTTGAAAACATTACCACAGATGAATCACTTGACGGCTTTTGAGAACACTGACAGACTGTTAACAAACAATACCAGGTACACTTAAACGAAAACTTGTTGAAGCAATCTTAATTCAAAACTCTAGAATAATTTACACTTTTTTCTCGGCCACAAAAAAAGTGGCGAGTGTACTTTGGCTCTTTAAAGATGTAAACAATACCAACCTGATTTTTTATTTGTTTAAACTGAGACTAAGAAGGTAATTTCGTTGTTTCTCATTTTGTTATGAAAAACATTTTTCTAAACAATCTTGTTCAGAGGAGAAAGGGGGGGAAGGTCCCCTCGAAAGGCAAATGAATTTCATTGTCGGGCCTTTTGTGCGTTTAATAAATCATGTATTCATGAAAATGCGTTTTGTGCGTTTAATAAATCGTGTATTCATAAAAATGCGTAATTTATGAAATATAAACAAGCGTAGTTTGACTTTGTGTATTGCAAGTGCACACATTGGCACACTGAATATACATGTGTGCGTATCTATGCGCATTGCAGAGGCGTACCCACTGACGCATAGGGGCTTGCCAAGTATGCGCTCCTTGAGGGAAAAAAAAAAAAGGAATACATAATCCTAACCTGGGAAGCCCAGTATCGCATCACCCTTGGCAAAAAAGTTGTCTTACAAGGCAGGAGAGGGTTTTGACCTCTATCCGTTTCTTATGAAACTCGGAATTATACACGACCTCTCACTGGCAACTCTTTCTCCGGAAGGAATTCCTGAACGAATATATTATTTATTTAACGTCTTTGAAAGGATAACTGCGGAGATCCCTGTGAGAGACGAGGCGAAAGAAAGTAGAGCTAAGAAGAGAGAGAGAGAGAGAGAGAGAGAGAGAGAGAGAGAGAGAGAGAGAGAGAGAGAGAGAGAGAGGTTCAGGAACGACTGCTATTGGCAACCAGAGCCCAGAAGAACGCTCGAGTATATATAGAGGCGGCTTCCAAGTCCAGGACAAGCAGAGTTCTGTGCCCTCGACATCCCAAGAAGCAGCAGACGATTCTCTCCTGATTGTTCATCATGAAATCGGTGAGTTTGACTCTGTGGGACCTCGTTCATTGATACACGAAGCAAACATGAGTCTCCTTGAACGGTTCTCTTAAGACTCTGAACAGATTAGGTTACCCTACAGGGAATATTGTTAATTTCAGTGTGACCCAAAGCAGCAGAGACTGTCGCAGATTCAGTTTTTGCAGTTTTTAAAAATTCAACTCCCTTCCCTGACCACTTGTAAATTCACTGACGAACAAGACTGGAATAAGCCACAAAATACTCTTTCCTTGCATTTTGCATCCCCTTGGCTTGCCCATCAGAAATATTCTTATAAAATGGAGAGGGAAAGGTTGCTCATCTTTGTCCAAATCCTCCATGAGAGATATAGGTATTTTGTTTTTCTTTGTCGACGGATTCTTCGGAGATTCCCGAAAGGAATGGTTGATTCCTGAAGGGAATGGAAGATGGAAAATTCCTGAAGGTTAAGTTAGTTTACTGAAAGGAATGGAGATCCCTCAAAGGAATGGGAGTTTCTTGAAGGGAATGGAAGATTCTTGATTCAGAGAAGGAGGAAGATTTTGAGAAGCTCGACTGGATCAAACGATTTAGCCAGAGGTTTAATGGAACTTATTGTCAAGTCACCAGTTCACGTCGAAGTGTTTCTAGGATGAAATATTTTGTTCATCTGCTTTCATTTCTTCATTAATTTCAGGACTTCTTTAGCTATACACAGCTCAGTTACTTCTCTTATTAGTCATCCTTAATAGCAAATTCATTTATGAGAAACTTAAGCTATCTATATTTGTTTGGTTTGAACCCCCAAAAATTCTGTGTATAAAAAAAACTATTTTACAGGACTTCGGGAGGCATATGTCCGAAGTGTAACCGCGTACTGTACCTTCCCTGAGAAAGCGGGACGCATTATCTTAAAAACTAACCATAGATTCTTCTCTTGGACTAACCTAACCTAACGTAACCTAACCTAGGGGGCCAATACTAGTATATCTCTCAATATTTTGCGGGAGACGACGGGTGATTTGTCTGTCCATCCGCACTTTTTCTGTCCGCCCTCATATCTTACTAACTGCCGAGGCTAGAGGGCTGCAAATTGGTGCGTTGATCATCCACCCTCCAGTCATCAAACATACCAAATTGCAGCCCTCTAGAGCCTCAATAGTTTTTATTTGATCTAAGGTTAAAGTTATTCATGATCGTGTGTCTGGCAACGATATGGAGAAGGCCACTATAGGGCCGTGGTTAAGTTTTCATGGACCACGGCTCATACAGCATTATACCGAGATCACAGATATATATTTATTTCCCGTTGCCTTGATCATACGCTGTTCAGAAAACTCGATTGGGCGGAAGGCATTTTTTTTTACTTGTTTATTGCTTGTACTGACGTATTCCAAATATTGTATACTAGTTCGGACATCAGCAGCTAATCTTAGTAATCATCTCTGGCAGTGGTTGCTGCACAATATTTTCTCTGAGATTTATTCCTTTTGCGACTAGGCTCTGGAATACTGTGATCTTCATAAACTTGTAGCTGGGTTGCCAGAACCTCGTAATTCCGATGCTTTTCACCTTATACGTGATTTATCTGTCTTATGTACGTCAGTTGGCTCATTATCTAATTAGATTTATTTTATTTCTCTTCCTAAACCACTAAACTGATGATCAGAGATAGTTTTATATTCAGTCTTGGGGGAAGATCCCATGGCTAAGAGATTTTAACATTATGTCTGTTGTTTACATTCGAGAGACAACGCCTTATTCTTCTTCTTCTGCTCCTTTTTTCTTTTTCTATATTCTTCTTAGTCGTATATATCATCTTAGTTGTTGGCATTCTTCTGTTTAAACTGATGATCGTCTATCTCATCGGCAGGTCGCCTTCGCCCTCCTGCTCCTGGTGGCTATCTTCGCCTTCATGGAAGTGGCTCAAGCCATGCCGGAGCCAGAGCCAGTGCCAGTGCCAGATCCTCACCGAGGCTTTTATGGATACCGCCCCTGGGGCTTTGGGGGTTACGGATACAGGCCCTGGGGCGGATACTGGGGCTGATCCACTTGCCTGACGAAGGTCACGGAAGCTGCCCTGACGATCGTAAGTTCCTCCCTCTAGAGAAATCAATCGGTTTTTGGAAACTTCAACAAACAAAGTCTTTTCTCGATTACAAAACATTGTTATGTCTCTCTTCTCTTCCAAATAAACGCTCATGTTTCTCATAAATCTGGTTTAGTACAATACTCCTATATGTTGGTATGTAGTATGACTTAAAAGTATATAGATAAGTATATTGTGACGAAGTGCCAAGTATCTAGTTACTACACTTATCAATCATTAAATGAGTACCTCACAACAGCCAGACACCTGAACCTTCATCACAGGTAAAATATGACTGAATACTCTAAAGGTAACAGTGATCCCTTAAAAAATTTACCAGTATTGCAGAAAATCAGACTAAGGTCAATAAAAAGGGTGTGAGGTAATCTCATATGTAATCAAATTAATTAAAGAGCATCACTCCATCAACAACTTTAAAAGTCCAAGTATTTCCCTGATTTCAGAAGTCTAAGTACTTCCCTGGTTCTAACTCATTTCAAGTAAATTGAAGGAAAACAGCTCAATTACCACTCTATGTTTCTACATAAACATAAATATAATCACTTACATATACTGGTGAAAAAGAAAACACTAAATTCACAATATCAGAAAAATTTACTGTTACTTGAAAACATAGCAAAGTTTAATTAATTCTTGAATCAATTGAGTAAAATTAATCAAAATTAATTTATTACAAAATTCAGGAAAATTGTTAATTAATTCAGTCAAAATTTAAGTGTTAGATAATAATTAAAGTTTGGAAATTAATTTACAAGTGCTAAACAACAATAAAACTTGAAAAGAATTCTAAGTAAATGCAAATTAATTCACAAGTGTTAAATTCAATTAAATGTGCAACGATTGATTGATGAAAACTATTAAGTCGATCATATTTGAATGCAAATGAAAACACAGAAAAAGGTGTAAAATACCAAAATTGTAAAAAGCATTAATCATACAGAACATAAAATAAAAACACACTCTTCAATAAGAAAATGGATAAATGCACAAAAAATCAGTTCAATAAGAAAATGGATAAATGCACAAAAAAATCACTTCAATAAGAAAATGGATAAATGCAAAAAAAAATCACTTTAATAAGAAAATGGATAAAAGCACAAAAAATCACTTCAAATGAAACAAACACAAAACAACAACACATTACCTTGGTACCAATTGTTTCTGTTGCAGCAAGTTTCACAATTTCACCACACAATTCACAATATTTCAAAAGAGAAAAGGCGCTGTTACACAATTTTACAATGTTTGTTCAGATACCACAAAAAGCACTAAATTATACTAAATAACTCTAAGAAATCCGAAATCTAAAAGTTACGAGTGACCAATGACTAAGTATAAAATTTTTACGTTACGTTAATATGAAATCAAAAGTGGCACGAGAGAGAGAGAGAGAGAGAGAGAGAGAGAGAGAGAGAGAGAGAGAGAGAGATCTACACCAGGGATTCAAAGTTTGTAATGAATCTTTCTTTTCCTACGGAAGCTGAACAGTGGATTTCGTACAAAATGTTTTGGGGCAGAGAGACAGTTACTTTCAAAAAAATTCTCTTTCAAAACACTATCTAAAGAGGAATTGGAATTACAATCACAAATAACATTTATTATTACGTGATTTAGGATGATAAAAGTATTCTAATGTGTAAGCGATAATGATGTCATTCCCCAAAGATGACGTATGCTTAAACTGAAGGTTCTAGAACGACCTAACGAAAAGATGATGCAGTACCATAGGAATAGGGTGAAATCTTCACGTGTCTTCTTGACAAAGACATACACGTATGAAACCAGTCCTGTACGTAGTATGTTCAACAGACATACTCGTCTGCAACAGAAGATCAGACGTGTTGACATGTTATGAAAACAAAACGGAGACCTAGAGTTCCTCTATATCTGAGGTGTTGACATATTATGGAAACAATTTCTATCTTGGAATGGACAAAGTTAATCTCTCTCTTTTTACATTCTAAGTTATATTAACTGTTACATTATGTTATGTGAAATCTGAACATACATTTTTAGACATCCTATAACTCTAAGCTAAATAAGGAATCTGAAAATGTTGAGAAACTCTTTTATATAACATTTCATACAGTCAAAGAGAATATATATGCGTTATGAAAGTAGCAGCATATAATAATATATTTATATGTATGTTTTTTTTCTAATTTGGAGAACTTTCTTTAGAAGTATACAAAGGGAAATATGGAAATATAAAACGTTGCGAAGCAAAAGAAAGACAGACCTGAGATAATATTGTGAGGACCCATATGCCTTTATAGAATGGAACACTAAGGTGAGGCAGCTAAGGCTTGTTGCTAACAACTGCAAGAGAGGCAGCAACTGCAGGCTCTGTGAAGGGTTTGGATGCAACTGACGCAAAATTCTCCTCACCCATGATAAGGTAACAGATGTACAGAGAGAAGTTTTAAATTTCTTATTATTATTATTAATTAATTAATAAAAAGGGCAGAATTAACTGGTATTATCAGTACTAAAATTATGAAATATATAAATTTTATTCTGATTGTATTTAGATACGTATATATCCGGAGACTGCAATGGGATTGTAGATAGTGATCTCCGCTACAAAATCGTTAATACAGTATTAATGATTTTGAAGAGATCACTATCTACAATGCCGTTGTAGTCTCTGGATGTATATCAAAATACAATCAGAAAAAGATATAGTGTATATTTCATATATTTACTTCTCATCCTTAATAGCAAATTCATTTATGAGAAACTTAACATTCAAAATACCACAAGACCACCATGAATACATACCAATTAATTAGCATCCTCGCAGATTATGAAAGACGAATTGTCAGAAAAAATAGAGAAAATTCTTTATAAGATAAATTCAGTTAACTCTGCCATTCCTATTAATAAGACATATATCTGAGAAGGTCTGTTTCCTGCTTATAATATTATTTTTATTATTCAGAAGATGAACCCAATTCGTATGGAACAAGCCCGCCAAAGGGGCCACAGACTTGAAATTAAAAACTCCCACGGAATATTATGGTGCTTATTTGAAGGAAGTAACAGACGGTAACAGGAGGTCATAACAGTGCTGGAAATGCTGGATAGACCAGACGGTGCTGGAAAGTGCTGGACACGCCAGAGGGTGCTGGAAAGCGCTGCATAGACCAGTGTGCTGGAAAGTTCAAGACAGACCAATAGGTGCTGGAAAGTCCTGCATAGACCAGAATGTGATGGAAAGTCCTGCATAGACCAGAGGGTGTTGGAAAAGGGATAGCTAGTCCAGAGGGTGCTGGAAAGCGCTGGTAAGACCAGAGGGTGCTGGAAAGTGCTGGTCAGACCAGAGGATGCTGGAAAAGGGGTGGATAGACCAGAGGGTGTTGGAAAGGACTGGATAAACCAGAGGATGCTGGAAAGGGATGGATAGACCAGAGGATGCTGGAAAAGGATGGATAGCCCAGAGGATGCTGGAAAGGGATGGATAGCCCAGAGGATGCTGGAAAGGGATGGATAGACCAGAGGATGCTGGAAAGGACTGGATAAACCAGAGGATGCTGGAAAGAGATGGATAGACCAGAGGATGCTGGAAAAGGATGGATAGACCAGAGGATGCTGGAAAAGGATGGTTAGACCAGAGGGTGTTGGAAAGCGCTGATGACACCAGAGGGTGCTGGAAACTACTGGGTAGAACATTGGATAGGCCAGCAGGTGTTAGAAAGCGCTGGGTAGACCAGAGGGTGCTGGAAACTACTGGGTAGAACACTGGATAGGCCAGCAGGTGCTAGAAAGCGCTGGATAGACCAGAGGGCGCTGGAAAGCACTGGTTGATAGGCCAGAGGATGACGGAAATCGCTGGATAGACCAGAGGTTTCTGGAAAGCGCTGATAAGACCAGAAATGCTGGAAAGCACATGACAGACCTAAAGGTGCTGGAAAGGGCTGGATAGACAAGAGGGTGCTGGAAGGTACTGGATAGACCAGAGGGTGCTGGAAGGTACGGGATAGACCAGTGGGTGCTGGAAAGGGCTGGATAGACAAGAGGGTGATGGAAAGCGCAGCATAGACCAGAGGGTGCTGGAAAGGGCTGGATAGATAAGAGGGTGATTGAAAGCGCAGAATAGACCAGAGGGTGCTGGAAGGTACTGGATAGACCAGAGGGTGCTGGAAGGTACTGGATAGACAAGAGGGTGATGGAAAGCACAGAATAGACCAGAGGGTGCTGGAAAGGGCAGGATAGATAAGAGGGTGATTGAAAGCGCAGAATAGACCAGAGGGTGCTGGAAGGTACTGGATAGACCAGAGGGTGCTGGAAAGGGCTGGATAGACCAGAGGATGATGAAAAGCGCTGGCTGGTTGGGATCAGTGAGGTGCTGGAAGAGAGGGCCCTGATACACAGGCAGCTTCAGGCAGCACAGAGCAGAACTGGAAAGTTGCTCGAGATACTTGTCAACAGGTGAATGAAACAGATGATGATGATGATGATGATGATGTGATGAGTCTTAACTTTAACAAAGGCGCCTTCATCATCAATCCACAAATCAGCCTTTCAAAGACGAATCTCACAGTAACTGTTGTTTTCTTTTTCTCTGGAACCACTCCCATGTAAGACAGAGGGGAATGGCGAAGTGAGAGAGAGAGAGAGAGAGAGAGAGAGAGAGAGAGAGAGAGAGAGAGATTGGGCAGCTGATGAGACTATTCTGTAGATATTTTGCATAGGCACAAAAACTTCATTCCAGATTTTGTATCTAAGGAATTGAAGCGGCTACCAAAGTTATTTACTATCATTTCTCATTTTAAGGAAATCTAAGATTAAAAAACAAACAACCTTTATGTATCTTATATATATAGATAATAGATTATTATATATATGGATATATAGATATTATTATCTTTAAAGATATTATATATGTTATATATAATTCTATATATATATATATATATAAACATATTATAATCTATATATATATATATAATATTATATATATATATATGATATATATATATATTATATAGATAATATATAATATATATAGATAGATATATATATATAATTTATATCATATATATATATATATATTATATTAACTATATATATACCATAAAGGTTCTGTTTAATATCTTAGATTTCCTTAAAATGAGAAATGATAGTAAATAACTTTGGTAGCCGCTTCAATTTCCTTAGATACACATCTGGAGGAATGAAGTTTTTGTGCCTATGCAAAATATCTACGAATAGTCTCATCAGCTGCCCCAATCTCTCTCTCTCTCTCTCTCTCTCTATATATATATATATATATATATAGTATATATATATATATATACTATATATATATACTATATATATATATATTATATATATATATATACATATATATATATAGATATATATATATATATATATATATATATATATCTATATATATATATGTATATATATATATATATATATATATATATATATATATATATATATATATATATATATATCTATATATATATATATATATATATATATATATATATATATATATATATATATATATATATATATATATATAGATATATATATATATATATATATATATATATATATATATATATATATATATATATATATATATATATATATATGTCTTATATATGTAAATTTAGGTATGTGTGTGTGTGTTTGTGTGGGTGTGTGCATACGCATTATAATTGCATGACTGGCTAACTTAAATGGAACTACGAGAGTGGTTCGAAAAAAAAAAACAATACCAAAATATCACCTGGGAAGCCCTGTTGCCTCAGCCTCAGCAAAAAAGTTGTCCTAGAGGACAGAGCAAAAGAATTTTGACCTCTTTTTCTTTCTTAGTTTCTCGTTCGCAGTTCGGCCTCCAGAGGGACATAAGAACGAGTAAAATATTATTTAACGTCGACGTCTTTGAAAGGAAAACTTGAAAGGATTCTTGTGGCCATTGTTGCCCGCCAAACGCGGGAGACGAGGCGAAAGAAATTTCGAAAATAGGTCTAAAAAGAGAGACCAGTTTTGGAACGACGTCTACTGGCAACCAGAACCAAGAGGAACGGCCCGAGTATAAATAGAGGCGGCTTCCAAGTCCAGGACAAGCTGAGTTCTGTGCCCTCGACATCTCAAGAAGCAGCAGACGACTCTCCTCAGATTGTTCATCATGAAATCGGTGAGTTTGACTCTGTGGGACCTCGTTGATTGATACACAAGTCTCTATTAGAAAGGTTCTCATAGACTGAAACGACAAGACTACTGTGCAGGGAATATTGTTGTAACTCTCAACTTGTTTGTGATATAGAAGCAACAGACTACTGAATTCTTTGGGGCAGGTTTTAGTGTAATGTGGACGCAGCCTAACTCTCCTAGAAGAAGTGTTGCTATTTCTCTGAAATGACTTATTTAGAATTTTGGCAATGTAGTTCAATTAGCTCTTGGTCCAGAGTGCCAAATACCCTCAATTTTGATCATCACTTGCACTCAGATCCTCCAAGATCTGCTTTTCTCTGAGGTCTATTGCTGTTGTGACTAAATTGTGGAATAAATATCTTAATCTTGTAGAAGAATCGCTGAGACTTTAGAAGTCAAAGCTCGTCCTTAAATCTTCTTTTTGTTGAGCATTAGAACGAGTCTCACTTCTCGTTTTATTTATTACTTGTATCTATAATACTTTATGATCTCAATCGTTTAATTGTTATTTACCTTCATAGACAAAAAATCAATGACAGACAATTTTCTCTCAGTCATGAAGGTAAATTTCATCCTGAAAACAGCCGTTTACACTTTGAAAACGTAGTCGCAGTCTAGCATGAGTTAAGTATATATCATCTCAGTTGTTGACATTCCCGAGACGATGATTTTTTTTCTTCTTCTTCTTCTTCTGTTTAAACTGATGATCTTTTTGTCTCATCGGCAGGCCGCCTTCGCCCTCCTGCTCCTGGTGGCTCTCTTCGCCTTCATGGAAGTGGCTGAAGCCATGCCGGAGCCAGAGCCGGTGCCAGGTCCTCACGGGTTTTATGGATACCGCCCCTGGGGCTTCGGAGGCTACGGATACAGGCCCTGGGGAGGATATTGGGGCTGATCCACTTGCCTGACGAAGGCCACGGAAGCTGCTTTGACGATCGCAAGTTCCTCCCTCTGGAACTATCAATAGGATTTTGGAAACTTCAACAAACAAAGTCTTCTCTCTAATTCCAAACAGTGTAGTGTCTTTCTTCTTTCCAAATAAATGCTCATGTTTCTTATAAACCAGTTTTAATACTATGCTCCTTTCTGTCGGTTGGTACTACATGCCTGCCTTATGAGTATATGCATGTATATATATATATATATATATATATATATATATATATATAATATATATATATATATATATATATATAGATAAATCATATTACTTCTCCTCAAGTTTCCATTTCGATGAAAAGTAAAAAAAAAAAAATATATGAATACACGAATAAAGCTATATTTAGCATAAACTGAAGTCGACTTAGCAGAAAACGAAAGAACCAGAAACTGGGAAAAGAAGAAGATAATAACCACAGAGAAATATAAAAATGAAGGATCAGAACGTCACAAGAAGAACGAGGACACAAAATAAGTGAATGAAAGATCCGAAGAAGAGTAGATAATGAGTTATTGATAATTACCTAAAATGAATCTGCAGATGAGAATGGGTCACATATGTGATGAAGTGAATATATAGAAGAGACAGTAAGAGGCTGTAAAATAAAAATAAATCATTAAGATTATTTGTTGGTAAAAATGAGCCAAAGTTGCGAATATATATTTATATAATATAAATATTTATTCTGATGACCAATTGAAAGAAGTGACAAAAAGTAATAGGAAATACAGAAAGAAGTGATAAGTTATTGGAAAATAAAAATAAATAACAATTATTATCATTATTATTCAGAATACAAACCTTAATTCATATGGAACAAGCCCACCAAAGGGGCCATAGACTTGAAATTCAAGCTTCCAATGAGGATGGTGTTCATTTGAAGGAAGTAACTGATGGAAAAGATGGCTTATTATAAAAGATAAAACGAATGAAGAAATTGATGAATAGATGGAATATCAAGTAAAATTCAAGGAAAATTGCTTAAGGGTAGTAAATTCCTTTTATATTCGCTTGAACCTTTGAGATTCTACTAGCACGGCATCCTCAGTAGGGAGACTGATTTTGATTTTGATAAAGATGTTATTCTTCGAATCCATCCTGATGGGATTGATTGGAGTGACCTCTTCGCAACGAAGTCTTATCTGGTTGAAGGACGAGATTCAAAAGCTGGTGGTAGATATCTGTTATGTTGTTGGACCAGAAGCAGAAATGAATATGCTCAGATGGATGAGTGGCGCGTGGCGAAGAGGGATAGGACGGGATGACCAGAGGATGCTGGAAAGCGCTGGTTACAGCAGAGGGAACTGGAAAGCGTCGGACGGACCCCCTGGATAAATCAGACTGAGCTGGATAGCGCTAGCTACAACAGAGGGTGATAGGAAGCGCTCCATAAACCAGAGTGCTGGAAAGCGCTCACAAGACCAGTGTGTGCTGGAAAGCGTTGCATAGACTAGGAGGTGTTGGAAAGTGCTGGATAAACCAGAGATCAGAGGGTGCTGGAAAGCACAGAATAGACCGTAGGGTGATGTTAAGCGCTGTATATACCAGAGGGTGATGGAAAGTGCTGGATAGCCCAGAGGGCGTGGGCCGACAATTCCGCGCAGGACAATTCAGCACATGATAATTCAGCTAAAGAAACAATTCAGTGCATGACGATTCAGCACAAGGACTATTCAGCGCAAAGACAATTTGGCGAAATAAAGCTAAAACATGGAAAATTAAGAAATCAGTGATCAAATTAGTTTTTATTTGTAAATGATTTTTGAAATTAAAAAAGTTGAAATATGATATTCATTGAAATAAGATACTGAAATTTACACTAATTTATTTCTTCTTAGGCGACAGAAAACAAAACTAACTACTTGCAGTTAAAAGTACTGGCAATAATCAAAGATTGTTTACACTTTCAACCGTCGAACAATTTACGGTTGTTATTTATGCTATAACAACAAGCGAATAGTTGTTACTGGCATTCCTCTAAACTCGGACAGGATGTATTTCCTTTTCTGGAGTACTTTTTTACAAACATTTGCTGAGCTAAAACTAAAAAAAAAAAAGCCCCATGGTGCGGATTTTATCAGAGGAAGATCGTGATCACGTTCTATTAAATGGATTTTGCTATCGTTTAGATAGAAAACTTCGTAATGAAAAAGTCTTGAATGATTCTGGTGCTGAAGATACCAACAGAAAATTCATTTTTTCGACTGCAAAGAATATTGAACTTCTCAAAGAATACAAAAACTGGCTCGCAGATGGAACATCTAAAGTAGCCCCACGCTTTTTCCACCAACTTTATGTTATTCATATGTTCGTGAAGGAGTGTTGTCCCAGTGATATATATACTTTTGCAAAATAAAACACAGGATTCAAATGAAAGGGCATTAAGGACAATTTTGAATGTAGCCTGGATATGACGCCCGATACTATGCTTTGTTATTTTGAAAAGTCTTTTCAAAATGCATTTTCAAATGTGTTTGAAGGCACGCAAATGAGTGGTTGCTTTTTCCATCTGGCTCAGTGCATATGGCGGAAAATAAAGGCTTTAAATCTTACACAGTTATATATAAGCGAGGAGCACATTCGAAAACATTGTAAGCTGTTGGTAGCCTTCGCTTTTGTGCCAACTGATGATATTTGCGAGTAGTTGAGTCTTTGCAAAATATAAGCTACTTCATTGATTTACAGAAATGAATTAGTCAGAATATTTTTGTAAAGGAATATTTTATAGTACGTCATTTCAATAAATATTTTTGTCTACTTTTTAAAATTCAAGAATATGTTACAAATTGAAAAGTTATTTTGATCAATGTTTTCTTCGTTTTCCAAGTTTTTGTTTTATTTCGTAAATTGTCCTTATGCTGAATATTCGTTGCCCTGAATCGTCATGCGGAGAATTGTCATGTGCTGAATTGTCTATAAGCTGATTGTCATGCGCTGAATTGTCGGCGCGGAATTGTCGGTGCTCCGCCCAGAGGGTGCTGGAAAGTACTGGATAGACCAGAAGGTGCTAGAAAGTGCAGAATAGAAGAAGGGGTGCTGGAAAGTACTGGATAGACCAGAGGGTAATGTAAAGTGCTGGATAGGCTACAGGGTGCTGGAAAGCGCTGGCTCGACCAGATTGTGCTGGGAAGTGCTAGGTAGACCAGAGGATTCTGGAAAAGGGTTGGATAGACCAGAGGGAGCTGGAAATCTATGAATACATCAGAAACTGATGGGTAGGATTTGAAAAAACCAGCGGATTCTAGAAAATGCTGATAAGACCAGAAATGCTTGAAAGGACATAACCGACCTGAGGGTGCTGGAAAGCATTGGATAGACCAGTGGAATGCACTTGACAGACCTTAGGGTACTTGAAAGGGCTGGATAGATCAGAAGGTGCGGGAAAGGCAGAATAGACCAAAGGGTGCTGGAAGGTACTGGACAGACCAGAGGTTGATGGAAAGCGCTGGCTGGTTGGGATCAGTGAGGTGCTGGATACACAGAAAGCTTCAGGCAGCACAGAACAGAACTGGAAAGTTGCTCGAGATCCTTGTCAACAGGTGAATAAAACAGATGATGATGATGATGTCTTAACTTAAAGGCGCTATCATCACCCATCCGCAAATAGGGATTTCAAAGCCAAATCTGACAGCAGCTGTTGTCTTTTTGTTTTTTTCTGGAACCACTGAATGTAAGACAGGGGAATGGGCTGTGTGTGTGTGTGTGTGTGTGTGTGTGTGTGTGTGTGTGTGTGTGTGTGTGTGAGAGAGAGAGAGAGAGAGAGAGAGAGAGAGAGAGAGAGAGAGAGAGAGAGAGAGAGAGAGAGAGAGAGAGAGAGAGAGAGACTGTCCTGTAGATATCCTGCATAGGTAGAAGACCATCATTTTAGATTTAATATTTAAAGAATTAATTTGGCTTGCCAAAGTTATTTACTATCCTTTCTCACTTTAAGGAAATGAATGACACAAATTTTATATATATACATACATACATACATACATACATACATACATACTTATATATATATTATATATATATATATATTATATACATATATATATAGTATATATATATATATGTGTGTGTGTGTGTGTGTTTGTGCGGTTGTGTGCATACGCATTATAGGTGCATGACTGCTAGCTTAAATAGAAATACGAGAGTCGTTCCAGTTTTTAAAAAAACACCAAAATATAACCTGGGAAGCCCTGTTGCCTCAGCCTCAGCAAAAAAGTTGTCCTACAGGATACAGCAAAAGGATTTTGACCTCTTTTTCTCCCTTATGAAACCAATTGATCCACTCGTTGGCAGTTCTTCCTCCAGAGGGACATACGAACAAATAAAATATTATTTAACAACGACGTCTTTGAGAGGAAAACTCGACAGGATTCTCGTGCCCATTGTTGCCCGCCAGACGCAACCGTGAAGAGTCCTTCGGGAGACGAGGCGAAAGAAATTTCGAAAATAGGGCTAAAAAGAGAGACCAGTTTTGGAACGACGTCTACTGGCAACCAGAGCCCAGAGGAACGGCCCGAGTATAAATAGAGGCGGCTTCCAAGTCCCCGACAAGCTGAGTTCTGTGCCTTTGACATCTCAAGAAACAGCAGACGACTCTCCTCAGATTGTTCATCATGAAATCGGTGAGTTTGACTCTGTGGGACCTTGATTGATACACAAGTCTCTCTTAGAAAGGTTCTCATAGACTTAAACGACAAGACTACTCTGCAGGGAATATTGTTGTAATTCTCAACTTGTTTGTGATATAGAAGCAACAGACTACTGAATTCTTTGGGACAGGTTTTAGTGTAATGTGGATGCAGCCTAACTCTTCTAGAAGAAGTGTTGCTATTTCTCTGAAATGACTTATTTAGAATTTTGGCAATTTAGTTCAATTAGCTCTTGGTCCAGAGTACCAAATACCCTCAATTTTGATCATCACTTGCACTCAGATCCTCCAAGATCTGCTTTTCTCTGAGGTCTATTGCTGTTGTGACTAAATTGTGGAATAAATATCTTAATCTTGTAGAAGAATCGCTGAGACTTTAGAAGTCAAAGCTCGTCCTTAAATCTTCTTTTTGTCGAGCATTAGAACGAGTCTCACTTCTCGTTTTATTTATTACTTGTATCTATAATACTTTATGATCTCAATCGTTTAATTGTTATTTACCTTCATAGAGAAAAAATCAATGACATAATTTTCTCTCAGTCATGAAGGTAAATTTATCCTGAAAACAGCCGTTTACACTTTGAAAACGTAGTCGCAGTCTAGCATGAGTTAAGTATATATCATCTCAGTTGTTGACATTCCCGAGACGATAATTTTTTTTCTTCTTCTTCTGTTTAAACTGATGATCTTTTTGTCTCATCGGCAGGCCGCCTTCGCCCTCCTGCTCCTGGTGGCTCTCTTCGCCTTCATGGAAGTGGCTGAAGCCATGCCGGAGCCAGAGCCGGTGCCAGGTCCTCACGGGTTTTATGGATACCGCCCCTGGGGCTTCGGAGGCTACGGATACAGGCCCTGGGGAGGATATTGGGGCTGATCCACTTTCCTGACGAAGGCCACGGAAGCTGCACTGACGATTGCAAGTTCCTCCCTCTGGACAAATCAATCGGATTTGGGAAA
This sequence comes from Macrobrachium nipponense, assembly GCF_015104395.2. Classification (NCBI taxonomy): domain Eukaryota; kingdom Metazoa; phylum Arthropoda; class Malacostraca; order Decapoda; family Palaemonidae; genus Macrobrachium; species Macrobrachium nipponense. The sequence continues at coordinate 76,838,487 of NC_061091.1, read as the reverse complement.
CTTCAACAAACAAAGTCTTCTCTCTAATTCCAAACATTGTAGTGTCTCTCTTCTTTCCAAATAAATGCTCATGTTTCTTATAAACCAGTTTTAATACAGTGCTCCTTTTTGTCGGTATATAGTATATGACTACTATATAATTATACACACACACACACACATATATATATATGTCTATATATGCAGAAGCTAGGTACTATGTCGTACCTCTAAGTAAATGGGGATACAATCCACAATGATGTAAAATCCTTCCGTAGTTTAAAATATATATTTCTTGTACAGGAACTTATAGCGTTCGACCATCAGCTGTGGTCTTGTTCACTAAAGAAGACCACAGCTGATGGTCGAAAGCTATAAGTTCCTGTACAAGAAATATATATTCTAAACTACTGAAGGATTTTACATCATTGTGGATTGTATTCCCAAGTCTATATATATCCTAAACGTGGTCTCAGATTTACAAAATGTCCAAGCGGACGAAAATTAAGATTTTTATAGGCCTCCCTTTGCCCCAGAAAGAGGTTATCTTTCGCAAGCAATAACAAGAATTAATGGATGTGGCCCTTGAATTTAGGCTAAAGGCCGAACACTGGGACCAATGAGGTCATTCAGTGTGTAACAAGAGGAGAACCTCAAAGCAGTTGCACCATGTAACAATTGTCAGGAGAGGGTGGTTAATAAGATGGAAGAAAGAGAATACGAAAGGAGGTACAGTAAAAGAAACGAAAGGGGGTTGCAGCTAGTGGCCTAAGAAAGGCACGCTGCAAAGAAGCTTAAGAAATGCCTACAGTGTGGTGAGTGAGGTACACTGACAGCTAAGTCAGGGCATTCCACGGCACTGGGACGAGCTAAGCTCGTAACGCAATAGTCCAAACGAAGACAAGGCATTGTAGCCATCTTGAAATATAGAGGTTTTAGTTTTCTGTAAAAGAAAACTCTTGTATCAGCTTTGTCTGTCCGTCTGCCCTCAGGTCTTAAAAAAACCTACTGAGGCTAGAGGGCTGCAAATTGGTACGTTGATCAAGCACCTTCCAATCATCGAACATATAAAATTGCAGCCCTCTAGCCTTCGTAGTTTTTATTTTATTAAAGGCTAAAGTTAGCCATATACGTACCGACAACATAGGCCACAGCCGAACCGTGGCTGATGTCACCACTGGATAGAAAACTCGACTGCGCCCAAGAAACTTCGGAGGAAATTTTAACTTGTCATTCTAAAGTCGCATATTATCATTGTTTGGTCATTATACAGATAAGCTTGTGAAGGTCAAAGCGTAGTAGTAGGATCAAACACTCACACTAGGGGCAAATACTCACACTAGGGCCAAACACTGACTCATGGAACTGGGATATTTCAGCGCAAGTTCAATCTGTAGTCTGTGTGTGAACTTTGGACGCCCAAATCACACTTGTTAAAAATAAAGTTGCAGAATGTAGTTAGTCAAAAGGTAAAGTAGACCGAAGTTGTAAGAGCTGCTTCTGTTTTAGTTTTTAATTGTTTCAAAATTTTGCTAGGCAAAATTGGGTGCGGTTCTTCGAACCCGTAAAATATGGTATATATATATATATATATATATATATATATATATATATATATCTATATATATATATATATATATCTATATATATATATATATATATCTATATATATATAGATATATATAGATATATATATATATATATATATATATATATATATATATATCTATATATATCTATATATATATATATATATATGATAGATATATATATATATAGATATATATATAAATATACTATATATATATATATAGTATATCTATATATAGATATATCTGTATATATAAATATATATATCTATATATCTATATATAGTATATATATAAAAAATATATATATCTTTATATCTATCTATATATATATATCTATATATATCTATATGTATATATCTATATATATATATATATATATCTATATATATATCTACATATATATGGATATATATATATATAATATATATATATAATCTATATATATCATAAAATATATCTATATATAAGATCTATACATATATCTATATATATATATATATATATAGATATCTATATATCTATAATATATATATATATATATAATATATATATCTATATATATATATGTATCTATATATATATATATATATATATATATATATATATATATATATATATATATATATATATATATATATATATATATATATATATATATATATATATATATACACCATATTTTACGGGTTCGAAGAACGCGCCCACGTTTGCCTGGCAAAATTTTTAAACAATTCAAAATCTAAAATAGAATCAGCTCTTACAACTTCGGTCTACTTTACCTTTTGACTTCCTACATCTGCATATAATATATAATATATATATATAATATATATATATATATATATATATATATATATATATATATATATATATATATATATATATAAATTATAATATTATATGCAGTGATAAATGTATAAATAAACACAAATTCTACGAAGTGAAAAGAGACGACTTTGTATTGCAAGGCCTTTCGACATCTCGTCTGCCAAGTAGAGGACAAGAATTCGAAAGGCCTTGCAGAACTCTATCGTTTTTCTTTCCTTCGTGGAATTTGTCTTTATTTAAATACAATATATAACTTATTAAATTTCTCAAGTGTTACACATTCAAGGAAAGTTTACGAAAACAAGAATCCGTGACAAATGCAGTAAACTAAATCGAAAGCAATAAACATCGCAATCTGTTGAAGAAATCGTTCAAAGTAAAATATAAAAGTAACCATTAGGATATTTCACTCTCAGAGAGAACTGCGTGAGAAGTGAACCTTTACGGATGCAATCCCTGTAATTAGGACAGACAGTCACTTGATCCACTCGGCCGGCAAGAGACCAAAAGGAAATGATTCAATCTCTCCTGGACAATGCACAGGATAGACCTTTGTAGTTTCAAGTATGAACGCCTGAATATCCCATTAACTGGGGTAAATTAGTTTTTTTTCTTTCTTTTTTTTTTAGCCCATTTTCATTGATTGTTCTTTTGCAAATGAATTGCAACTCAATGCCTGGCGACGACAGCGTTGCCAATGGCTCTGGCTACGCGGGACAGTGTTGCCAATGAGCGCTGCGTCGACGACCTTCGCTGGGTATTTTGAGCCCCTTACCAACCACCCACCGGGCACCACCCACCCTAAGCCCGTGCGTGTCATGCCTGGCCCTCGCTAAGGTAACGGCCCACCGGGTGAGAAACATCTCGTTCACTGAACTCGTAGGGAGTTCAGTGAACGTTTGCCTCATAAACGTTCATGGTCACTTAATATTTATTGAATATTTATTCTCTAATTCCCTCCCTAGTAATTAACAGCTGACTGGCGTATACCGTGAAGAAACACTAATTTATTATACATGCACATATTATTATTATTATCATCATCATCATCATCATCATCATTGTTATTATTATTATTATTATTATTATTATTATTATTATTATTATTATTATTATTATTACAGAAGATGAACCCTATTCATGTGGAACAAACCCACCAAAGGGGCCACTGACTTGAAATTCTTCAAGTTTCCTAAGAATATTATTATTATTATTAAAAAGAATGACAGAGTTAACGAGTTACCTTATAAAGAATTATCTCTATTTTTTCTGAGAATTCGTTTTTCATACTCTGCGAGACTGTTAAGTAACTGACTCGAGAAGAAATCCCCCCCCCCACCACCCAAGGCAGCCAATCATAAATGGACCACGGATCTGACCACGCCCACCCCTACTATAAAAGCTGACCCATCAGCGATGCCCATCCAGAACGTCCCTTGCAACGTCCAGATGATGGCTGAAACATGTAGACATTAGAGAAGATACCGTAATAATAATTGTATTTTAATATATATCCGGAGACTACAACGAGACTGCTAAGTAATTGGGTCTATATTCATGGTGTTATTCTGGTATTTTGTCTGTCAAGGTTTGGTATTATCAGTGCTAAAATATATGAAATATACTCATGTTTCATTCTGGTTGTATTTTGATATATATATATCCGGAGACTACAACGGGCTGTAAATGGTGATCGCCGCTACAAAGTCGTTGATACAGTATTAACGATTCTGTGGCGGAGATTACCATCTACATTCCCGTTGTAGTCTCCGGATATATATTAAAATACAATTATTGTAACTGTATCTTCTGTAATGCCTACATATTTCGGCATTGTCCCTGGCCATCATCTGGACGCTGCAAGGGAAGTTCTGGATGGGCATCGCTGATGGGTCAGTTTTTTTTTAGTAGGGGTAGGCGTGGTCATATCCGTGATCGATTTTAATTGTTTAATTTTGCTCTGGAAAGTCTGATTTTTTTTCAGAAATATGTTATTACCAATACTATTTACGATTCCTTACGCTTTAAAATTACAATAATATTTTATGAAGGGCAAAGCAATAATGCGAGAAATATAGGAATCTACCAGCACCAAGTACCCAAGTCTGCTTATTAATCATTTACGATTCCTTAATCTTTAAAATGACAATAGTGCTGTACGAGGGGAAAACCAATAATGCGAAAAATATGGAAATCTACCAACGCCAAGTAGCTAAATCTGCTTTTTAATGAAATCACTGACACATATCTTGTGGAAAAAGGATGCGAAGCTCGCAACCTCACCAAATATGAAAAAGGTGTGCATCAAATTCAGTAAATAAATAAAAAAAAAGTAAATAGATAAAAATAAAGTAGATAAATAAAAAGAAGGAAACTTGCATAAAAACTCTGTTATAAGAAACACGAGAGTTTATTGGATGTAACAAAGGACAAAAAACTGTTTGGATTTTCACGAAATGAAATTGATTTTTGTCTTTGACCTTTCTAAAACCGGCATTGAGCGATTGATTGAGAGATTGATTTATCTCTCTCACTCTCTCTTCTAAACCCAACCAAAACCTGACATTGCCTGATTGATAGGTTTAGCTCTCTTTATATATATAATATAAAATTGGGAAAAGTGAGTTTGTGGTAGAAAAGTTCCATCTTCGTCATCATCGTCGTCATCAGAAGTTCGATGTTGGATTAACCATAGTATCCTCCGTAGCCACCGTATCCCCCGTAACCTCCGTAACCTCCGTAACCACCTCCGTAGCCACCTCCGTAACCGCCGTACCCGAAGCCGAATCCGAACGGCCTGTAGCCGTAGCCTCCGAAGCCGTAGGGTCTCCCGCCGAAGTAGTAGCTTCGGTGAGGCTCTGGCTCGGGAGCCGGGCGGCTTGGGTCAGTTGCATCACGGCGAAGAGGGCCACCAGGAGGAAGAGGGTGAAGGCGACCTGTGGAAATGAGGAGACGAATGAGAGTCGTCATTTCATGTAGAAGAAGAAGAAGAAAAAGAAGAAGAATGTCAACAACACACACATGATACGTATTCGTCTCGACCTAAACTACGACTTCATTTTCAAAATATTTTTCTTGCTGAACAAAGAAGAAGAAGAAGAAAAAGAAGAAGAAGAAGAAGAAGAAGAAGAAGAAGAAGAAGAAGAAGAAGAAGAAGAAAGCATCATCTTTCGAATGTAAACAACACAGACATGATACGTATTCGTCTCGACCTAAACCGCGATTTCATTTTCAAAATTAGAAATTGCAAAGCTCTCAGGGTACTGAAACTGGGGCACTACATGAGGGCATACTATGTGGTTTCCATAAACAGTAGAGCTACTTCGGCATTATGGGAAGACATAGGAAACACCCTCCGTCAAGGCAAGAGTGGTATAAAAGGGTACCTGAATAGAAAAGTAGAGATTTTGGAACAGGCTGCCATGGGAGTTATGATGGAATCCAGTAATTAAGGACATGGAGGAGGTCCCACTTGGATGCAAGACGAATGAAGGAAGAGGCAAGGACAGGAATAAATGGCAGAACTAGACAGGTGGGTGGGAAGAATGAAGAAGAGTTATAATTCTAGCGGGGCGTAGAAATGACAAGAAATGGGAAGGAAAATTTGAAAGAACATCAGCAATTTGTTTTACAGAGGAAGAACCAATATGTTAATATTCAATGTCATAAATAGACACACAGGAGAAATGTGTCAACTTCAATTTTTCCTAGAAATATAAGAGAGAAAATCGTGAAATATTTTGAAAATGAAAATATGTTGAAAAGACACGAGAACCCTAAAATCACAAGTGGAGAAAAAGACAAATATAAGATAAATGAAGTAACATCCTAAAACTAGAGAACAAAGCAGCATCCCATGGGCAACAGAAGTACCGTTGCAAAGGCCAAACCTGAAACCTGACCCTGAACCAGATATCTCTCTCGAGGAAGATAAAAACAGCAAGGGTAAAAGAACTAGGATATATAAGAGATATAAAAAGAATTCATATATAAATCAGGCTATGAATCAATGGAAAATGGCGACCAGAAGTATTTGGATGCTGTCTTATGACTGGCCATCAATTTTGCAGTGGAGGAAGAGCAAGAAATCGTCTAAATTTGAAAAAACAGTTTTTTTTTTTTTTTTTTTTTTTTTTTGAGAAAATTTTAGATTCCTCTTTCGCAACTTTCAAAATTCGGACTGAAAGTAAGAATGGAATATCAAGGAATGGGACAAAGTTTAGGGCAAAGGCCATGCACTGGGACCTATGAGGTCACTCAGCACTGAAAAGGAAATTGAGAGTAAAAAAGGTTTGCAAGGTGTAAGAGGAGGAAAACCCTTTTGCAGTTGCTCTTCGAAGTAATTGTTAATGGAGGGTGGATACCAACAAGATAATATGAATGGAGGTACAGTAAAAGGAATGAAAGGGGTCGCCGCAAACAACCTTTAGTAATACCTACAGGGCACCCCCTGAGGTGCACTGACGGCACTAACCCCCTACGGGGTGGCTGAAAGTAAGGTCATGCAGAATTTTTAAATGAGATGCATCAAGTTAAGAGAAGCACAGTTAAGGACAATATCTGTGGGAGCCAAAACTGCAGAAAAAACTATAGCAGTGACGAAAGTTCCTGAAACTAATAAAGCTAAAAAAAAAAGGAATACTTTATGATATTAAATCCACGGAAAGTGAACTGGTGAATTAACAATATCTCCCTCAGAACCTCTGGTTTGATGATTGAGACAATTTCTCCAGAATCTTCCAATTTCCGTGAATCAGGACGATTCCATTCAATTCGTGAATCTTGAAATGATTCCGGGAAGAAACGATAAGGAAATATCTCCTCTCATGGATGATTTCGAAAGAGAGAGGGATGATTACCCTTCGGGATGCCTCTTATGAAAATACATTTGATGATAAAAGCAGGGAAGAAGGAGAAAATGGAAATATATGAGAATGCATAATTATGATAGATACTGAGATATACCAATACACAAACACACACACACAAAGAGCTTCTCACTGATATATAAGAAGATATACTAATACACACACACAAAACACAGACAAAAAGCTTCTCACTGATATATAAGAAGATATACTAATACACACACACACACATACAGGCAAAGAGCTTCTAACTGATATATTAGAAGATATACTAATTCACACAAGCACACACACACAAAACACATAGACAAAGAGCTTCTCACCGGTATGTACTAAGATATACCAATACACACACACACACACACACAAACACACTACAGACAAAGAGCATCTCACTGATATGTACTAAGATATACCAATCAATACACACAGCTCCTCAACATACGCATACCTCTCTAGGGAACTTACTAGGTCTACGTGGGTGAATCAGGAAGGCCCAAACTGATCTCTTTCGCCATAGAATCGAAAAGACTCACCTTATTCATGATGATTATGAGCGGTCAAGTCACGTCGAGTCAACTAGCTGCTGCTTCTCAAAGCGATGCCAAGGAACTCAGCGTCTCCGGAATAGCGAGGGAACAAGTATATATACTCGAGGCATTCCTAGGGGGGACTGGTCTAGTTGCCAGTCAACTCCCTTGGAAAGTTTTGTGATTTGTCGTAGAACTTTCCGTCGTGGAGTCTCCTCCTAAATCATCTTCATTCGCGGCTCGTTCGTTTATACTGGTGCTTCTCACCGACCTGAGAAATACCTACAAATTTCTTGTTTATACATATTGTCTCCTTGTTCGTTCGTCTGTCCACCACCTCCCCCACCCCCCCTAGGTGAATGAACCGCCCGCCGTCGGGACGAAAATTTGATGTTTCAGGGGCGGGGTGGTTGGTGGCGAGGTCAAGAACCTGTCTTTAGCCCGAAGCACTTTTTTTAGCATTTTTTTTTTTCGCGCAGATGTCGCAACGCGGATTTCCCAGGTTAGTCTGGAACTGTAAAACTACATATTCCCTTCCGCCTGTTCCTTGTATTGTAGTAGTAATAATAATAATAATAATAATAATAATAATAATAATAATAATAATAATAATAATAATAATAGAGCATGAGTCTTGAAATGGAAAAACATATCAACAGTTATGTGGATTTTAAACATAAATACCCATACATAACTGGCTTTTTCTCCAATAATAATAATAATAATAATAATAATAATAATAATAATAATAATAATAATAATAATAATAATAATAATAATAATAATAATAATAATAATAATAATAATAATACTTTATTAAAAGTAATGGCTACTTCAGTAGTCATTACTTTTAATAAAGTATGCTTGAGAGAGGGTCTGCTTCCTAAGTACAATAATAATATAATTATAATAATAATAATAATTTACTTCGTTTCTTGGCCCCATACAATATACACAAACATGAAAAATACATTGTGAATATTAGAATTAAAAAGTGTAAAAATTATTATTATATTCTCATTATTATTATATTATTATTATTATTATTATTATTATTATTATTATTATTATTTTATTTATTATTATTATTATTGATTATTATTATTATTATTATTAAGAAGAGGGAAAACCTATTCATATGGAACAAGCCCACCAAAAGGGCCACTGACTCGAAATTAAAAACTCCCAAAGAATATTATGTTGTTCATTTGAAAGAAGTAACAGAAAGCAAAAGGAACAATTGAAATAAAGATTAGTCATTTAAAAAAATAACATTAATAAATAAACAGATAAAACAAATGTAAGACCTCTGGAGCTGAGGGATAAAGGACCTCAAGTACTTCTGGAACGGAGGAATAAAGAAACTCTGGAACTGGGGAACAAAGGACCTCTGGAACTAAGGAGCAAATGACCTCTGGAACTGAGGAATAGAGGACGTCTGGAACTGAGGAAAAGAGGACCTCTGGAACTGAGGAATAAATGACCTCTGGAACTGAGGAATAGAGAACCTCTGGAACTCAGGAATCGAGGATCTCTGGAACTGAGGAATAAAGGACCTCTGGAACTTTGGAGAAGTTCGACAGCCAGGTACATACTATGTTTAATATAAATATATATATATAATTATATATATATTATATATATGTAATATATATATTATATATATATATAATATATATATATATGATATTATATATATATATATTATATATATATATATATATATATATATATAATAGTGCTTCGTTTATTTTCCTTCGTGGCATATATCTTTATATATATATATATATTATATATATATATATAGTATATATATATATATAGATAGATATATATATATATATATATATATATATAGATATATATATAGTTAGATATAGATATAGATATATATATATATATATATATATATATATATATATATATATATATATATATATATATGAATAAATTGATCACGAAGTATATAAAACGTGATGTTCGTGGCAAAAAACCTTTATATATATATATATATATATATATATATATATATATATAATTATATATATAAGAGAATACCACAGGAAAAATAATAGGCAGAAATTCGTAGCCGAGCGCTTTCGTCATTTAATAAGACATCTTCGAGGCGCAAATGAGACAGTTGAAAAGAAAGTCACAAGGTAAACAAAAAGATCAAGAATACCAGCTAGTTAATTTGGCAAAAAAATGTCAAAATCAAAGCGATAGTCCAGGATAAGCGGAGATCACAAGGAATCTTAGTACTCATACACTTCCGTAGAAAGTTAAGTCGTCCGAAGTTTCAGTTTGCGAGCTTTGACAGGAGCATTGCAGAAAGACGTCACGAATAGGTTTGGAAAAGCCACGGAAAATGCGCAGAAGTCGCGCGTGGTTTACACTATGCTTAAAAAATTACAGTAGATGCGCGTGACTTCATGATGTAAGTGCTAAGCTTCCGTTTCCCTTACGATTAAGTCTGCTTCAGTTTATATGGCCGTGTGATCTCCGATTATCCTGGATTATATCTCTTTGATTTTTACCCTTTTTGATAAATTGACCAGCTGGTATTCTTGATCTTTTTGCTTACCTTGTGACGTTCTTTTCAACTGCGTCTCATTTGTGGACGATGTCTTTTTAAAAGCCGAGAGCGCTCAGCAACGATTTTCCGTCTATTA